>NW_012116077.1:2710680-2718461 GCF_000951035.1 Colobus angolensis palliatus
GAGGTGGAGTTTGCAGTGAGCCGAGATCGTGCCGCTGCACTCCAGTCTGGGCGACAGAGCAGACATCGTCTCAAAAAAAAAAAAAAAAAAAAAAGTATGCACTGGTGGCTCAAATACCACATAACTCTAAATGATTATTTTTGGCAAAATTCCAAGCCAAACATAGTACCATTTTCCTTCAATTGCCATGGTAGTTGTGTTCTTGGGAAAAAATATCAGCGAATATCGAAACCGTGTAAAAATACTTTATCTGTAAAAGGGAGTTAGGGCTGGGTGCAGTGACTCACGCCTATAATCCCAGGACTTTGGGAGGCTAAGGTGGGAGGATTACTTGAGCCCAGGAGTTCAAGACTAGCCTGGGTAACAGAGTGACACCTTGTCTGTAAAAAAAGAAAAAAAGAAAGAAAGAAAGAAAGGAAGAAAGAAAGGAAAGAAGGAAGGAAGGAAGGAAGGAAGGAAGGAAGGAAGGAAGGAAGGAAGGAAGGAAGAAAGGAAGAAAAAAAATTAGCCGGGCGTGGTGGCACACCTGTGGTCCCAGCTACTCAGGAGGCTGAGGTCTGAGGATCGTTTGAGCTTGGAGGGTTGAGGCTGCAGTGAGCAGTGATTGCACCACTGCACTCCAGCCTGGGCAACAGACAGAGGCCTTGTATTAAAATAAAATAAAATAAAATAAAATAAAATAAAATAAAATAAAATAAAGGTGTGGCTGAGTTAGAATCTAGGCTCAGGTAATCATACGCAGTTTTGCATCCACATGAAAGTTGAGTGGGGCATTTGAAAGAGTTGTAAGACACTGTACAGTTCTCAGTTCTCCATTGTGTGGGTCTCCCTGTGCCTTGAGGACATCTCCGTTACTCAATACCAGCAGCGTCGCCGCACATTCTCATTCTGCCCCCTAGAGGGTGCTGCTCCTCTTGTTGAGAACAACTGGACTAGAAGATAGAATTGCCAGCCGGCTTCTTTTTTGAGTCCCTGCATGATTTTTTTTTTTTTAAATTTAAATTTTTATTTTATTTTTTAGACAGGGTCTCACTCTGTCGCCCAGGCTGGAGTGCAGTGGCGCGATCTCGGCTCACTGTAGCTTCGACCTCCCAGGTTCACGCCATCCTCCCACCTCAGCCCCCCAAGTAGCTGGGAGCACAGGCGCGCGCCACCATGCCCCACTAATTTTTATATTTTTTGTAGAAACGGGGCTTCGCCATGTTTCCCAGGCTGGTCTCAAACTCCTGAACTCGAGCAATCCACCCACCTCGGCCTCCAAAAGTGCTGGGACTACAGGCGTGAGCCACCGCGTCCGGCCCCTTCATGAATTTTTATTGAATGAGACCTATCATAGGGTACTGTGTCATGGATCAAGAAGTCTTGTATGTTTGTACATTTGCTTCTTGTGCCTCCATTATTACCAACGTTAGAGACCTGTTTACCTCATATGATTTTATGAGAATTGCTGTCTTATAAAAGATTTTGAAACTCGAGAATGTAAAGATGCAGCATAATTCATTCATTTTAAATGGGTTAAAAATAGTTTCTACCACTTAGTTATCTTTTCGTATTTGTCATTTCGTTCTCAAATATGCCTTACGATTTTTAAATAATTTTTTACTTTCCTAAGGAAGAGTAATACGCGTTGTGGTCTGTTATTTCCAGTAGATGGCAATATTTGGTGCAAAAAAAATGACTGTATAGCAATTGCAGGTTGCCCTGTCTCTCTTTGTACTTAAAATCCAAACTTCATACTGCATATTTGAAAGTATTGCTCTGTTTTTTTTAATGACTTGATATGAATTAACTCAGTTAAACCAATGGATAGGCTGGTAAAGAGGTGCATGTAATTCAAATGGTCACAAAATAACTCACACTTTACTGTTGCAAAAATATTTTTTTAAAGAAGGAGTTCCTAGAAAAATGCAACAATATTTTAATAGATGGCTAAGTTCGTTCATGAAGTATTTACCTTTTGATTTATCAGTTCTATAAATTATTATTTTCTTATAGGTTTTTAAAAAATAATCGATTTTGAAACAGTTTCAGACTTACAGAAGAATTGCCAGAACAGTACAAAGAATTCCAGTAGTCCCTTTATCCAGATATCCCGACTGTTAACATTGTACCTCATTTGCTTCATTGTTCATTCTTCTGTGTGGGTGTGCATTATCATTAGTCTTTCTCTGAATCTTTTGAGAGCTAGAGGTTGTCTAATCACCCCTAAACACTCCAGAGGGTACTTCCTCAAAACGAGGTCTCTCTCCTATCAGCATACAACCCTCCAAATCAGGAATCAATACTGTCCAATCTACATCCATCCATGCAGATTTTGCCAGCTGGTCAACAGTGTTACTCTTTCCCTTTCTGGTTCACAGTCCTATCCAGGATTATGGTTTTGGTCTCCTGCAATCTAGACTAAGTTCGTTAGTCTTTCATACCCTTGAAATTTTTAAAGGGTACAGACATTACATTCTGTATGATGACTATCATCTTGAGTCTTTTTTTTTTTTTTTTTTTTGAGTCTTGCTCTGTCGCCCAGGCTGGAGTGCAGTGGCGCGATCTCGGCTCACTGCAAGCTCCGCCTCCCGGGTTCACGCCATTCTGCCTCAGCCTCCTGAGTAGCTGGGACTACAGGCGCCCGCCACCGCGCCTGGCTAATTTTTTGTATTTTTAGTAGAGACGGGGTTTACCATGGTCTCGATCTCCTGACCTTGTGATCCGCCCGCCTCGGCCTCCCAAAGTGCTGGGATTACAGGCGTGAGCCACCGCGCACTCATCTTGAGTCTTAAGGATGTTTCCTCATGACCAGATGCCTGCATTCTTGGTAGGAATACATGAGGAGGCACATGATGCTAACCTGTCCCGTCACTGGTAGTGTTAACGATGGTCATGTGCCTCAAACGATGGTCAGGATTTACCTCAAATCTATTGTAGGATTAAAGCCCAATTTAAAAAAGCTTTTTTCATGTTTTTATTTGTTTATTTATTTATTTTTGTTTAGGCCGGGTGCGGTGGCTCCCGCCTGTAATCCCAGTACTTTGGGAAGCTGAAATGGGAGGATGGCTTGAGCCAGGAGTTCAAGACCAGCGCTGGCAACATGAAAATTATCTAAGAGTAGTGGTGGTGCATGGCTGTAGTCCCAGCTACTTGGGAGGCTGAGGTGGGAGGATCACTTGAGCCCGGGAAGTTGAGCCGCTGCACTCCAGCCTGGGTGACAGAGCCAAGACCCTGTCACAAAAAAGAAAAATAAAAAGATAAAAAAAATTCGTAATAATTTTTTTCCAAATTTTTGTTTCTTTAATCTTTTTTTTCTGGATTATTTTTCCTTCCTATAAAACTCATTTTAATTAAAATCTTTCATTTGGGTTTTTATTTTTTAAAAAAACAACATATAGTGACTTTCTTCATGTGCCCCAAACTTCATTAAAAAAAAAAAAAATCCAAAGATATTTCAAGCATAGCTTGGTCAATCTGTGCCTGTGTTTTTCTTTTGCTAAGATCATGCCATGGACTTGAGGGATAATAACACTGCAATAATGGCTTAAGTATTTATTGGGGGTTATAATTTTTTTTTTTTCTGAGATGGAGTTTCGCTCTTGTTGCCCAGGCTGGAGTGCAATGGCGCGATCTTGGCTCACCGCAACCTCTGCCTCCTGTGTTCAAGCTATTCTCCTGCATGCGCCACCACGCCTGGCTAATTTTGTACTTTTAGTAGAGACGGGGTTTCTCCATGTTGATCAGGCTGGTCTTGAACTCCTGACCTCAGGTGATCCACCTGCCTTGGCCTTCCAAAGTGCTGGGATTACAGGCATGGGCCACTGTGCGTGGCCGGGGATTATCATTTAAGATAATAATATTCCCTTCCTGTGTCCAAGTGATCTAATTGTTCAATTCCCACCTATGAGAGAGAACAGTACCTTAGAACATAAAGTATAATTAAAAAAAAAGATAATAATATATTGGCAATATCTTAAAGCTCTTGACAAGTTGAATTTGATCACACATCAGCAGAAACAACTTCATTCATAATTGTGTTTTCTTATGTTTTTTTCAGTACTGAAAACTACAACATAAAAGAAAATCTTTTTTTCTTGAAACAGGGTCTCACTCTGTTGCCCAGGCTGGAGTGCAGTGGCACAGTCACAGTTCACTGCAGCCACAAACTCCCTGGCTCAGGTGATCCTCTCAACTCAGCTTCATGGGTGGCTAGGACAATAGGCACTCACCACCAAAATACTTAACATACAAAAAATGTAAAATATAAGAAATGGGCAGGGCGTGGTAACTTGTGCCTGTAATCCCAGCACTTTGGGAGCCTGAGGTAGACAAATTGCTTGTGCCCAGGAATTTAAGACCAGCCATGGCAACATAGCGAGATCTCATCTCTACAAAAAAACTAAAAAATTAGCTGGACATTGTGGCACATACCTGTGGTCCCAGGTACTTGAGAGGCTGAGGTAGGAGGATCACTTGAGCCGGGAAGTTGAGGCTGCAGTGAGCCGTGATTGTGCCACTGCACTCCAGCCTGGGCGACAGAGCAAGACTCTGTCTCAAAACAACAACAACAACAACAACAACAACAACAAAACCAAACAACAACAACAAAAAACAAATGATGGGTTAAGTAGTTGAACAAGGTTTTATAATCAAACAAAATACCCTAATAACAAACCTATTTGCAGAGGGTGGAGTTGGTGGATTGCAGTGAAGCAAGTTGTCTTTTAGTTGAATTTAAGTAATAATATCAATAACATTTGTATATTTGTGTATGGTGAAAACCAAATAGAAAAGGTATAAGTAAATTTCTCCCTCCCTTTACCCTCCAATTCCTACTCTCTCCATCTAACAGTATAAGCATTATTTTTTCTTATTTATCCTTCCAGAAAAATATTTGTACCTACAAGATATGTATATCATATCCTTAGGAAAAAGTGGAATCTTGGCCGGGCGCGGTGGCTCAAGCCTGTAATCCCAGCACTTTGGGAGGCCGAGACGGGTGGATCACGAGGTCAGGAGATCGAGACCATCCTGGCTAACACCGTGAAACACCGTCTCTACTAAAAAAATACAAAAAACTAGCCGGGCGAGGTGGCGGGCGCCTGTAGTCCCAGCTACTCGGGAGGCTGAGGCAGGAGAATGGCATAAACCCGGGAGGCGGAGCTTGCAATGAGCTGAGATCCGGCCACTGCACTCCAGCCTGGGCGATAGAGCGAGACTCCGTCTCAAAAAAAAAAAAAAAAAAAAGTGGAATCTTGCCACACATACTTTTCACCTTTCTTTTTTCACTTAATGCTATTTCACAGACATATTGTCACTTATAGATGTACATCATTCTTTTTAATGGTTGCATATTATTTGCATGGATTACCATAGTTTATTCTCATTGTGGTGGGCATATTTGGTTTTTTCCAGGTTTTTAAATTTACAAACAAAGCTACAGTGACTCTCATTATATATACCTTTGTGTACCTTTGCAGATGGAAATATGATCAGGACAAAAGGGACAAAATGAAATGAAGTATGGGGTGGATTTAGGGTTACAAAAAAGTAGTAGCAAAGAGATGCTATTATTGGTGAAGAGTAGCAAGCTAAAATTATTTCCTCCTAGTCTCTTTTAAATTAGGTAGAATATTAGGAAATGAAAATAAGAAGGTCAGGCACGGTGGCTCACACCTGTAATCCCAGCACTTAGGGAGGCTGAGGCGGGTGGATCACCTGAGGTCAGAAGTTCGAGACCAACCTGCCCAACATGGCGAGACCCCATTTCTACTAAAAATACAAAAATTAGCTGGGTGTGGCTCACGTCTGTAATCCCAGCTACTCAGAAGGCTGAAGCAGGAGAATCGCTTGAACCCAGGAGGCAGAGGCTGCAGTGAGCTGAGATGGTGTCACTGCACTCCTGCCTGGGCGACAGAGCGAGACTCCATCTCAAAAAAAAAAAAAAAAAAAAAAAAAAAAAAAAAAAAAAATTAAAAAATGTCAAAGTAGATCACATCATTCCATGAAGTTAGAAGTAAAGAAATGGAGAAAGTACACACAGAATCATTTTTCCATTGGTTTTAGGATTATAACCAGCAAAAACTCAACTAATGTTTGGTTATATGATTTTATATTCCCATTTTAGGAAAACAAAACTGTCAAGTGGGCTTCTAGGTGGGATTAGATTTTGGAGTCTGTGCCTCATACTAATATTCAGTGGTTTAGGTAAGTACTTAATGTAGCAAAAAGTAAGTAATTTTGAGGTAGAAATGTAAATACATATATTTAAATTAACATATTTTGTTATCACAGATGATCTTGGGTTACATCTTTTTCCTTCTCTGTGACTGTAGTTTCCTCTCTCCTCTTCTCCCTTCCACTCCCCACATACACAGTGAAAAAAAAGATAAATGTGTTTTAAATATGTTAATGTTTATGCTGAAGGGAAAGAGCAACCTGAAATGTCATGGAGATACTACGTCTGCATGGAATGAATATTGGGGTGGGGAGTCAGTGAGATATGACTGTGGAAGTTGACACTGTGCAAGAGATGAAAAATAAAACGGAATGGAAGCTTTTGTTTGTGGGTTCAAAAAGTTCAGGCACAGTAGAGAGTTAGGAAAAATAGTAACCAGCTGGAGTAGAGGAAGGTAGGGATGTTATAAAAATCTGGGAAGGGGTGAGAAAAGGGTGAAAGGATTTCTTATGACAAACCCACAACTTCAAGTGGCTGTGTAATCAAGGCAGATCATATAGAGGAGAGGATGGTATGGAAATAATATCTGCTAGTGAAGGACCATTTACTCTTTTTAGTCCCTATTGTGATGCTATGGTAGGCTCTGAGCTCAACAGTGAATAAGGCAGAGGAGGCTTCTGCTTGCCTGAAGGTACATTCTAGTGGACGCAGAGTGAAAGGACTTGATTCCTCAGAAATCTTCAACAGGATGAAGCCACAGAGGTAGAAGTCCGTGACTATAGAAAGAGTCGTTTCACATGGGATGGACTCACTGAGGGATGGACCAACTGATAACATAATTAATGATTTGGGCTGTGATAAAATGCTGAGAGTGGGAGTAGGATGTGAAGTTAGTAACTTAGGAGACTGAACAGAGAAGCTGGTCAAAAAGAAATTAATTTGTCTGTATAGTATTTTATTCCTTGTTGTCTTTATATCCTGTAATAAAGCAATCATGGGTCAAAGGAGATTACAAAAGTAAAAATGAAAGTAAGGGCCCAGTGTGGTGGCTCGCACCTGTAATCCCAGGGCTTTGGGAGGCCGAGGTGGGAGGATCACTTAAGGTCAGTAGTTCAAGACCAGCCTGTGCGACATGGAGAGACCCTGTCTCTAAAAATAAAATAAAAATTAAAAATTAAAAAAGTGAAAGTAAGGAATGTTGTGATACTATGAGCATGATCTTCTGGAATGATGATTCTCCTTATACTCCCACTGACTTTAAAATGAAAATACCCTTCCTCTCCTTTCCTTGTTCCTATTATTCCTCCTTCTCCTCCTCCTCCTCCTCTTTGTCCTCTTGCTTCTTCCTATGGTAGCTTTTCCAGAGAGGCTTCTGTTTGGGCAACAGTTCCAATCCCATTTTGTCACTACCCAGAAGTCTCCTCAGATACAATTTATTTAAATGGTTTCTCCAAAGGGGTTGTGAAAGTGAAGGGCCTCTAGATGGATTATGAGGGCTAATTTCTAGTAGTAGTAATGTGACAACAAATGTACTGTATTTCAGTTTCTGCGATGACTTAATTTACTTACAACATTTAACAGACATTTAGATGTCAGTCTTCTTATTGGCATCTCACTAAAA
>NW_012116077.1:2718826-2722157 GCF_000951035.1 Colobus angolensis palliatus
AAAAAATACAAAAAAAAACTAGCCGGGCGAGATGGCGGGCGCCTGTAGTCCCAGCTACTCGGGAGGCTGAGGCAGGAGAATGGCGTAAACCCCGGGAGGCAGAGCTTGCAGTGAGCCGAGATCGCGCCACTGCACTCCAGCCTGGGCGACAGAGCTAGACTCCATCTCCAAAAAAAAAAAAAAAAAAAAAAAACAGTAAGAACTGGTAGATATAGAAGATAAGTGGTCCTTGGGATCTTTGCCCTGACGCTCATAGAGTAATAGAGTTAAAGACTATGGCCTTGATCCGTTGGCTAAGAAGCCAGTCAGCCATTAGTTCAACCTGTGTCTCCTGAACTTAGGTTGTCAGTTCCATGCTCCCAAACTAAGTTTGTGTTACAGATCTTATTTACTTCTTCTTATTTCTCTTTGAGAAGGTACTCTTAAAGTTTTCTAAAAATAACCTTAAGAATATTGTTGCTTTAACTTTAAGTTCACTTAATATATTGATGCATTCAGTCACTGATTGAAATTTAATGTTAGAAAACTGATTGACATAATGATAATTTGAATGTCTTTCTTTTATATGTACGTGCATTTTTTTCTCAGTGCTCAATTAGGAAATTTTGAGATTTAACTTCTCTTTTTTTCTTTCTTAAATTTTCTACTATGGTGAATTCCTTTATTGTTATTCTTTTCTTATCTGGAACGGTGGCTAACATCATATTAAGGACTTTCCATAAAGATATTATCAGATATAATAAGATGAATTCTCCCATAAGTAAAAATGCATGTATTTGATTCAACAAATACTTAAGTGCCTATTCTGCCCAGTTTTCATCAATGTTATATTTCTGCTTAGAGTATTGCACCTTGAATACAACACATTTTTTATGCCTAGTGATTTTGTATGTTATACCAAATCAGAAAGTACAGAGTTGAGTAGATTTTTTTAAAAGAGCAGGGAGATTTATTAGAGAGTTGTTTATTATCAACTTTTTGGTTATATCCTTTTTTATGTGTTTCTGAACTCTGAAAATATCATTATTAAAGATTTTCATTGATTGGAAGTATGAGATAACAATATCAAACATTGCAAAATACTATAGGTTATACTATTTATACTGTTTTGACTCTTGTGACCACTTGTGTATTGGTCAATTTTTAATTGCTATTACATTGGTCAAGTTCCTCATGTAGGTTAAATCATTTTGCTTTCTTCATGAAAAGCAAATCAGTTGTGTGTTTTATGTAATTAACACACTCCCTCGGATGCAAAACTTTGAGTAAGGCAGTGATTCATTTGCGTGGCAGGATCATGTACCTTCCAGAGACCTGCTAAATTCATAATGAGCCACTGATTTCTGGTTAGTCTGCCTTTAAAGGAAAATTCCATTTCAACTAACTTTCAGAGGTCTTGTAACTTTCTGTCATAGTAACTTGTATGCTTATTAGAGACTTTCTTATGTGTAGGAGGATGCCCAGTAGGGGCTTGGCTGGAATATGATTCATGCAGTTGTTTTCAGGCCCCCAAAGAACACAATGTTGCTGTCAGCCTTCCTGGGTCAAGGAACACAAGTTTTGTTTATGACCCTTATTACTTTATTTATTTATTTATTTATTTATTTATTTTGAGACGGAGTCTCGCTCTGTCGCCCAGGCTGGAATGCAGTGGCCGGATCTCAGCTCACTGCAAGCTCCGCCTCCCAGGTTTACGCCATTCTCCTGCCTCAGCCTCCCGAGTAGCTGGGACTACAGGCGCCCGCCACCTCTCCCGGCTAGCTTTTTGTATTTTTTAGTAGAGACGGGGTTTCACCGTGTTAGCCGGGATGGTCTCGATCTCCTGACCTCGTGATCCGCCCGTCTCGGCCTCCCAAAGTGCTGGGATTACAGGCTTGAGCCACCGCGCCCGGCCGACCCTTATTACTTTAAATGAGTACACTCAGATATGTCTTAAACATGCATAGTAAGCTGCCGGCATATGTTAAACTTTGATTCCTTTGTACAAAGGGACTTGGAAAATTATACCCCAAAGTTTATGGAAATCTGCGTTTTATAGTATTTACATTTCTGTCTTCTCAAATTAAGGATATGAGTCTAAGTATCTTCCTATATCAAGCACCTTCCATAGCTTCTTTAGTTTTCAATAGTTTATTGTAAACTCCAATACGTATATTCCTTGCTTTGCAAAATAAATGCATTCTTAAAATCAGTATGTGAGTAGAATCATATTTTAAGTGGGCTAAGGGAGTTCATGATTCAAAAGCTAGCATTTTGAAATGCTACAGCAAGCCTAAGTGCTGGTCTTTAAGTGTATAGGTGGAATGGCATCTGTAGTGGGCTCACAATGGCTGATGAACCCTAGGGCCTTCATTTATAAACTAAAAATGGAGCTTGTCAGTTTTCGATAGCCAGAGTAGTGATTTTCGTAAACAAAGCTGCTGTAAAAAATGGCTCATTAGGTGTTTCAGATGTCAATGATAATTTCAAAAATCAGCTTTTAGGGTTATATTTTCCTGAGACCAAGTCTCACTTTGAGTTTTTTCATTCCTCACCTTGAATAAAAGGAAACAGAAGGAAATTTCTTTGGGAAAAAAAGACTTGCTGTTTTTGGAGTGACTACTGAAGTGGGAAAGGGGGAGATATTTTGTGTAATTTTGATTTAGACAGTGAAATTAAGACTAATTCAACTTATGAAAACTTACTTCTACTTGCCTTGAATGGAAAATCAGACCTTTTCATTAAGAGAAAGTGTCAAGTACTTAGCCAAGCAAATAACATTTGCTTGTAGCATCCCTTGCTTGTAGTACTCCCATTAGATAATTTCCCTGTGTGCTGTTTCATATAATGGCTTAATAAGGTTGTGCTTAATTTCTTATAAAGTCCTATGTACTTTTGAGACTATTATTGTTGCTGGTTTTCTGTTTCATTTTTGTGCCTTTAGGTCTGTCCTGCCTTGGTTTTCCTTCTCCTGCCAATGGAGGAGCTTTAATGACCTGTGCCACTGTGTTATGGGTCCTTCTGGGAACCCCTGCTAGATATGTGTCTGCTATAATGTATAAGAGTAAGCATTTCAACTGTTATTATTCCAGGAAGTTGCTGTGTTAAATGTAGAAATTAAAAGGCTGTAAAGTAAAAAAAAAGAAAAAAAATGCGTGGGGGAATTTTAGCCGACCTATGAAAATGTAATTGTGCCTTGATTACTCTAAAGTATTTGTAAAGTGGACTAAATCAAGTTGCTAAAGTAACTGTTCTGTTTTTTTTTTTTTTTGAGGCGGAGTCTCGCTCTGTCACCCGGACTGGAGTGCAGTGGCGGGATCTCAGCTCACTGCAAGCTCCGCCTCCCGGGTTT
>NW_012116077.1:2722570-2749302 GCF_000951035.1 Colobus angolensis palliatus
TTTTTTTTTTTGAGACAGGGTCTCACTCTGTCACCCAGGCTGGAGTGCAGTGGCACAATCTTGGTTCACTGCAACCTCTGCCTCCCAGTCTCAAGTGATCCTCCCACCTCAGCCTTCCTAGTAGCTGGGACTACAGGTGGGCACCATCATGCCCAACTAACTTTTGTATTTTTAGTAGAGATGTGATTTTGCCATGTTGGCCAGGCTGATCTCGAACTCTTGACCTCAGGTGATTCACTTGCCTTGGCCTCCCAAAGTGCTGGGATTACAGGCATGAGCCACCACTCCCGGCCAGTATTCAATTTTGATCTTTGTTTTTGAAGCAGATTTCATAAATGTTTATCTCAGTTATACATTTTGCATTCTGTCATGCTAGAGTTGCAATTTATGCACGACATTTTGTTGTTCTCCTTGTTGCTGCCTTCAGTGATTATTTCTTCCTGTCTCACCTAGTCACTGCAGCGTCGTTAGTGACTGCAGTTTCAAGGTACAGTCATAGTTAAAGTGAGGGTGGGAGTGATGCTCTGCAGTGGCTGTCAGAGTAGCTTATCCAGTCCTGTAATTATATAGATGCAGAATCTGTAGCCAAACTACAAAGTAAAGACCAACTTGTTCTGGGTCTCCACATGAAGTCAGTAAAAGGGCCAGGCTGTATATACCTCAGTGTCCCCTCTCCTGCATCCTATCTATTCCTCTTCCTGCAGTACTTCACTGATAAAGTGCTGAATTGCTTAGGGTTTTGTCTCCAAATTCCTTGATATGTTTTTGTCTTAGTCAGCTTGGACTGCCATAACAAAACACCATAGACGGAGTGGCTTAAAAACAGGGTGCTTGCGTAGTTGGCTTCTGGTCAGAGCTCTCTTCTTGGCTTGCAGATGGTTGCCTTTATCCGTGTCCTCACATGGCAGGGCGGGGGGCGGGGGGGAGAGAGAGAGATTGATAGAGAGAGAGACTGATACACAGAGAGAGACAGAGAGTACTGTCTCTACTTTTTTTTTTTTTTTTTTTGAGGCAGAGTCTCGCTCTGTCGCCCAGGGTGGAGTGCAGTGGTGCAATCTCGGCTCACTGCAAGCTCTGCCTCCCGGGTTCACACCATTCTCCTCCCTCAGCCTCCCGAGTAGCTGGGTCTACAGGCGCCCGCCACCACGCCTGGCTAATTTTTTGTATTTTTAGTAGAGACGGGGTTTCACCGTATTAGCCAAAATGGTCTCGATCTCCTGACCTCGTGATCCGCCCACCTTGGCCTCCCAGAGTGCTGGGATTACAGGCGTGAGCCACCGCGCCCGGCCACTGTCTCTACTTATAAGGGCACTATCCCATCACAGGGACCTACTTAGGTTTGAAAAGCCCTGTCTCCAAATATCATCACATTGGAGGTTAGGGCTTCAACATATGAATTTGGGGGGTGGGATGTGCACAACTCATTCCCATATCATGTTTCATTCATTCATAGAAAGAAAAAAATTCTCTCCGTGGCATGTTCTGAAGGACAGTCTTTTTGTTTTGTTTTTAAGGAAGTACTAATGAATTATATCTTAATTGTTAGGTGGTACTTAACTTACTATTTGTAACAAAATTTCCACGTTTTTAACGCTGGAAGTGTATCATCATAGGAAAAGAGGTCCTACACTAAAAGTTTTACAGAGTAAATTCACTTACATGTGCGTGATGTACTGATTGAGTATATCATGTCCAAAATGAGTATATCAGTGACAAAATGAGAGTAGATGAATTCATAATGCTCTGTAACTGAGTATAATGCCATCGATGATGCAATTCAGCGATATATTCAGTAGACTGATAATATTTTATCTACATATGGCTTATTATCCCTAAACTCCATGGAAATAAATAAGATCATTGAAAGATGAGTAAGCATATGTACAGAAAGAAAAAACAGGTCATTGATATAGTTGAACATTACAAACTTGCACATTAAATACATGTACCTCAGAATTTTTATTTTTTTTTGAGACAGGGTCTCACTGTCGCCCAGGCTGAAGGGCAGTGGCCCAACCATGGCTCACTGCAGCCTCGACCTCCTGGGCTCAAGTGATCCTCCCATCTCAACCTTCCAAGTAGCTGAGACTACAGGTATGCACCACCATGCCTGGCTAATTTTTTAAGTTTTTGTAGAGAAAATGTCTTGCAGTGTTGCCCAGGCTGGTCTTAAACTCCTGGCCTCAAGCACTCCTCCTGCCTTGGCCTTCCAAAACATTGGGATTACAGGCATGAGACCACCATGCCTGCCCAGAATTTTTTTTTTTGAATTATACTTTTGACTTACTTAAAATGAGCCTAATGCACCCCCCACCCCCAATCTTGTAGAGCCATCTGCTTTTTCTATGTCTTTCCTGAGGTGATTTTTTTTTTTTTTTTGAGACGGACTCTTGCTCTGTCACCCAGGCTGGAGTGCAATGGTGCAATCTTGACTCGCTGCAACCTTTGCCTCCCAGGTTCAAGTGATTCTTCTGCCTCAGCCTCCCAAGTAGCTGGGATTACAGGCATGTGCCACCATGCCAGGCTAATTTTTGTATTTTTAGTAGAGGCGGGGTTTTGCCATGTTGGCCGGGCTAGTCTTGAACTCCTGACCTCAGGTGATCCACTCGCCTCAGCCTCCCAAAGTGCTGGGATTACAGGCGTGAGCCACTGCGCCTGGCCAAGGTGAACTTTTAAATATATTTTTGTAAGTAACTGATGTCCTTGACATTTTTTCGAACATTTATTGCTTCAAATTCAAGACTCAGATGAATCCATAACTGAATACGTTTGATAACAAAAGTGCCATTGTGCAAAAGTCATTATACTGGATTGTAATACAAGGAATATCACATGCAAGAATCAATCAGTAAACCATCTACTATTCTCTTCATTATTTACTCAACATCCTTATTGTGGGTTTTGCAGTTTTGTTTTTACTATATTTAAAGCACAAGGCAAGGCACTGTGGAGGAAAGAAGTATACATTGCTCCTGAAACTTTGCTTTCAAATAATTTATAATCTAGTGGGTTGTTGGGACAGGAATAGGAGATAAGACATGTAAAGTATTAATAATTCTATCTCATAGTAATTAGGAAGAGTTATCAGACAGTATGTTTAAAATGATGTGGAGTTTCAGAGGAGGAAAAGGTAATTTCCACTTTGGGGCTCCTGGGAAGGCTTTGTGGAGGTAATGATGCTTAATTTATGATTTGAAAGATACTTAGAACTTGGCCGCTTCTGTGCTTGATTCTGTTCCCTTCCATTTCTTTCACAGCTTTGTTCAATTCATTACTGCTCCTTTCTTGCATATCTACTTTATCTCTCCACTGAGGCCCCTTTTTTCTGCTTATAAATATATTCTGCTCTTCCCTTTCTACCCCTTGGGCCCACCACTAACGCTGTTTAGAATTTTTTTGTAAATTTAAAAATAATTATATATTTTATTCCTGAGATAATGTTGCAGTTATCACATAATGCAAAGAACTGCATGCAGGCATGCTATTTAAATATATATTTGTTTCAAAAATTCGTTCTTTTTGGTGTACAATGCTTTGAGTTTTGACAAACGTATAGAGTTGTGGAAGCACTACCACAATCTGGATGCAGAAAGATTCCATCAGTCTAACACTTCCCTCATGCTATCCCTTTGTAGTCAACCCCTTCCCTGACCTGAAACCCTGGTAGCCGTGGATCTGTTCTCGACCCCTGGAGTTTTGCCTTTTTCAGTATGTCATATAAATAAGCCATAGAGTGAGTCAAATAGAGCCCTTTAGATCTGTTTTATTTCACTTCTTACTTTTTATTACTGAGTAGTATTCCATTGTATGGGATGTGCCATAGTTTATATATTCAGCAGATGAAGAACATTTAGGTTATTTCCAGTTTTTGGTGGTTATGAATAAATGTTGCCAAAACTGCTGTAAAACATTCATAAAACAGGTTGTTATGTGAACATAAGTTTTCATTTCTCTTGGGTAAATACTTAGGAGTGGAATTGCTAGGTCATATGAAAAGTATGTTTAACTTTATAAGAAACTGCCTAGGCCAAACGTGGTGGCTTATGCCTGTAACCCCAGCACCTTGGGAGGCTGAGGCGGGTGAATCACCTGAGATCAGGAGTTTGAGACCAACCTGGCCAACATGGTGAAACCCCATCTCTACTAAAAATACAAAAACTAGCTGGGCGTGGTGGCTCATGCCTGTAATCCCAGCTATGTGGGAGGCCGTGGCAGGAGAATTGCTTGAATCCAAGAGGTGGAGGTTGCAGTGAACTGAGATTGTGTCACGGAACTCCAGCCTGGGTGACAAGCGCAAAACTCCATCTAAAAAAAAGAAAAGAAAGAAAGAAAGAAAGGAAAAAGAAAGGAAGGAGGAAGAAAGGAAGGAAGGAAGGAAGGAAGGTAGGAAGGAAGGAAGGAAGGAAGGAAAGAAACTGTCCAATTATTTTTCAAAGTGGTTGTTACCATTTTACATTTCTACCAGCAATGTATGAGAATGCTAGTTTGTTCACATCATTGTCAGCACTTGGTATTGTCAGTTTTCTTTATCTTTTACTCACTTGAATAGGTGTGTACTGGTATTTCATTGTGGTTCGAATTTGTATTTCTATAATGACTAATGATGTTTAACATCTTTGCATGTTTTTATTTGTCTGTTCAGATCTTTTGCTTGTTTTTTAATTGGGTAGTTTGTTTTCTTATTGTTGAGTTTTGAGAGTTCTTTATATATTCTGGACACAAGTCCTTTGTGAGATATGTGATTTGCAAATATTTTCTCAGTGCTTATCTTCTTAATATCTTAACAGAGTCTTTTGCAGAATGAAAGGATTTAATTTGGATGAGTCCTATTTATCATTTTTTTTTTCATTTATGGATATGCTTTTTGTATTGTATTTAAGAACTCTGCCTAATCCAAGATCACAAAATTTTCTTCTACGTTTTCTGGTAAAAGATGCATAGTTTTATGTTTATCTCTAGGCCTGTGATCCATTTTGACTTAATTTTTGGGTATATGTGAGTTGTGACTCAAAGTTTTTTTTTTTTCTATTTTGTTTATGGGTACCCTGTGGTTTCAGTACTAATTGTAGAAAAGACTGCTCTTTTCCCATTAAATTACCTTGGCACCATTGTCAAAATCAATTGCCCATATATGTTTGGCCAGTTTCTGGACTCTGTTCTTTTGCATTGATCTATGTGTCTATCAGCTCACAAATATATGGTCTTGATTGCTGTATTTTTTTTTTTTTTTTTTGAGACAGTGTCTCACTTTGTCACCCAGGCTGGAGTGCAGTGCCATGATCGCAGCTCACTGCAACCTCCACCTCCTGGATTCAAGCGATTCTCCTGCCTCAGCCTCCCGAGTAGCTGGGATTACAGGCACCCACTACTACACCTGGCTAATTTTTGTATTTTTAGTAGAGACGAGGTTTCACCATGTTGTCCAGGCTGGTCTCAAACTCCTGACCTCAAGTGATCCACCTGCCTTGGCCTCCCAAAGTGCTGGGATTACAGGTATGAGCCACTGCACACAGACTGATTACTAAATTTTTGTAACAAAATTTGAAATTAGGAGATGTGAGTCCTCTAACTTTGTTGTTCTTTCTGTAAAATTGTTTTGGCTATTCTTGTTTATTTTCCTTTCCATATAAATCCTAGCATCAGCTTGCTAATATGTACAAAAAGTCCTGCTGGGATTTTGATTATGATTGCATTGAATCTATAGATCAATTTGTGGACCATTGATAGCTTCATAATATGAAACCTTCCAGTCAATGAGTACAGTATTTCTCTCCATTTATTTAGGTCCTCTTTAGTGCCTTTCATCAGCGTTTTGTAGCTCCAGCACATATTTTGTTAGATTTATACCTACATATTTTTTTCTTCCTTTTCATTCTTTTTTTTGGTGCTATAAGTGGTATTTTACAAATCAAGTTCCAGTTATTCATTGCAGGCGTATAGAAATATGATTGGTGTCAACATATTGCCCTTGTATCTTCTCACCTTGCTAAACTCACTGATTTGTTATAGGAGCTTTGTTATAGAGTCTTTGTGATTTTCTGTGTATGTAATTATGTCAGCTGTGAATGGAGACTGTTGTATTTCATCCTTTCCAATCTGGATGCTTGTGTTGATGTTGCTGTATAGCACTGGCTAGATCTCTAATATGATGTTGAAAAGTGGTAAGAATGGATATCTTTGCCTTGTTCCTGATCTCAGAGGGAAAGCATCTAGTCTTTTACAACTAAGTATGTTAGCTGAGGATTTTTCATATATGAACTCTGTCAGGTTGAGGAGTTTTCTTTCTATTCTTCCTTTGCTGAGAACTTTTTATCAGTAATAGATTTTGGATTTTGTCAGATGCTTTTTCTGCATTTATTGAGATGATCATATGGTTTTCTTTTTTTTTAGTTTATTAATATGGTGAATTACATTGATTTGATTTCTATTTTTGACCAGTTGTGCATTCCCAGGATTAATTTCAATGCTTGTTATCATTAAATTTTCAAGAAAACTCTAAAGTTAATATTACAAGAAGTGGTACTTGAGGGTATGTAATATCATATAAATACAAGTAAAATGCTCTGAGTAGCCTTGTCATGGCTTTTATTCTTTTTATATATGGCTGGATTTGGTTTGCTAATACACATAGTCCCTGACTTATGATGGTTTGACTTATGGTTTTTTTGATATTATGATGGTGTGAAAGCAATATGCTTACAGTAGAAATTGTACTTTGAGTTTTGAATTTTGATCTTTTCCTGGGCTAGCAATAAGCTGTATGATACTCTCTTGTAATGCTGGGCAATAGCAGCAAGCTGCAGCTTCCAGTCAGCCACACAACATGAGGGCAAGCAACAGACACTCTACAGTGTACTGTGTTGCTAGCATTTTTGGATGTTGTGTTTTGTGTTTTTGCATTCCATCATGTCTACAAAATGCCCATGCTAGTCTAAGATATGATGTTTGGTAGGTTAGGTGTATTAGATGCATTTTCAACTTACAATATTTTCGACTGACAGTGGGTTTACTGGGATGTAATACAGTTGTAAATCAAGGAGCATCTGTATTTGTTGAGGACTCCTGGACTGTCTCTAAATTTCTCATTTTTTTCTCTTGTAATTTTTATCTCTGTATTTTTGCTTTACTTTCTAGATTTTGAATTTTTATATTGATTTTTGTCATTTTTGCTGTTAGATTTTAGCTCCCTAGAGCTCTTTTTTTCCTTCCTTCCTTCCTTACTTCCTTCTTTCCTTCCTTCCTTCCTTCCTTCCTTCCTTCCTTCCTTCCTTCCTTCCTTCCTCTCTCTTTCTTTCTTTCTTTTTTTTTTTTTTTTTCCAGAATCTGGCCCCATCACCCAGGCTGGAGTGCAGTGGTGCGATTTCTGCTCACTGAAACCTCCACCTCCCAGGTTCAAGATATTCTTGTGCCTCAGCCTCCGGAGTAGCTGGGATTACAGGCTTGCGCCGCCACGTCTGGCTAATTTTTTTGTATTTCTAATAGAGACGGGGTCTCACTATGTTGCCCAGGCTGATCTTGAACTCTTGGCCTCCAGTGATCTGCCCACCTCGGCCTCCCAAAGTGCTGGGATTACAGGCATGAGCCACTGCGCCTGGCCTTGTTTTCTTAATGTTCCTTTGAAAAAGCATCTTGTCAGTGTTCCATGAGTGCAGTATCATATTATACCTCTCTTGGGTTACTAATGATAAGTATTTTTTTCTCAATGAATCATTTTCTTCAGGCTGACTTTCCCTTTTTGTTTTCATTTCTATCTTTCATGCTACAAGATTTCCTCAAAGGTCTGGCAATGGCTGGTTGTATGTATGCATATGATTAAAAGTGTAAGAATAAAATACTAAATGAATGTTATGAGTGTGTACGGAAGCTTATAGACTTGGAACTTCACTGTTTGCTGATCTAGGTGCACTGTTTTTAGTGGACCCTCTTCTGTCAATATCTTTAGGGTTTAAGCCTTGGGATAATAACTCTTCTCAAAGAAAACCTGGAAATTCTAATCTCCTGGCTGAAGGGTTAATGTCTGGCTGCCAGCATTCTGGGAGGTGTCTAGGGGAAAGGAGCCAGGTGTCTTGACATGTGCCATGTAGCTGCATATAGTACCCAAGCCCTTAATCATGTCTGATGTTCTCCAACCTGGAGAATAAACCTCCAGATATATGCTATAGTTAGAGTGAGGGAGATGATAGATGTATCTGCTTCTCAAAAAGCTTTCACAAAATTCTCTTCCATTAGTCACCCCACCACACTTTACTCACAGATTACCTGTTGCTGCTGGTTTCTGAGCTTTTTGTGGATTCTGTAGTGTAAATTGGGTTGCCTCTCAGCTTTCTCCACTGCCTGCAATAGTTTCTGGGTTCCTTTTATTTTTTTCTGCTATCTGCTCTCCTGTTCTCCCTGTCTGTGAAGATTTTTTTTAAAAATACTTTTTTATAATTTTCCTGTGGTTTCAGAAGAAAGATTAAAGATATATATATATTCAGTCAGCCATTTTAGCCTAGAATTCTCTATTTTCATGTTTATTTTTTTCCACCTATAATAAATTATCGTGATAGAACATTTAGAGATACAGAAAAGCATAAAGATTAAAATAATAATCCCCTGCAGTCCCATCTTTTTGAGTGAACTCGTGTTGATCTGTTATGTTTCTAGTCTTTTTCTGTGCGTGTAAATTATGATCACATAATGTATACAATTTTTTCCAGCTGTATTCACTTAACAATGTGTTGTTAAATGTTAAGTCTCAATATTTTGGGTAATCATTGGAAATTCTCTGATAGCATTTTTAACAACCACGGGTATTCTATTGTATTGATAATAATAATTCACCCTTATATAGTACTTAACTATATGTCAGATATTGTTCTAAATGCTTTGCAAATACTAACTCATTTAATCTTCCCATCAACACTATGAGGTAGATATTATTGTTGTTATCCCATTTTGCAATGAGGAAATAAGGCACAGAGTAGTGCCCATGGTCACTCAGCTAGTAAGTGGTAGAGTCAGAATTCAAATTCGGCCAGGCGTGGTGGCTGACACCTGTAATCCCAGCAGTTTGGTAGACCGAGGTGGGTGGATCAGGGATTGAGCCCAGAAGTTTGAAACCAGCCTGGGAAACATGGCAAAACCCTGTCTTTACAAAAAAATACAAAAAAATTAGCCAAGTGTGGTGGCATGCGCCTACAGTCCCAGCTACTTGAGAGGCTGAGGCAAGACAGTCACTTGAGCACAGGAAGGGGAGGTTGCAGTGAGCTGAGACTGTGCCACTGCACTCCAGCCTGGGCGAAAGAGCGAGACCTTGTCTTAAATAAATAAATAAATAAGAATTCAAATTTAAGCAGTCTGGCTTGAGAGTCTGTTCTCTTAATCATGATACCAGACAATGCTTCTATATTTGTGTAATCATTTATTTTTTACACATTGTTAGATAATTTAGGTTGTTTGTATTTTATGTTAATTATAGATTATGCTTGTACAAATGTCTTTTTGTGTCAGGTTTTGTGCACTTCAGTTTATTTGCTATTGTCCTTCTACATCCTTTCATGTTCCTGTCCCATTTCTCTTCCTTTCCCAATCATCTCCCTTTATATTTATGACCCATTCTTCTTAATACTGGCATTTTGGATCTCTTTTGAAAAGCATTCCTGAAAGTTGACAGATGACCTTTCTTCTTGTCAAATTCATTGCATTTGTTCTTAGTCTCCTTGATCAGTCTGTAACATTTGACAGACTATTAGCTACACTCATTTTTTTTTTTTTTCTTTTGACACGGAGTTTTGCTCTTGTTGCCCAGGCTGGAGTGCAATGGTGGGATCTCAGTTCACTGCAACCTCCGCCTCTCAGGTTCAAGAGATTCTCCTGCCTCAGTCTCCCGAGTAGCTGGGGTTACAGCCATGTGTCACCACACCCGGCTAATTTTGTATTTTTAGTAGAGATGAGGTTTCACCATGTTTGTCAGGCTGATCTTGAATCCTGACCTCAGGTGATCTGCCTGCCTCGGCCTCCCAAAGTGCTGGGATTACAGGTGTAAGCCACTGTGCCTGGTCAGCTACACTCATCTTTATGAAAAGTTCTTCCCTTTCACTATTCTTGTCATTGTACTCTTCTAGTTCTTCCACCTCTTTTTCCCTTCTCTTAACTCCCTTCTGTCATCCTCCTAACTATCAAATGTGGACTTTCTTCCTAGTTATATCCTCGCCTCTTGGTTCTTCTCTTTCCTCTCTCTCCCTCTCTTTCTCCTTCTCTTCCTCCCCATTCTTCTTCTCTCCTCTTCCTCTTTTTCTTGATTTTTGCAGGCTCTCTCCTTGAGTGATGGCATCCATTTTCACGATCAGTTTCAAGTACTATGTCTTTAGAACTGAATTTATTTATTTCTCTTTATCAAACAAATTGTCCCACATGAAATTCTTATTTTTGTTTATATTATCACCACTGTTTTGGTCACATAGGCTAAAAACCGTATTCATTCTTAGTTTTACCATTACCCTTTATTCTTTCTTCTAAAATGTTTATGTACAATTCACATATCATAAAATTCACCCTTTTAAAGCCTACAATTCAGTGGTTTTTAGTATAGTCACAAAGTTATAAAACTGTCACCACTATCCTAATTCCAGAACATTTCATGACCCTCAAAAGAAACCCTCTTCATGAGAACACATGGACACAGGGAAAGGTATAACACACACTGGGGCCTGTTGGGGGGTGGGTTGTGGGGACAGAGAGCATTAGGAAAAATAGCTAATGCATGCTGGGTTTAATACCTAGGTGATGGGTTGATAGGTGCATCAAACCACCATGGCACATCTTTACCATGTAACAAACCTGCGCATGTACCCTGGAACTTGAAATAAAAATAAAAAAGTCCTGTTCTTATTAGCAGACACTCCCCGTTCTCCCATCCCCTTGGCTGTGAATTTACTAATCTATTTTCTATCTCTATGGACTTGCCTATTCTGGACACTTAATATAAATGAATCACGAAGCATGTGACATTTTGTGTCTGACTTCTTTCACTTAGGATAATGTTTTCAAAGTTCATTCATATTGTATCATGTATCAGTATTTCATTCCTTTTTATGATTGAATAATATTCCTTTGTATGGATGTACCACCTTTCGTTTGATGGACATCTGGGCTATTTTTACCTTTTGGATATTTTGAATTACACTGCTACAAACATTTTTTTTTTTTTTTTTTTGAGACGGAGTCTTGCTCTGTTGCCTAGGCTGGAGTGCAGTGGTGCAATCTCGGCTCACCACAACCTCTGCTTCCTGGGTTCAAGTGATTCTCCTGCCTCAGTCTCCTGAATAGCTGGGACTATAGGCACATGCCACCGTGTCTGGCTAATTTTTGTATTTTTAGTAGAGACAGGGTTTCACTATGTTGGCCAGGCTGGTCTTGAACTCCTGACCTCGTGATCTGCCTGCCTTGTCCTCCCAAAGTGCTGGGATTACAGGAGTGAGCCACCATGCCTAGCCTATAAACATATTTGTACAATGTTTTGAGTGAACATATGCTTTCAATTCTACTGCATGTATTACCTACAAGTGAAATCACTGGGTCATATGGTAACTTTATGTTTATTATTTTGAGAAACTGTCAGACTGTTTTCAAACCTGGCTGCACCATTTACATCCCTATCAGTAATGTTTTAGGGTTCCAGTTTCTCCGTACCCTAACCAACACTTGTTACTATCCTTTCTTTTCTTTCTTTCTTTTTTTTATTATAGCCACCTAGTGGGTATGAAGTGTTATTTTAGTTTTTTTTAAATTTAGAAATTTATTCTGTTTAATCCACAAGCTTTACATAGCTTTAATTAAAAAAAAAAAAACTGAAAAAAAAAATCAAAACAAAAACAGTGAAACCAAGACACTGTTCCAAAGTCTGGGCCCTTCCAGCCTTTCAAATACAAGAGCTCGGAAAGTTTTATATACTGATTGGAAGAACAAGAGAAAAATATGAACAGAGCCAAGACATTTCATTAAACAAAATTGTATGTAACTGAAGGATCCTTCCTGGGACTAGCTCATTGCCTTTACAAAAGAAAAAGCAAAACAAAAACACAAAACCAGAAGAACAGAATGAGGGTCCAGTGTTCCAAATCAACTTGTTGCACATCAATATAAATCCACAGTGTCCTGGCAAACAGCATGCTTTCATTTTCTGTCTCATCCTAGAGCTTGAATCCTGATTCATTTCAGCAGAGACTCCACAGGCAACAGGAAAGACTATGGCATTAAGATATTCATTTATACTTTTGTGGTAGTTCAAAACAGTGGTCTTATTTCTGGGCAAGCTTACAGAACATACAAGGTCAGAAGCATAAGTTAAATGGGTGCTAAGACTCAAATGAAAAAAATGTAAAGAAAAAGAAAAACAAAAAGAAAACCACAAACCAACCAACCAACCAACCAAACAAACAAACAAAAAACGCTCTGGGAATAGCCAGGGCATTTAAAGGAACCATGAAAATGCTAATAGTATTTAAACCCCCCTTTTTAAAAAGGGGATTTTTTTTGGCTTAAAATATTTCACTCTAAATGAATTATGTCAGCTGTCAGTGAAAGAATGTCACTAATACAGTGTGGACAACTTTTGCAATGTAAATCCATGCCCCTTGTTTTACATGGTGAACTTCAACCTAGCAATTATTACAACAAATGTTATAGTCTAAAGCTCAAACACATTTTAGCAATTTTGAAATTGAACTGCATACAAACTAAATAAAATTTACATCATAACAAACATTTCCGCCTAAGACTGTGGGGACACTTGGGCCTTCCTCATTGATCTCAGGGCCTTTTCACGCAGGTGCTTTTCTTTTTTCTTTTTATTTTTCCGAGATGGACTGTCGCCCAGGCTGGAGGCCAGTGGCGCGATCTCAGCTTACTGCAACCTCCACCTCCCGGGTTCACACCATTCTCCTGCCTCAGCCTCCTGAGTAGCTGGGACTACAGGCGCCCGCCGCCACGCTTGGCTAATTTTATTTGTATTTTTAGTAGAAACGGGGTTTCACCATGTTAGCCAGGATGGTGTCGATCTCCTGACCTTGTGATCCGCCCCCCTCGGCCTCCCAAAGTGCTGGGATTACAGGCATGAGCCACCGTGCCTGGCCAACGCAGGTGCTTTAGCCAGGATGGTGTAGATCTCCTGACCTTGTGATCCGCCCCCCTCGGCCTCCCAAAGTGCTGGGATTACAGGCATGAGCCACCGTGCCTGGCCAACGCAGGTGCTTTTCTAAGTCATCAAGGTTATCCTCAGCTTCACTTTCAGTCTCCTTCGGCTCTGGCACTGCCACTGGTTCTTCCTGTGCTAATGTGGTTGTGGCAGCTGCAATGACTGCAGGGGTCACAGCAGCTGCAGCAGTTGCAGCCACAGCCTTTTCCTTCTTGTGTTTTTTTGTGCTTCTTGTGCTTCTTATCCTTTTTGTGTTTCTTGTCCTTCTTTTTCTTTTTCTTCCCACCTCCTTCTTGACCGGAATTTCTTGGTGGTGATGCTCTTGGTGTTGGGCTTTTGGCCTTTTTGACCGGTACAGCTGGTGTCCAGTTTATAGATGGTGACTGAGACCAGACGGGGGATGGAGGTGCTGGGGGCTTTTAAGCTGCTGGCTCAGGAGACCCGGAGACAGATCAGGAGGATGAGACCCTCCTTATAGACTGTGGGCTTGGTGAAGCAGCCTTTTTTATCTTTTTAGGTTCCGGAGTCCTGGAGACTCTCCTAAAGGGCCTAGTATTTGGAGACAGGGACTGCCTTCTTTGGGGTGATGACGACCCTCCTCTTCGAATGGGTGGAAGACCTGAGGAGGTCTGAGGAGCTCGAGGCTGTGGTGAGGGCGAATGCCATTTGTTGGATTGTGGTGATCGGGCCTGGTGGGTAGAGCGGCTTGGGGAAGACCCTTTCCTGTGCTTGGATGATAATGAAGGTGAACATCTCTTGGTGACTGAGGAGCTTCTTTGTTTGGGAGGTGGAGAATGGGAGACCCAATGCTTTGGTGATGGAGATGGTGATGCTCTTTGTTCAGGAAGGGGAGGAGGAGAAGCTGTTCTTCTCTTTGGAGTTGGAGAAGGAGAGTATCTCCTCTCTGTTGGAGGAGAGTATCTTCTAGGAGGTGAGTGCCGATGTGGGGGAGGAGAAGGAGTTCTTTTTCGTGGTGGTGGTGTTGGAGAACTGCGCTGTCGAGGAAGAGGGGCGGGAGAAGGAGACCGTCGCCTTCTGGTGGGTGGTGGGGATGGAGTTCTTCTCCATCTACCACGAGGGGAAGTCTCTTTTTGGCGCTTTCGTGGTGATGGAGAGGCACTCCGGGAAGGGGAATGTCTCCGCCGCCTGCCAACCTCACCATTCTTCACGTGGGATCTCTTGGGTCTTTCATCTTCTTTGGAGGAGGAGGAGCCAGAGTCAGATGAAGACTGCTGGTTTTGTCGTCTATATGGGCATCTCTGTTGCACAGAATCTGCTGCAGCCATTTTACCACCTTTATCTTCTTCCGATTCAGATAACCCTACCTTTCTAGGCTTCGGCGCTGGTGAAGTGGATTCCCTTTTCTCAGTACCTTTATGTTTTGTCACTACCTGAAGTTCTCCCTGGAGATACGGAAACACGACTTTTTCTTGTACGGTTTGACTGCTGGGGTGTTGGGGAATGCCGAGTTTTGGGTGGTGGAGTTGCAAGAGGAGATGGCCTGTGCCTTCGCCTTGGAGGACTTGCTGAAGGAGATAACCTACGGCTGGATGTCCTCTTGGGAGGCTTCTTTGGTGGTGACCGGGAACGAGATGAAGAGGATGATGAGCTACTCCCAGACAAGGATGCTGACGAACGACTTCTTCATCTTACTGGAGATCTACTCCTTCTATGCCTTGGTGGAGGAGGCATTCTTCTTGGTGGAGTTCTTCTTCGAGGAGATGGCTGCCTTCTTGGGCTTGGCCGCCTTCTAGGTGAATACGATCTTGATCAGGATCTATGGCGCCGTCTAGGTGGAGTATGAGAAGGAGAGTGGGACCACATCTGGGATCTTGATTTGGAGCGTGTCCGAGATCGTGGTCAGGTCTTTTCCTTCTGCGTTTCTTTTTTGGATTTTTTTTTTTTTTTCCGGAGAAGGTTCTTTAGGCTCTCGTACAGGTTCAGGTTTGGGAACTTTCAGAATGTCACTAGCAGAAGTGGCCTGTTATACTGAAGGTTCTTTTACCTTCACTGAAGGTTCTGGGAGCTCTGGAGTTTTTTCCTTCTTTTCTGGAGCAAAAGGACTCTGGCTCTTGGTTCTGTGACTGGGAGAGCGATAATGACTGCGCTTTGTCTCTTCTAACAGGGGAAGATTGTCTTCTAGGGGAAGGAGATTTACATCTTCTTGGGCTACCAGACCTCTCCCTTTTTTCTCTGCTGCTTTCTTTTTCTTCACTATGCCTTTTATCTTTGTCTTTGTCTTGCTTTTTCATAGATGCCAATTTTTCTTGTTCAATCTGTCTTTCTTTTATTTCTTCTTTCTTCAGTTCTAGGAAAGCAGAAGGAATTCCCATGATGTTTCCTTGTGCACTTAGCAGCAGGGGCCACGGTTCTCCCACAAATTCTCGAGCATTTTTTCCATTCAAAAATCCAGTCAGGTTGATTTGCATCATTTTGGAGTCTGGGTTCTTCACTTATAACTGGTTGAATATAAATTCAATCACAACATCATCTTCATCCCAAGGATTTCCATTACTCTTTTTTGTTATCCAAGGCTTTATAACTTCCAAATTTACTTTGCTCGTGTCCCCCTTTTTTTCTAGGCATTCTGCAAATTTCAGCTGCTTCAGTAGTTTCTTCTGTTTGTTGCAGAACTGATTATCCTGTTCTCCACTTGATCGGCAGAAGAATCTCATGTGCATCTTGCCCTCTCGCTCAGAGATCGCTCCCTATGCCAGGGTGCACCGCCTATTTTATAATTTTAATTTGCATTTCCCTGATGACTAATGATATTGAGCATCTTTTCATATGCTTATTGACCATTTGCATATCTTCTTTGGAAGTATGTCTATTAAAATGCCCATTTTAGCATTGAATTATTTTTCTTTTTATTGTTGAGTTTTAAGAGTTTTAAAAATATATTCTGGATTCTAAATCCTTATCAGTTATGTGACTTGCAAATGTTTTTTTCCATCCCATGGACTGTCTTCTCAGTTTCTTTCTTTCTTTCTTTTTTAATTTTTTTTGAGACTGAGTCTCGCAATCTTGCCCAGGCTGGACTGCAGTGGCGCCATCTCCGCCAACTGCAAGCTCCACCTCTTGAGTTCACGCCATTCTCCTGCCTCAGCCTCCCGAGTAGCTGGGACTACAGGCGCCTGCCACCACGCCCGGCTAATTTTTTTTTTTCTTTTGTATTTTTAGTAGAGACAGGGTTTCACCATGTTGGCCCGGATAGTCTCGATCTCCCGACCTTGTGATCCACCCTCGTTGGCCTCCCAAAATGCTGGGATTACAGGCGTGAGCCACCGTGCCCAGCCTCAGTTTCTTGATTGAGTTTTTTGAAGCACAAAATTTAAGTTTTGATAAAGTCCATCTTTGGTTGCTTGTGGTTTTCGTGTCACATTTAAGAAACCATTACCTAATCTAAGGTCACTCACATTTATTTCTATGTTTTACAGTTTTATATTTTTATGTCTTAAATTTAAGTCTTTGATCCATTTCAAGTTAACTTTTGTATATGGCACAAGATAGGAGTCTAATTTCATTCTTTGCATATGGATATCCAGTTTGTCTTGCCACCATTCGTTAAAAAGACTATTCTTCCCCTATTTAATTGTCTGGAGTTCCTTGGTGAAAATCAAATGATCATAAATCTATGGGTTTCTTTCTGGACTCTCAATCCTATTTTATTGGTCTATCCTTATATGTTAATCCTTATGCCAGTACCACAACGTCTTGATTACTGTGGCTTTGTATTACATTTTCAAATTAGGAAGTGTGAGTTCTCCAACATTCTTCTTTTTCAAGATTGTTTTGACTAGATGTTTGCATTTTCATATATATTTTAGGAAGAACTTTTCAATTTCTTCAGAAAGTCAACTGTAAGCTGGGTGCAGTGGTACATGCCTATAGTCCCAACTACATAGAAGGCTGAGGCAGGAGAATCCCTTGAGCCTAGGAAGTTCAAGGCAAGCCTGGGCAAAACAGCAAGACCCCATCTCAAAAAATAAAATCCAAACAGAATAAAACAAAAAAGCCAGCTGTGATTTTGATAGGTATTGCATGGAATCTGTGGATTAATTTGGGGAATATTGCCATCTTAGCAATATTAAGTCTTCTAGTTCATGCACACAGGATATCTTTCCATTTGTTTGGCCTTGTTTAATTTATTTCAATGACATTATACTTTGTATGATTTCAGTTCTTTTCAATTTATTGGGACTTTTTTGTGGCCCAACATGTGGTCTACCCTGGAGAATGTTCCATATATACTTGAGCAGAATGTATATTCTGCTCTTGTTTGATGGAGTGTTCTGTAGATGTCTGTTAGATCTAGTAGGTTCGTAGTGCTGTTCAAGTCTTTCATTCTCTTGTTGATCTTCTGTCTAGTTGTTGTATCCATTATTGAAAGTGGGGTACTGAAGTTGCCAACTATTATTGTTGAGTTGTCTATTTCTTCCTTCAATTCTGTCAGGTTTTGCTTCATATAATTTGGGGGCTCTGTGGTTAGGTACATATATGTTTATAATTGCTATATATATATTTTTTTCTGAGACGGAGTCTTGCTCAGTCGCCCAGGCTGGAGTGCAGTGGCGTGATCTTGGCTCACTGCAAGCTCCGCCTCCCAGGTTCACACCATTCTCCTGCCTCAGCCTCCCAAGTAGCTGGGACTACAGGCACCTGCCACCACACCTGGCTAATTTTTTTTTGTATTTTCAGTAGAGACAGGGTTTCACCATGTTAGCCAGGATGGTCTTGATCTCCTGACCTTGTGATCCACCTGCCTTGGCCTCCCAAAGTGCTGGGATTACAGGCGTGAGCCACCGCACCCGGCTGCTATTTATTCTTGATGTATTGACTTTTACATTGTCACAGAATGTCCTTTATCTCTCATAACACTTTTTGTCTTTAAGTCTATTTTAACTGATAGAAGTGTAGTTACTCCAGCTCTCTTTTGGTTACTGTTTGCTACACACACACACACACACACACACACACACATTTTATACTTTTACTTTCAAGTTAATTTGTGCCTTTGAATCAAAATTATACCTCTTGTAGACATCATATATTTGGATAATTTTTTTGAACACTTTTTCCAATCTCTTTTTAATTTTCATCAATTTACATTTAATGTAGTTATTTCATCAATTTACATTTAATGTAGTTATTGATAAAGTAGAATTTACATCTGTCATTTTGTTATTTTTTCTATATATTTTATGTCTTTTCTGTTCCTTTATTCCTTCATTACTGCCTTTTTTTTGTGTGTTAAGTGGGTATTTTCTAGTGTACCATTTTTATTCCCTTGTCATTTATTGTTTTTCTTTTTAGTTATTTTCTTAGTGGTTGTTTTATGGATTGCTAATATCTTAATTTATAACAATGTAGCTCATATTAATACCAACTTGATTTCAATATTAAAAGCTTTGCTCCTCTACAGCTCCTTTCCCTCCCCCTCCTTTGTGCTGTTATTGTCATACAAATGATACCTTTATACTTCACATGTCCATCAATATGGATGTATAATTATTGCATTATGCAGTTGTCTTTTAAATTAGATATACAACAAAGGAGTTTCAAACAAATAATATTTGCTAATCATGGAACTTTGGGCAAGTTCTTTAACTTCTCTAAACTTAGATGTCCTCATCTGCAGTATGGATATAATGATATTATTTACCTTGTATAGTTGCTTCAAGGATTAAGTGGGATAATGTATGTAAAGCATTTAGAACAGTGCCTAACACAGAATAAGTACTCCATAAATGGTAGCTGTGGTTATTAGTTACTATTTTATTTTACCATAGTGCTTTGCTCATGATGTTCCATCTATTTGTAATTTCGTTGTTTTTTTGTTTGTTTTGTTTTCTTTTTGACAGAGTCTCACTCTGTTGCCCAGGCTGGAGTGCATTGGCGTGATCTCAGTTCACTGCAACCTCCGGCTCCTCGGTTCAAGCGATTCTCATGCCTCAGTATTCTGAGTAGCTGGGATTACAGGCGTTCGCCACCATGCCCTGCTAATTTTTGTATTTTTAGTAGAGATGAGGTTTCACCATGTTGGCCAGGCTGGTCTCAAACTCCTGACCTCAAGTGATCCACCCACCTTGGCCTCCCAAAGTGCTGGGATTGAAGGCGTGAGCCACGGTGCCTGGCCTATTTGTAATTTCTTCTTTCCGATTTCCCTATGACAATTTTTTTTTCATTCTCAAATACCACCACTTCCATGCTCTTAACTTGTACAGTATCTATTGTCACTATTACAACACTTATCACAGTCTTCCTTAGATTGTAGTTATTTGTAATATGTCTTATCTCTCATTCTATATTTTAAAACTCATGAGGGTGAATACTATGTCTTCTTCATCTCAGTATTTTTCACAGTGTGTAACTCAGTGCCTTATAATGGAGTAAGTGCTCAGTAAATGTTTACTGTATCACTGAATAACGTGAATAATTTAAAAATGCAAAACAGATTGAATTTCCTAGTTCTGTTAGTAGATCTGAATGCCATTTTAAAGCAATAAACCAAGCATGATACACTTCCCTTAAGTGGTTTATGGACTTTCTCAGGTGAATAGGAGAGAGAGTCAGAAGATACTGGGATTCTTATTTCTCAAAATGTGGTAGACTGAAAGAGAATTTCAGTGCCTCACAGCATACAAATGGATCTGGATTTATTAGGTTGGCGCAAAAGTAATTGTGGTTTTTGCAATTCCTTTCAACTACAAAATCGCAATTACTTTTGCACCAACTTATAGATGGAGAAGCGATTAATGAACATATATATTCCCTAAAAGAATGTGGAGACAGTAAAGTTTATTAAACAATGTACTTTTCCTCCATGTAACCCCCAAAGTGGTAGGTAGGGAAGGGAAGAGGCAGCAGAGTTTGATGAGTATACACTGAAACTTTAAAATAGAAAGAAGAAAGTTTGAATTTCAGCACTCAATATTAGGTGAGTGACTTTGGGAATGTCCTATAACATTTCTGATTGTCCATTTCCTTGCCTGTAATGCCTATGTCACAGAGGCGTTTAGAGAAGTAAATGAACTAATGGATTGTGAAACTGTTTTGTGAGTTACAAAGCATTTTTGGTCACTCTTTTTTTCTGGGTTCTTAGTGCTCTGTGTTCATCATTCTGCTATAGCACTTCCCATGTTGTATTGTAATTTATTTGTTTATATCTGTCTCCCACTAGATTGAGTTTTTTTCAGAGCTAAGATTTTTGTTTTATTTATCTTTGGATACCAGGACCTAACACACTGGTACTCAATAAATGTTTGATGAATGTGTGAATAAATGTTTCAGGTCGGAGATGAACTCAGGTGACCTATTAAGTTTCCTTCTAGTTTTGCTGTTTAAGATTCCATGAAAAGGTCTAGAAATAATTAGAGATTGACATAGGAAGAACTATTTAGAATGTGAAAACATGAACTTGGAGGACAGTTACAGATTTGTTAAACACATATTAACATTCTAGAGTGTACTTTCAAAAGGGAAATTGTTGAGACGGGTTAATTGAGTTTATATATAAAAAGGGAGGTTATGATTTGTCAAGTGAGAAGTAATTTTTCTGGCCAAGGAATGATAACAGCTGAAATGAATCTCTCGAAAGCTAGGAAATTTGGCAGAGGAATATTGTGGCTAAACAAATTCATTAGAGCAGAAAGGTATTAAAAACATTTTGAGAAGTGGAGTTAAATCATGGAAAACCAGGCTTCCTTATTAAGATGCCAGAAACTGATGGCACATAAGGTGGAGGTTTGTTTTTGTTTGAAAGAGCTTGAAGCTACATCTCCAACAGGAGCAAAGTATGAGCCTTTGGAGAACAGAATAGCTATACCTACTGAAAAAGTTGTTAGTAGACAGAAGAAATTGTAAACACAAGGGGGAAAAGTGAAGTAGAAATAGTAAAATGAAAGAACAGATGACTGAAGTTGATTGAGTAAAGGCCAAATCACTTGTAATGAGAGATGAAAAAGCATCCAAAGCAATGATCCTAAATAAGAAATTGAGAAGAGATGACAAATATGATGGCATAATTAAAATGATAGACTTGGAATGGACCTTGGGAGAACGTACAACTAAAGAGCTAACCAGAGATTCCCTGAACAGTAGACCTCAAAGCCTAAACTGGTAATATCATCGAGTGGCTATTAACACATTCCCTCTCTCTGGTCTCTGACAAAATGTCCAGGAGGGGAGAAGACAGATGTAATTGGTGAAGTGGGTTCAGGGATAATTTTCTAATCATAGAGGCTTATTATTATTATTATTATTTTTGAGACAGAGTCTCTCTCTGTTGCCCAAGCTGGAGTGCAGTGGCAAGATCTCTGCTCACTCCAAACTCCGTCTCCTGGGTTCAAGTGATTCTCTAGCCTCAGCCTCCTGAGTAGCTGGGATTACAGGTACGCGCCACCACTCCTGGCTAATTTTTGTATTTTTAGTAGAGATTGGGTTTGCCATCTTGGCCAGTCTGGTCTTGAACTCCTGACCTCATATGATCTGCCCACTTTGGCTTCCCAAAATGCCAGTATTATAGGCATGAGCTACTGCACCCAGGAAGAAATATTTAGAATGTAAAAACATGAAGTTGGAGGACAGTTACAGATTTGTTGCACACATATTAACATTCTAGAGTTATCATCATAGAGGCCTCATCATAGAGGCTTTATTATAGCATAGTGGAATGAGAAAAAGCTTGCACTTAACAAATCAGACACACCTGACTTAGAATCCCAGCTCTGCCTCTTTTAGTGGTTTGACCTTGAGCAAAGTACTTAATATCCCTAAAAGACATTAATAAGGAACTCTGTCCCCTTCCATAACTCCTGTTTTTTGGATGTCTGGCTTGTTCATCTAATTTTCCTATATTTTTTTGCCTGTTTTCAATTTTTTAAAATACTGCTTTCTAAGACATTTTATCATCTCTATCTTCCAACCCTTTTATTGAGGTTTTAATTCCTCTTGTCATATTTTTAATTCCCAAGAGCTCTTTTGTTTTCTCAATAGTCTTTAAAATTTCTTTTTCTTGCTTTATGGTCGCAATATCTCCTCTAATCTCTCCAAGGATGTCAATGATAGGTTTTCTTTTTAAAAGTTTCCTTCTGAGCTTCAGGGATCTTCCCCAAGAGAACAGACCTCCGTATTCTGCTGGTGTTGGGGAGGGAATTTATTTGGCCCTGCAGAATAGGGCAAGGAATCTGCAAGTCAGCTACCTAGGCTGACTTTCAAGCAGTCCTCCTGGTTATTACCTCTCTTTCATGCCTACTTACAGGGATACCTGGTACTACAAGTTCCTGAGCCCTTTTGGAATTCTGTGGTATAAATGGATTTGTGTTTCAGCTTTCCCTACTGATGACTTGGGATGCAGGTTTCTCAGTTCTGGTAATTCAGTTACTATTTGTTCAGCTGCTATCTAGTTTCCAAAATTTGTTGCTTATATCTTTTCTCCTCTATTCTCCTATCTTGTGTGTTTATGCCCTTTTAGAATTCCTTTACTGTAATTTTATCATGGTTTTGAGGAAGGAGCAGAGCAAAATGTGTGAGTTAAATCTGCCATCTTTAACCAAAAGTCTCTTAATTCTTTTTTTGTTTTTTTTTTAAATTATTTTATTTTACATTCAGGGGTACACGTGCACATTTGTTTCATGGGTATTCTTAACTCTTCATGTCTTTTATATCCATCTCTTTTCATTTTAACTATCACCACATTATACAGCTTCTTACTACTTCCTATCTGGGCTCCTTTCTTCTATCATCTTGTCCCTTAGGTCTGTTTTCCACAATGTTGTGGGTTCATCTTCCCAAACAACTGCACTGTGTATCAGAGTTTTGATTGTAAAAACTCTTCTGTTGCTTCCTAATGCCAAAAGGAGAAAATCAAACTCTTCCACAGTCTAGCCTCTGTCTACTGTTTCAACCTTATTTTTTAGGCTTTCTGAAACACTCATATCCATATCCATACCCATCCCCACTTGTAGCTTTGGTGAAACTTGTCTGGTATACCAAATAAGTAGGGACACAGCAGCTAGGCTTGCCTGGTGATGTATCCAGTAGACTTAGAAGTTGGCCTGTTGATTTTGAGCACTCAGTTTAAAACTCCTTAAGTGAATACCTGTCTAACTTGAAGGCATCTTATGGCCCCTTTCAGTCTAGGATTTGAAAATCTGTTTTCCATGTATGCTATTTCTTGATTGTGTTCACTGTATAGCATATTGAGTTTTTTTCCATGGTCTATTGCTTCACACCTTATTTACCTTCTACTAGAGTTTGAAGGTACAGGAATGAGTAGGCTGTGGAAATTATATCCTATAAGAAACTTCCATCTTCTTTCTTATATGGTATCAAGTTTAAGTCATAGCTCAATGACTGGGTTTACACATTGTGATTTAATATTCTTCTAGGATTTAACATTGTGATTTATGATATCCTTCTTACCAAAAGAATGTCTGGATATTCATAGGTGTGGTGGCTCTTGCCCACCACTCCAGTGGTTTGGGAGATTGAGATGGGAGGATCACTTGAGCCCAGGAATTTGAGAACAAGGTACAATTTGGGCAAGGTAGTGAGACTTCCTCTCTACAAAAAATGTTAGCCAGTCCTGGCGGCACACACTCGTAGTCCTAGCTGCTCAGGAGACTTTGGTGGGATGGTTGCTTGAGTCCAGGAGGTTGAAGCTAAATGTAAGCTATGATTGCACTGCTGCACTCCAACCTGGGTGACAGAGCAAGATATCGTCTCAAAAAAAGTTATGTTTATAACATTTTCCTGAAAGTTTGTTTTCTTTTGTTGTACACTATACATTTTTAAATTAAAAATTTAAAAATTTAATGGACATATAATATTTGTACATATTCTTGGGGCACATAGTGATGTTTCAATGCATATAATATATAGTGATCAAATCAGGATAATTAGCATACCCATCATCTCAAAATTTATTATTTCTTTGTGTTGGGAACATTTAATATCCTCCTTCTAGCTAGCTACTTGAGACTATATAACATATTATTGTTATTATTATTATTTTTTTTTTGAGATGGAGTCTCGCTCTGTCGCCCAGGCTGGAGTGCAGTGGCGCGATCTCGGCTCACTGCAAGCTCCGCCTCCCGGGTTCATGCCATTCTCCTGCCTCAGCCTCCCGAGTAGCTGGGACTACAGGCGCCCGCCACCTCGCCCGGCTAGTTTTTTGTATTTTTTAGTAGAGACGGGGTTTCACCGTGTTAGCCAGGATGGTCTCGATCTCCTGACCTCGTGATCCTCCCATCTCGGCCTCCCAAACTGCTGGGATTACAGACTTGAGCCACCGCGCCCGGCCCACATTATTATTAATTCCTGTCATCCTACAGTGTTATAGAATGCTAGAACTTATTTTTCTTATCTAGCTGTAATTTTGTGGCCTTTAACAAATCTCTCCCTACCCCTTGTTTTCTAATGACTTTTTTCTCCATTCAGAATCGTCTTTGCTGATCTCTTTATTATGACTAAAATTCTCTGGATGGAAGGGTCATCAGCTACCATCTCCTTTGCTACTCTGCTAGATATCCTTACAATTTGGTTTGGAATTTCAGTACCACTAACATTTTTTGGTGCATATCTTGGAAATAAGGAAAAGGTAAACTTTTAAAATACTGCTTTTGGCCACTGGGCGATAGCTGAAATAATACCTCAGTGTATATATTGCACATGAAATACAAAAAGTCCCACTGGAGAAAATTACAGAGAATAATCATTTTGGAATAAAAGATATTTTAAAAAATTAAGTAAAAGACAGTAACACTTTCAAAGATATTAATGCATTTCCTACATTATCAATTGTTATATTTCCTTTTACTTCTGATGAACCAAATTAAAAGGACATATTGTAGAAAGGCCGACATCAGCCAACTCAGAAAACTAATAGGGTTATACAGTGGGAGAAGACAGTCAAGATGTAGTCCAAGAAATGGGGCTATTTAGTTTACAGATTTGAAGTTAGCCTATTCCACATATCAGAAAAAGGTATAGGATACCAAAAAGTCTCAATGAGGCCACACAACCAAAAAAAACTATTCAAGGATATAGCATGAGATTGCAGAAGAAATGTTGGAAAAGTCAAAATGGGAGGTGGAGTTCCACAGAGAGCAGCAAAAAGAAAATTTTCTGAAAACTATTGACACATTCTCAGACAAATTCTAAGAGAGAACTTTTGGATTTTTAGATTATTTTGCATTAGAATAGTCACTGGTAAATATTTCTAGTCTCTCCCTTGAAAATTATAAAAAAGGATAAATATCCTTATTGATTGTTTAGCTGTGTATCATTTAGTATGGTGCCACTGGCCACATGTGGCTGTTGAGCACCTGAAATGTGGCTGTCTGAATTGAGATGGGCTCTATGTGGAAAATACATACCAGATTTTGAACACTTAGAACAATAACAAAGATAATATAAAATATTTGCTCAATAATTTTATATTAACACAAGTATAAATCATAATATTTGGACATGTTAGACTAGATAAAATACAATGTTGAAATTAATTCCATCTGTTTATTTTTAATTTTTTAAGGGGGCTGATAAAAAATTTAAAACTACACATGTAGCTTGCATTATACTTCCATTGCACAGCACTGGCCTAGCCCCTGCCCACACGACTGCTTTTTGTTGTTTTCTTAAACAATTGTTGTTTTCTTAAAGCTGCCTTTGAGAAAAATGCTCCTGTAAATATTCCATGCCCTCTTCAGATTCAAGATTCTGTTTTGTGATAATATCTGTATAGATGTTTTTCAGTTTCATTTCATTCTGATTCTCCCTTCATTTTTTCCGAGCAGATTACTTGTCCAGTTCACACAAACCAGATCCCCTGTCAGATTCCTCCATAGAACTTCTTTACAAAACCACTTCTTGGCATCATAATTGGTGGCATTTTACCCTTCAGTTGTATTTTTATTCAACTCTTTTTCATTCTGAACAGTATTTGGTGAGTATTACATCTTCATAATCTTAAAAGTGTTAGTTTTTAGTAAATTAACATTCCTATATTTTAAGGAGGTTAAATTCTGGTATGATAATACTTCATTTACCTCCACTTTATCCAGTAAATAACAATCTGACCTAGAAGAATTTCCTAGAGAACTGAGACTGAATTCATGACTTAAAAAAATTTATTTTTAATTTTTGTGGGTACACAGTAGGTGTGTATATTTATGGGGTACATGAGATGTTTCGATTCAGGCATGCAGTGCATAATAATCACATCTATGGAGAATGAGGTATCTATCCCCTCAAGCATTTATCCTTTGTGTTTCAAACAATACAATTATACTCTTTTAGTTATTTTAAAATGTACAATTAAATTATTATTGACTATAGTCACCCTGTTGAATTCACAACTTTTAACGGGTACTTTTTGATGGAACTATTTATAAAGATTTACTTTTTTGGCTGGGCACGGTGGCTCACACCTGTAATTCCAGCACTTTGGGAGGCCGAAGCAGGTAGATCACTTGAGGTCGGGCGTTCGAGACCAGCCTGGCCAACATGGTGAAACCCCATCTCTACTAAAAATACAAAAATTAGCCGGGCGTGG
>NW_012116077.1:2749742-2766069 GCF_000951035.1 Colobus angolensis palliatus
ATCTCCTGACCTCGTGATCCACCCGTCTCGGCCTCCCAAAGTGCTGGGATTACAGGCTTGAGCCACCGCGCCCGGCCATCTTGTTTTTTATTTTATTTTTGTTTTTTGTTTTTTTGAGACAGGATCTCACTCTGTCACCCAGGCTGGAGTGCAGTGGTGTGACGTCGGTTCACTGCAACCTCTACCTGCCTCCCGGGTTCAAGCAATTCTCATGTCTCAGCCTCTTAAGTAGCTGGGACTACAGGCGTGTACCACTATGCCCAGCTGATTTTTGTATTTTTAGTAGAGACAGGGTTTCAACATGTTGGCCAGGCTGGTCTTGAAGCAACGTGTTTGTTGCATACACCTTTGTATATATTTGTATATATTTATTATCTAGAGAGGTGCTTCTCCTCAACCCTCATCCCTCACTCTCATACTCAGGTATATATTTTACATGAGATTTTTAGGTGGGGTATTGATCGGTTCATCAATTTCTTTTTATTTCTAGAAGGCTTTTAAAAATGGATGTTGTGGTTGGGTGTAGTGGCTCATGCCTTTAATCCCAGCATTTTGGGAGGCTGGGGAATCACTTGAGGCCAGGAGTTCAAGGCCAGCCTTGGGCAACATAGCAAGATCCTGTCTCTACAAATGAAATAAAATAAAATAAAAAATTAGCCGCATGGTGGCACGTGCTTGGCTAAAAAATTAGCCAAGCATGGTGGCCTGTAAGTTCCAGCTACTTGAGAGGCTGAGGCAGGAGGATCACTTGAACTCAGGAGGTTGAGACTGCAGTGAGCTGTGATCGCACCACTACACTCTAGCCTGGGTGACACAGTAAGACCCTGTCTCTAAAGTATTAATTAATTAATTGGAATGGGCATTGATCATCCCAGCTTAGCTCAGGTCTATAATAACCAAGAGAATTAACTTCATTCTTTCAAAGTTTCACCTAGATGTAATCTACACACAGATTTTTTTTTTAAATGCATGTTTGAAAGTATATTTAATAGAATTATGTGTGCTGTGCTATAAAGACATATTTGGAAAAGCTGAATGTCAACAGGCCTTCTAAGGCAAAAGTGGTATTTGAATCTGTGGTTTTCTGTTTTATGATGTAGTTGTTGGTATTTATGACACTTGCAGCCTTCCATTTCTAAAGAGAATGTTTTTAAATATGTATGGAGAAAATTATGGTGATATTGATGAGTCTCAAGTGAGAACTAACTTATATGAACAGAGAAACATGAGTAAGTAGCAGCACTGGTGCTGACTAGAGAAGATATGGCCAAACTCTGAAACTGCATAGGTAAGGGACTACTTTTTGGTACCTGATGGATAGGTGAAGGTTTGGAATACAGAGTTGAATGTTTAGGGGAAAAAAAAAAGAAAAAAAAGTTTTAGAGAAATGTGTGACTGTCTGTTTTATAGGTTTGGATTGATCTTTCTGTGTGCACTGTTGAGTTAAAGTTTATTTAAACCTCTTTTTATTTTCAGGTCTCATTAGCTGTACTACATGTTTGGCTTCCTTTTCTTAGTCTTTATAAGTCTTGTGATTAGTTGCTCAGAAGTTACAGTTTTGCTGTATTATTTTCATTTATGTGCTGAGGTAAAGCCACAAGAAACTAATGCATCTTACATTTTCTATACTTGCATTATTGGAATTGGAAGTCTGTGTTTAGAAAAGAATTGAAATAAATGATAACTGCATGTTTCTACAACTTGAGATCAGTATTACGTTGTGTTTTCCTATTAACACATTTTGACTTTAATGTGACTATCAAGTTAAGGCTGCTTTGATGGAAAATTTAAATAGAAAGTGATTTCTCTTTGGCTGGTTATTGTAATTGCTGCATGATATTCAGTTAACAGAAAAATATAAGGGACTGATGTAATATTTATCAAGTTCAATGATATTTTCTTTTTTTTCCCTTTTCTTTTCTTTTCTTTTTCTTTTTTTTTTTTTTGAGACAGGGTTTCACTCTGTTGCCCAGGCTGGAGTGCAGTGGCACTATCTCGGCTCATTGCAATGTCTGCCTCCAGGGTTCAAGCGATTCTCCTGCCTCAGCCTCTCTAGTAGCTGGGATTACAGGTGACCGCCACCACACCCAGCTAATTTTTGTGTTTTTAGTAGAGACGGGGTTTTGCCATGTTGCCTAGGCTGGTCTTGAACTCCTGGGCTCAAGTGATCCGCTCGCCTTGGCTTCCCAAAGAGCTGAGATTACAGGCATGAACCACCACGCCTGGCCGATGTTTTCTTTTTAACAATTAAATTTTTTCGTTTCAGCTTAAGCCAGGATTCTGGTTTGTTGGTTTGAGATTGTGGCTAAAGGTCCTTTCTCTTCTTTCAGTTTATTGCCTTTTGGTTACCACAGACATAAATAGTTCTTTTTACTCCAGTCTCATTTTTCCCCACTATCATTCTGGATGACTGAGCTGTTAGTGTCCATTGTTCCCTTAAATCCCCTAAATCCATTTCATTTTGGTAGTTAAATATGACTCTTCAAGGATGACAGACAATGGAGGGTTCAGGGAATGATTCTTATATACATGTTGTCTTAGACATTTTCTTCTTGTGCTATTGGTATAGAGGTACAAAATATAACTGTATATATACTTAAATATGCTTATGTAGTATACTTATACTTAGCCGGTGTATTAGTTCATTTTCACACTGCTGATAAAGACATACCCAAAACTGGGAACAAAAAGAAGTTTAATTGGACTTACAGTTCCACATGGCTGGGGAGGCCTCAGAATCATGGCAGGAGACGAAAGGTGTTTCTCAAATGGCAGCAAGAGAAGAATGAGGAGGAAGCAAAAGCGGAAAGCCCTGATAAACCCGTCAGATTTCGTGAGACTTACTCACTATCACGAGAATAGCATGGGAAAGACAGGCCGCCATGATTCAATTACCTCCCCCTGGGTCCCTCCCACAACACGCGGGAATTCTGGGAGATACAATTCAAGTTGAGATTTCAGTGAGGACACAGCCAAACCATATCATCTGGTCATTAATTCTATGTACATTTTGCCTTAGAGAATCTGCAGCAATCATTAATGAGGCACACAATAATAAGCATATAATGGATATGTTTTTATTCCTAAGAAAATGTTTTGGGGGGTCCCGAAGACTACCCACATGTTTGGTGACTCACTAGAAGGACTCGTGGGACTAGGCATACAGATGCACACATGGGTAGGCTACCGAAAGGATGCCCACAGGATCAGTGAGGGAAAAAGACAGGTGGATCCTGGAGAAATCCAGGCACAGCCTTCCTATGTTGTCTCCCTCCCGTTAGAGAGCACACTGAGTTTGCTTCTTTCTCCAGCAGTGAGAAATGCAGTAATAAATGTGCAATGTTCTGCCCAGGGAAGCCCATTAGAGATTCAGCATCCAAGGTTTTTATTGGGAGTAGTCACATAGGCACTCTCTGCCTAGCAACTACAAAATTCCAGACTCCCCAAAGGAAAGCAAGTATTCACCATAAATCACATTGTCTGTACAGTCTAGGCATAGCAAACCAGTTTACATCAGTCAGGGAATGACTAAATGCCAAATTCCCAGATGCAAGCCAAGGGCCAACCTTGCAAGCAGACTTTCTAAAGATAGTAGCCTCAGATCGGCTGTTAATTCTTTTCTCCACTGTCTTTCCCCATGGTGCTTGGCCAGAGTGTCTTTGCAATAATAAATAATATTATCATCAGTAGGAGTCCATGGAACAGGGTGAGACCAACCTGCAGCATTGACCTCAGTTATGCCATCCGTGGGTCCTGAATTGAGCCAGTTAAAGCAAATCTTATTAACCCCAAGGTCTAGCCTAAATTTCTATATTATCCCCCTTTTAAAAAAATGCCTGGCCTGAGGCATCAATAGGCATAGCACAACTCTGGCCAGTATGTAGAAGCTGAACTGAATGCCTTCCAGGGCTGAGGCAATGTTATGATAGTCAGCCTGCACAAATTAAAAGTCCAATCCCAGAGGGCACATGTGGTATCCCTGGAAACAAAGAGTTGACAATTGTTAGGACACCCCAAGCAGGACATACATTACATATTTTATTAAATTTCTTATACAAATTTCTCTTTTATTCCTTTTAATCCATTATTTTATGAAGTTTATCTTTTGTTCTTGTTATAACTGCTAACCCATTTATGGTTAAAATTTCATCTGAAAAGTCATTTTTTTTCTACTTCTTTTTACAGGATCATCATTGGTGGTGGCGATCCTTTTTAACCAGAAGCTTTATAGCTGTTTATCTTTTTACGTATGCAGTTCATTACTTCTCTGCCAAACTCCAAATCACAGAAATTGCGAGCTCTATTTTGTACTTTGGGTACACGATGATCATTGTGTTGATTTTCTTCCTTTTCATAGGTAACTACAGAATTACTCAGAATATTTCAGACTCTCTTAAGAGTCTTGGAGATAGCCGTAATGTAATAAACATCAATTAACAATTAGTGGAAGGAAAAGGGAACAAAATCATCATGTTCATTTTTATGCGTTGGAGATAAAAGATTGCAAAGCCGAGGGACCTGGAGGGACCTTATGTACTTAGCTACAAGACTGTCCCTTGTGAATGTTTTAAAACAGGGATATGTTCCAAAGCACAGAAAGGGTTATGTGTAATCACCTTTGAACAGCCTCCAAGCATAAAAAATAAGCTACTTGAATAACTTTTAAATTAGTAAAATTAGATTAATTAAATATGTCGTCATATAAGCAATTATATGTGAAGGACAAGATGTATACTTCTCAGAATTACTCATTTGGGGTTGTTATTTGGATTCATATGTGATGGGAACTTTTGTCTAGATTAATGCTTGAAGCAGGTGGAAAAAATGGAATGTTTTATAAAATGCTCCACTTGGAGAAATAATGAAGTTGGAGAGCTCTGGGACCTTCTGAACACAAGCAAAGTAGCATTTCTGCCTGCATCATGTCAAGTTCTGGCTTTAACTCAAGTCATATCACTTGTATAGGTCAGATTGGAAAAGTTCAAGGATTTTCTCTGATTTTAACTCTCAGGTTCAACAAATATATAAAAATAAACAATGGAAATTTGTTAAAAATCAAGACATTCAGACAAATGTAAACATTATCTGAGAAACCCGGCATCTTGGTGGTGGTTCCTTTTTCTATGTAATATCTAACATATATATTACCTCTTATGTACTACTGGTCTTAACTACTCAGTAAAGAAGAGACCATGTAGTCTTACTCTAATCTCTCAGCCACTAGCAGTTCTATTTAAAACTGAAGGTCTGAGAGCTTCTCACCATTCTAGTCCAAGTAGACTCCTTTTGCTTATTTTTTTTTTAAACTTTTAATTGAAACATGTGGACGGAAAAGCGCATGCATTATAAGTGTACAGCTTGATGAGTTATCACAAAGTGAACACACCTTTGTAACTAGCACCTCCACCAATAACCAGTACATGATTAGCAGCCCTGAAGCCACTGTTGGGCCTACTTCCACTTGCTTTCCCCAGGGCACCCACTATCTTGACTTAGCTCTAAAAGGGAGAGTGTAGGAAGGAAAGACTGATATGCTGATAAAAACTAGAGTTAAGTGACAGGAAGAGGAGGGTAAACAAGAAAAAGCACAGAGTGGTACAAGGAGAATCATCCAAATGATGTTGAAATGATTTCACAGGGTAGGTGTTGAGTGGTGTTAAACAAAGATGACAAAGAGGGTGAAGACTAGGGAAAGGCCATTCAATTTTGCAAGAATCACCCTTTGAGAGGCAGTATTCAATGTGGCGTGAACTGCTGCTTCTTGTTTTTTGAGGTCTTTCTGCACAAAGTGATTCCTGGTCACCTCAGCCCATAACAGTATAGATTAATTTGGCCCATCTTTAAATTGTATGTAAATAGATTTACAAACACCACATAATAACACTCTTTTCTGTCTGATTTCTTTTGTGACTGGTTTCTTGCCCTTCATATTGCTTGTGAGAGTCCTCTACATCACTGTGTGTAGATGCAGTCTGTGTCCCTTATGTCTTTTGTCCTTCTACCCTGCCCAGTGAGTTACTAGCTTTTATATTTGTGTAGGATGCAGGTTGGATGTATGCAGCACAATAATTTCAGGCTTCTGTTTTCCTCATTGTCTAACACTTTGACTCAGGTTGCCTTTTTTCTGGGAGTCTTATATTACAACAGATTCTTTTAAAACAGATGTACTCTTGAATGGTCATATTGCCCACAAAAATCTTTTTCTGTTCCTTGGCTCCAGCACCTGAATTCTAGATTCTGTCACCACACCACATTGAACACTGCCTCTCAAAGGGTGATCTCTTGCCAAATTAAATGACTTTTCCTAGTCTTTGTCTTCTTTGGTTTCTTTATTTAACACCACTCAACATCTATTTTGTGAAATCATTTCAACATCATTTGGATGATTCTCCTTGTACCACTCTGTGCCTTTTCTTGTTTTCCCTCCTCTTCCTGTCACTTAACTCTAGCTTTTATCAGTATTTCAATCCTTGCTTTCTACACTCTCCCTTTTAGAGCTCATTCAGTCCCATGGCTTCACTTATCTCCTCAATGCTGACTGCTCCCCAACCTCTATTTCTAACCATAGTCTCTATCTGGCTGAATTCTGAACATTTCCATGTCCCACTGGTACTGCAAACTCACCATGCCCCCAAAATGAAGTTAGCACCTCCTTCTCTACAAACTGACTTATCTTAATTTCTTTCCCTCTTTGACCATCGTCACTAATCTCTGATCTCCTTGACCTATTTTGAATAAATTCTTAACATAGCCTTTCTGTATTAGCCCATTCTCATGCTGCTGATAAAGACGTACCAGAGACTGGGTAATTTATAAGGGAAAGAGATTTAATTGACTCACAGTTCTGCATAGCTAGGGAGGCCTCAGGAAGTGTACAATCATGGTGGAAAGGGAAGCAAACACGTTCTTCACTTGGCAGCAGCAAGAGAAATGCAAAGTGAAGTGGGAGAAAAGCCCCTTATAAAACCATCAGATCTCGTGAGAACTCACTATCAGGAGAACAACATGGAGGTAACCACCTCCATGATTCAATTACCTCCCACCGAGTCCCTCCCATGACACATGGAGCACATGGAGATTATGGGAACTGCAATTCAAGATGAGATTTGGGTGGGACACAACCAACCCATATCACCTTTCATGATTTATAGCTAATCAATCATAACTTCCCTATTTATTCTTCTTAGAAACCTCTTGTTGCCATCTATTCCTTTTTTTCAGTATATAGTCCTACAGTCTTAATCCAGGCCTTTATTTCTTTGTCCTTGGATCATTGCAATAGCCTCTTATTTGATTTGCTGGACTCTAGTCTGTCTTTTTCTAATATACTTTTCATGCTACCTGCTTTCAGGTGAACTTATTTTTTTCTTATTTTAATAGTGCAATTTGAGTTCCTGGGCAAGATGGTCGAATAGGAACAGCTCCAGTCTGCAGCAACCAGCGAGATCAACGCAGAAGGCGGGTGATTTCTGCATTTCCAACTGAGGTACTCGGCTCATCTCACTGGGACTGGTTAGACAGTGGGTGCAACCCACGGAGGGCAAGCAGAAGCAGGGTGGGGCATCATCTCACCCAGGAAGCACAAGGGGTTGGGGAACTCCCTCCCATAGCCAAGGGAAGCTGTGAGGGACCTTGCCCTGAGGAATGTTGCTTTCTGGCCTAGATACTATGCTTTTCCCATGGTCTTTCCAACCCACAGACCGGGAGATTCCCTTGGGTGTCTACACCACAAGGGCCCTGGGTTTCAAGCACAAAACTTGGTGGCCATTTGGGCAGACACCAAGCTAGCTGCAGGAGTTTTTTTTTTTTTTCATACCCCAGTGGCTCCTGGAACAATAGCAAGACAGAAATGTTCACTGCCCTGGAAAGGGGACCGAAGCCAGGGAGCCAAGTGGTCTTGCTCAGCGGATGTCACCCCCATGGAGCCCAGCAAGCTAAGATTCACTGGCTTGAAATTCTTGCTGCCAGCACAGCAATCTGAAGTCGACCTGGGAAGCTCAGGCTTGCTGGGGGGAGCAGTGTCCACCATTACCGAAGCTTGAGTAGTCGGTTTTCCCCTCACAGTGTAAACAAAGCTGCTGGGAAGTTCAGACTGGGTGGAGTCCACCGCAGTGCCGCAAAGCCACAGTAGCCAGACTTTCTCTAGATTCCTCCTCTCTGGGCAGGGAATCTCTGAAAGAAAGGCAGCAGCCCCCGTTAGGGGCTTCTGGATAAAACTCCCATCTCCCTGGGACAGAGCACCTGGGGAAAGGGCTGGCTATGGGCGCAGCTTCAGCAGACTTAAATGTTCCTGCCTGTTGGTCTGAAGGGAGCAGCGGATCTCCTAGCACAGTGCTGGAGCTCTGCTAAGGGACAGACTGCCTCAAGTGGGTCCCTGACCTCCGAGCCTCCTGACAGGGAGACACTGCCCAGCAGGGGTCGACAGACACCTCATACAGGAGAGCTCCAGTTGGCATCTGGCGAGTGCCTCTCTGGGATGAAGCTTCCAGAGGAAGGAGCAGGCCAGCAGTCTTTGCTGTTCTGCAGCCTCCACTGGTGATACCCAGGCAAACGGTCTGGAGTGGACCCCCAGCAAACGCCAGCAGATCTGAAGAAGAAGGGCCTGTTAGAAGAAAAACTAACAAACAGAAAACAATAGCATCAACATCGAGTAAAAGGACATCTACAAAAAAACCTATCCGAAGGTCACCAACATCAAAGACCGAAGGCAAGTAAATCCACGAAGATGAGGAAAACCCAGCACAAAAAGGCTGAAAATTCCAAAAACCAGAATGCCTCTTCTCCTCCAAAGGATCACAACTCCTCGCCAGCAAGGGAACAAAACTGGATGGAGAATGAGTTTGATGAATTGACAGAAGTAGGCTTCAGAAGGTGGGTAATAACAAACTCCTCCGAGCTAAAGGAGCATATTTTAACCCAATTCAAAGAAGCTAAGAACCTCGATAAAAGGTTAGAGAAATTTCTAACTAAAATAACCAATTTAGAGAAGAACATAAATGACCTGATGGAGCTGAAAAACACAGCACAAGAACTTCATGAAGCATACACAAGTATCAATAGCCAAATCAATCAAGCAGAAGAAAGGATATCAGAGATTGAAGATCAACTTAATGAAATAAAGCGTGAAGACAAGATTAGAGAAAAAAGAATGAAAAGGAACAAACAGAGCCTCCAAGAAATATGGGACTATGTGAAAAGACCAAACCCACGTTTGATTGGTGTACCTGAAAGTGATGGGGAGAATGGAACCAAGTTGGAAAACACACTTCAAGATATTATTCAGGAGAACTTTCCCAACCCAACAAGACAGGCCAACATTCAAATTCAGGAAATACAGAGAACACCACAAAGATACTTGTCAAGAAGAGCAACCCCAAGACACATAATCGTCAGATTCACCAAGGTTGAAATGAAGGAAAAAAATGTTAAGGGCAGCCAGAGGGAAAGGTCGAGTTACCCACAAAGGGAAGCCCATCAGACTAACAGTGGATCCTCTGCAGAAACCCTACAAGCCAGAAGAGAGTGGGCCAATATTCAACATTCTTAAAGAAAAGATTTCTCAACCCAGAATGTCATATCCAGCTAAACTAAGCTTCACAAGTGAAGGAGAAATAAAATCCTTTACAGACAAGCAAATGCTGAGGGATTTTGTCACCACCAGGCCTGCCTTACAAGAGGTCCTGAAGGAAGTACTAAATATGGAAAGGAAAAACTGGTACCAGCCACTGCAAAAACATATCAAAATGTAAAGACCATCGACACTATGAAGAAACTGCATCAACTAATGGGCAAAATAACCAGCTAGCATAATAATGACAGGATCAAATTCACACATAACAATATTAACCTTAAAGGTAAGCAGGCTAAATGCCCCAATTAAAAGGCCCAGACTGGCAAATTGGATAAAGAGTCAGGACTCATTGGTGTGCTATATTTAGGAGAACCACCTCATGTGCAAAGACACAGATAGTCTCAAAATAAAGGGATAGAGGAAGATTTACTAAGCAAATGGAAAGCAAAGCAAAACAAAACAAAAAAAGCAGGGGTTGCAATACTAGTATCTGATAAAACAGACTTTAAACCAACAAAGATCAAAAAAGAGAAAGAAGGGCATTACATAATGGTAAAGGGATCAATGCAACAAGAAGAGCTAACTATCCTAAATGCATATGCACTCAATGCAGGAGCACCCAGATTCATAAAGCAAGTTCTTGGAGACCTACAAAGAGACTTAGACTCCCACACTATAATAGTGGGAGACTTTAACCCCATACTGTCAATATTAGACAGATCAACAAGACAGAATATTAACAAGGATATTCAGGACTTGAATTCAGCTCTGGACCCAGCAGACCTGATAGATATCTACAGAACTCTCCACCCCAAATCAACAGAATATACATTCTTCTCAGCACCACATCACACTTATTCTAAAATCGACCACATAATTGGAAATAAAACACTCCTCAGCAAATGCAAAAGATCGACAATCATAACAAATAGTCTCTCAGATCACAGTGCAATCAAATTAGAACTCAGGATTAAGAAACTCACTCAAAACTGCACCACTACTTGGAAACTGAACAACCTGCTCCTGAATGACTTCTGGGTAAATGACGAAATTAAGGCAGAAATAAATAAGTTATTTGAAACCAATAAGAACAAAGACATAATGTACCAGAATCTCTGGGACACAGCTAAAGCAGTATTTAGAGGGAAATTTATAGCACTAAATGCCCACAAGAGAGAGCGGGAAAGATCATCGACACCCTAACATCACAATTAAAAGAACTAGAGAAGCAAAAGCAAACACATTGAGAAGCTAGCAGAAGACAAGAAATAACTAAGATCAGAGCAGAACTGAAGGAGATAGAGACACAAAAAACCCTTCCAAAAAAGTCAGTGAATCCAGGAGCTGGTTTTTTGAAAAGATTAACAAAATACATAGACCATTAGCCAGAATAATAAAGAAGAAAAGGGAGAAGGATCAAATAGACACAATAAAAAATGTTAAATGGGAGATCACCACTGATCCCACAGAAATACAAACTACCATCAGAGAATACTATAAACACCTCTATGCAAGTAAAGTAGAAAACCTAGAAGAAATGGATACATTCCTGGACACACACACCCTCCCAAGACTAAACCAGGAAGGAGTTGAATCACTGAATAAACCAATAACAAGTTCTGAAATTGAGGCAGTAATTAATAGCCTACCAACCAAAAAAAGCCCAGGACCAGACGGATTCACAGCCAAATTCTACCAGAGGTACAAAGAGGAACTGGCACCATTCCTTCTGAAACTATTCCAAACAATAGAGAAAGAGGGACTCCTCCCAAACTCATTTTATGAGGCCAGCATCATCCTGATATCATAACCTGGCAGAGACACAACAAAAAAGAGAATTTCAGGCCAATATCCCTGATGAACATCGATGCACAAATCTTCAATAAAATACTGACAAACCGAATCCAGCAGCACATTAAAAAGCTTATCCACCACGATCAAGTCAGCTTCACCCCAGGGATGCAAGGCTGGTTCAACATATGCAAATCAATAAATGCAATCCATCACATAAACAGAACCAATGACAAAAACCACATGATTATTTCAATAGATGCAGAAAAGGTCTTCGATAAAATTCAACACTGCTTCATGCTAAAAACACTCAATAAACTAGGTATTGATGGAATGTATCTCAAAATATTAAGAACTATTTATGACAAACCCACAGCCAATATCATACTGAACGGGCAAAAGCTGGAAGCATTCCCTTTGAAAACCGGGACAAGGCAAGGATGCCCTCTCTCACCACTCCTATTCAACAGAGTGTTGGAAGTTCTGGCCAGGGAAATCAGGCAAGAGAAAGAAATAAAGCATATTCAAATAGGAAGAGAGGAAGTCAAATTGTTTCTCTTTGCAGATGACATGATTGTATATTTAGAAAACCCCCTCGTCTCAGCCCAAAAACTCCTTAAGCTGTTAAGCAACTTCAGCAAAGTCTCAGGATACAAAATCAATGTGCGAAAATCACAAGCATTCATATACACCACTAATAGACAGAGAGCCAAATCATGAGTGAACTCCCATTCACAACTGCTACAAAGAGAATAAAATACCTAGGAATACAACCTACAAGGGATGTGAAGGACCTCTTCAAGGAGAACTAGAAACCACTGCTCAAGGAAATAAGAGAAGACACCAACAAATGGAAAAGCATTCCATGCTCATAGATAGGAAGAATCAATATTGTGAAAATGGCCATACAGCCCAAAGTAGTTTATAGATTCAGTGCTATTCCTATCATCAAGCTACCATTGACTTTCTTCACAGAATTAGAAAAAACTACTTTAAATTTCATATGGAACCAAAAATGAGCCCGTATAACCAAGACAATCCTAAGCAAAAAGAACAAAGCTGGAGGCATCACACTACCTGACTTCAAACTATACTACAAGGCTACAGTAACCAAATCAGCATGGTACTGGTACTAAACCAGACATATAGACGAATGGAACAGAACAGAGGCCTCAGAAATAACACCACACATCTACAACCATCTGATCTTTGACAAACCTGACAAAAACAAGCAATGGGGAAAGGATTCCCTATTTAATAAATGGTGTTGGGAAAACTGGCTAGCCATATGTAGAAAACTGAAACTGGACCCCTCTTTACACCCTATACAAAAATTAACTCAAGATGGTATAAGATTTAAATGTAAGACCTAAAACCATAAAAACCTTAGAAGAAAACCTAGGCAATACCATTCAGGACATAGGCATGGGCAAAGACTTCATGACTAAAATACCAAATGCAATTGCAACAAAAGCCAAAATTGACAAATGGGATCTAATTAAACTAAAGAGCTTCTGCACAGCAAAAGAAACTGTTATCAGAATGAACAGGCAACCTACAGAATGGGGGAAATTTTTTGCAATCAATCCATCTGACAAAGGTCTAATATCCAGAATCTACAAGGGACTTAAACAAATTTACAAGAAGAAAACAAACAACCCCATCAAAAAGTGGGTGAAGTATATGAACAGACACTTTTCAAGAGAAGACATTTATGCAGCCAACAAACATATGAAAAAAAGCTCATCATCACTAGTTATTGGATAAATGTAAATCAAAACCACAATGAGGTACAATCTCACACCAGTTAGAATGGTGATCATTAAAAAGTCAGGAAACAACAGATACTGGAGAGGATGTGGAGAAATAGGAATGCTTTTACACCATTGGTGGAGTGTAAATTAGTTCAACCATTGTGGAAGACAATGTGGCAATTCCTCAAAGATCTAGAACCAGAAATACCATTTGACCCAGCAATCCCATTACTGGGTATATAGCCAAAGGATTATAAATCATTCTACTATAAAGACACATGCACACATATGTTAATTGCAGCACTATTCACAATAGCAAAGACTTGGAACCAATCCAAATACCAATCAATGTTAGACTGGATGAAGAGGATGGGGCACATATATACCACGGAATACTATGCAACCATAAAACAGGATGAATTAATATCCTTTGCAGGTACACGGATGAAGCTGGGAGCCATTATTCTCAGCAAACTAACACAGGAACAGAAAATCAAACACCGCATGTTCTCACTCATAAGTGGGAGTTCAACAATGAGAACATATGGGCACAGGGAGGGGAATATCACAAACTGGGGCTTGTTGTGGGGTGGGGGGCAAGGGGAGGGATAGCATTAGGAGAAATACCTAATGTAGACGATGGGTTGATGGGTGCAGCAAACCACTATGGCACATGTATACCTATGTAACAAACCTGCACATGTATCCCAGAACTTAAAGGATAATTTAAAAAAAAAGAGAGAAAGAAATAGTGCAATTCAGTCCAAGGTTACTTTTTTTCTTTTTTTTTTTTTGAGATGGAATCTTGCTCTGTCACCCAGGCTGGAGTGCAGTGGCGTGATCTCGGCTCACTGCAACCTCCGCCTCCCAGGTTCAAGCGATTCTCCTGAGTCAGCCTCCTCAGTAGCTGGGACTACAGGCGCACACCACCACACCCAACTAATTTTTGTATTTTTAGTAGAGACGGGGTTTCACCTTGTTGGCCAGGATAGTCTCGATTCCCTGACCTCGTGATCCACCCACCTCAGCCTCCCAAAGTGCTGGGATTACAGGTGTGAGCCACCGCGTCTGGCCCCAAGATTACTTTTAACAGGTCAACTCATATTTACAGAATGCTTGCACTGTGCTGGACACTGTGCTAAGTGCTGGGAACACAGTGGTAAAGAAGACAGATAAGGTTCCCTGTTTTTATGGACCCTTCTATTCTAGTGGAAGGGAGACATATTAAAGAAAAATTACGGGTTTGGTGAGCTTTGTGAAATAAGTGATGTTGAGCAAGAGGTGGATGGTCAAGTGTTCCAAGCAGAGGTAGCAGCATGTTTGAAAATCCTGAGTGGGAAGTAGTTTGACATCTTCAAAGAAAGTCCAGCATGGCAAGGGAGGGAGGGTGGTACTAGGTGGCAATAGTGAAGTTAGAAAGGTATGGAATAGGACGGATGCAGTGACTTATGCCTATAATCCCAGCAGTTTGGGAGGCCAAGGTGAGGATCCCTTGCACCCAGGAGTTTGAGACCAGTCTGGGCAACATAGTGAGACCCCGTCTCTACAAAAAATTAGCTGGGTGTGGTGGCACATGCGTGTAATCCAGCTGCTTGGGACACTGAGTTTGGGAGGATCACCTGAGACCAGGGAGGTTGAGGCAGCAGTGAGCCATGATCATTGAACCACTGCACTCCAGCCTGGGTGACAGAGTGAGACCCTGTCTCAAAGAAGAAGAGAAGAGAAGAAAAGAAAGGAGAAGAGAAGAGGAAAGCAAGAGGGAGGGTGGGAGGGAAGCAGGCAGGCAGGAAGGAAAGGAAAGGAACAGTAAGATCTTATGAGGATCTTGTAAATGATATTAAGGACTTTGTTTTATTGTGGGAGTGATGGGAAGTTGAAGGGTTTAAACAGTGTAATAGGCTGGGCACAGTGGCTCATGTCTATAGCCCCAGCACTTTGGGAGGCCAGGGCAGGCAGATCACTTAAGCCCAGGAGTTCGAAACCAGCTTGGGCAACATGATGAAATCTTGTCTCTACAAAAAATATTTTAAAAAACATAACCAGGAATGGTGGTGTGTGCCTGTGGTCCCAGCTACTCAAGAAGTGGTTGGATCACTTGAGCCCAGGAGATCAAGGGTATAGTGAGCCAAGATAGTGCCACTGCAACTGCAGCCTGGGTGACAGAGCAAGACCCTGCCTCAAAAATAAAATGAAAATAAAATAAAACAAAATAAACAGGGCGATAATGCCACTTTCCCTATTCAAAAATTGTAATAGCATCATACTTCCTCCTCCGTCAAGGTCTAAGCTCATCTTGGTGTTGGGAGCTTCCATAATGTGGTCTTGCTCGTTATTCAGTGTGTTTTCTAAGCCTCTGAAAGCTAAACTACTCACTAAGTTCAAGCTTGTCTCCTGACTTTTTTAGCAGTCTCCCCAACTAGATTGGCATCTCCTTGAGAGCAGGGACTGCACTGTCTGCCTACTTTGTGTCCTTCAGAGAGCTAAGCCCATATTCTTCTTGACTTCGTAGCGTATGGAAGAGAGGAGATACCGTCATGGGATCATGTTTGCATATCAGTTTTAAAATTAAATCATGGGTGTGAGAAACCTCCAAAGTAAATTCTGGGTACTGTTCATATCACACACACAAAATAAAGAACTGTGATTTTGACATCTGTTCTCTAGAACTGTCCTTTAAGAAGCTGTCTTCTTACAGACTCTTAAATGGCATTTCTTTATATTTTATCATTATATGTTGAGGTTCATAGCAGGAAGCAAGGCTTATTACCTATTTTCATGTTGTTTCACTTGTGAGGAAGAAGTCTTTAATTAAATACGTAGCCTTGAGAATATAGATGTACACAAAAGTACAATTATTAATTTGTGATTACCCTTTCTTCCTGTGGACAAACATTTCTGAAAGTGATTTTTTAATAAAATGACAATTTTAAAATTAGCAATACTTACTCATTTAAAACATGCTGAGGAGCTTCACACTTATTCATGCTTATTGATTCAAACTTATTTAGAATAATTGTGCATTCATTCGAAGCTCTTCCTTGTGGTCACCACATTCCCCTTTGGTGCTTGAATTCATCCATAACATCACAGCAGAAGTACAGGACTTTATAGCTGTCACTTTTCTTTCTTTCTTTCTTTCTTTCTTTCTTTCTTTCTTTCTTTCTTTCTTTCTTTCTTTCTTTCTTTCTTTCTTTCTTTCTTTCTTTCTTTC
>NW_012116077.1:2766245-2766975 GCF_000951035.1 Colobus angolensis palliatus
TTCTTTCTTTCTTTCTTTCTTTCTTTCTGTCTTTCTCTCTCTCTCTCTCTCTTGCTGGGATTACAGGCATGAGCCACTGCACTGTACTATTGATATCTGTCACCTGTCAATATTGAGTATTGTTACTGTAGGAAGACACTTTGTTTATATACTAAGTACTTTTCCATGTTGCAATATACCCTTCATATTTATCATATTTATGACTACTTAATCGATCGGGCAGATTACTTTGCTGAACTATTTCTTTACTATTGAACTTGTTTTTTTCCCCATTTTGGATTATTTCCTCAAGATAGTGTGTGAAGTGGGATGACAGGGTCAAAAAAACATGAATTTTTTATGGTTTTTAAAATGCCTTTCTGCTGTAACCTTGCCTGGCACTGGGTATTATTTTTAAAAAGAAACAAAGAAAAAGCAGTTTTCTTTTTTGTTCATGAGGTGTGTCTAAAATGGCACCCCATTGTTTTCTTCCTCTCAGTTTTGGAGCAAAAGGAAGTGGTATATATTCTGGCTGGTGTTACTCTACCCAATTTTTATTTAGTAGCACACTTACAGATGTGTAAAGAAAAGTTGAAATATGACTCAAGGGACAGGAATAGGGAGGATAAACCACAACATACCAAGAAAGAGTACCAGGAATAAAATTTTATATTTTTATAGATAAATGAAAATGAATTTCAATTAAGGTTGGATGACTTGCCCCAAATCCTAGTTTCCTTCTTTCCTTCCT
>NW_012116077.1:2767230-2860155 GCF_000951035.1 Colobus angolensis palliatus
TAACCTCTGCCTCCCAGGTTCAAGTGATTCTCCTGCCTCAGCCTCCAGAGTAGCTGGAATTACAGGCGCCCACCACCATGCCTGGCTATTTTTTGTATTTTTAGTAGAGGCGGGATTTCACCATGTTGGCCAGGCTAGTCTTGAACTCCTGACCTCAGGTGATCTGCCCTCCTCAGCCTCCCAAAGTGCTTGGATTGGAAGATAGTTAGTGATTTCTTATTTGATTCAGGATTTTTAGATATCAACAAATGAGTTAAAATCTTAAGAAAGTGAATTAAAATAATGTATTTCTATTTTGATGTAATGGACTTAAGATCAAAATAATCAAATAAGATCTAACACTTGGGTTTCCTCGTCTTAAAACCTAAAAGCTGTCTAGTACTGTAATAATGGAAATTGTAGTTAATTATTAACTTTGGGCTGGGTGTGGTGGCTCATGCCTGTAATCCCAGCACTTTGAGAGGCCAAGATGTTCAAGACTGGAGGCCAGGAGTTCAAGACTAGCCTGGCCAGCATGGCAAAACCCTGTCTCTACTAAAAATATAAAAATTAGTTGGGTGTGGTGGCACACACCTGTAGTCCCAGCTACTTGGGAGGCTGAGACAGAGAATCACTTGAACCTGGGAGACAGAGGTTGCAGTGAGCTGAGACTGTGTCACTGCACTGCAGCCTGGGTGACAGAGCGAGACTCTGTCTCAAAAAAAAAAAAAAAAAAATTGGCTGCCATTGCCATTGGGTAGTAAATTAAATATTTTATACAATTATCTATATTTTACGGAAGTAGTTAAAAATGTTTGCATTTAGCTACAGTCTCTTATTCTAGAGCAGTGGTTCTCAACCAGGGCAATTTGCCCACTCCCCCAGGAAACATTTAGCAGTGTATAGAGACATTTTTGATTGTCATAACTGGGAGGATACTAATGACATCTAGTGAATAGACGTCAGGGACACCACCAAATATGCCACAGTGTGCCGAACAGCTTCCACAACAAAGAATTATCTGGCCTAAAACGTCAATAGTGCTGCTGTCAATAAATCCTGGTCTAGAGTGAACTATTTTTGAACCTTACATTTACTTGGGAGTTAATGCTATTTTCAGAATACATTTTTGATCATTTTGAGAGATTATGTTTAGAGTCTGAGACTCTGAACCACCAATCACTGGGTGGTGATTGAAACCAGTGTGTTACAAAGAGCTTTTAAGACCCAGAAGAACTATTAGCCAAATGAAGAGTGCTTTTCTGTTGGCTTTCTCACTGTCTGTGCTTTGAATATATTTTTATTCATTAAAAGAAGCTAATGAAGTTCAGTATATTTTGAGACAGTCTACTGTGTAATATTTTATCACTAAATTAAAGTGAAGATTTCATGTTTTCACACAGAGCAAGATGAAATATAGTACACTGAAGGAAATGTCCAATTATCTTAACACACAAATGTTAGCTATAATGGCCATTTTGTTTTATTATACCTAGTTGTTGCTAGCTCTACCTTATTAAAATCTTCAGTTTTAAAGGCTGAAAGATCAAAAAGAGATAAAAATATATTAATGCTGATTGTTAACCAACAAGTAAGTATTTGTTAAGTGTCTTCTTTGGGCTTGGTAGCATATTAATTGAGAATATGGAAACATTAAGATATAATACTATTTTTATTGAGTTGATTATATGCCAGCTATTTGCACACATTTATCTCACTTAATTTTCAGAATTGCCATGAGCTATAGGTCACCTTATTCCCATTGCATGGATAAGGTAACTGAAGCCCAGAGAAATGGACTTGTTCACGGCCACTCAGCCAGTAAGTGGTAGAGCCATGATTCATTCAAACCCAGGTTGGCCTGACCTCAAAGCTCATTCTTTCAAAGTACAACTCTCTATGTCCTCCTCAAGAAAGAGGCACTTTCTCGAGCTAGAGCCAAACCAACAACTAACGGGTGCCTCCAAAATCTGCTCTGTAGTCCTCTATTTGACCAAGTGGACTGCTCTTAACTGGGGGAACTAAGACTGGTGCATGTAAAGCAATACAATATCACCCTCAGGAATATAGGATGACAATAGAATATCTCTGGTCTTTCCTATGACCCTTCAGCCCTTCTTTAAAAAACATACCCTTTCTGTTTTACTACATGATTCTGGGATACAGGGAGTCAAGGCTAGTGTAACCTCTGGAATAATGCCATTACATCCTCAATTCCAGCTTATTTTGATCTCAGTTTACACTTATGGACCAAAGAAAGCGGTAGGTTCTGTAGGAGAACAGGACACAGTCTTCCCTATTCTCAAGGTTTTCTGTATCCTATTCTTTTACTCAGTGCAAGTAGCTGTAGACTAACTATGGGCCTTGTGGTGGTCAGTATTCTTCGAATTTTGAGTATCATACTAAAAAGTTTCAACAGAAAGTCTCCTCTTAAAGAGGCGTTCTATTCCCTCAGAGGTAATCAGAAGCTGTATTCTCTGGCATTCTTGTGTTGTGCATTTTACATCCTCTGGCATCTCACACCTGGGTTGGTCTCTCTACCTTTTCCTGTCTAACTGCTGCTTGTTTTTTGAGGTCTTTCTGCACAAAGTGGTTTCTGATCACCTCAGCCCATATTGATATCTTTCCTAGAACAGTCAAGGGCACAATAGGCTTTGACTCCTATCTGTGCTATTTATTGGCTGTGTATTGTAAGGCAAGTCACTTCACCTCTTTGAGCCTCCATTTCCCTGTGGAATGGGGGAAATAATAGTACTTGCCTCAGAAAAACACAACTGAATGTCATCACACATGTGAAGCCTGTAACTCAGAGACGGGCATATAATAATTTAGTAAAAGCTAATTATTATTATTATCATCTTCATCATCTTCATGAAATACAAATTTGATTGTCTTATTCTATGGCTTATGTATCTTCACTGGCTCCCAATTGCCCACATGGTCAAATCCAAACTTCTTAACTTGGCATGCAATATCAGGCCCCTTATCTACTCTCGCAGTCTTTTCTTCTATTAAAAAAAAAATTAGGCTGGGCACGGTGGCTCATGCCTGTAATCCCAGCATTTTGGGAGGCCGAGGCGGATCACCTGAGGTCAGGAGTTCGAGACCAGCCTGGCCAACATGGTGAAACCCTGTCTCTACTGAAAAATACAAATATCAGCCGGGTGTGGTGGCAGGCGCCTTAATCCCAGCTACTTGGGAGGCAGAGGCAGGAGAATCGTTTGAACCCAGGAGGCAGAGGTTGCAGTGAGTCAAGATCAAGCCATTGCACTCAAACCTGGGGGACAAGAGCGAGATTTCTCTCAAAAAAAAAAGAAAAAAAAAATTAGAGACAGGATCTCACTCTGTCACCCAGGCTAGAATGCAGTGGTGCTATCATAGCTCACTGCAGCCTCGAACTCCTGGGTTCAGATAATCCTCCCACTGCAGCCTCCCAAGTGCCTAGGAGTAGAGGCATATATGCCCTCTTTAATGCTCCCTTAATTCTCTATCTTACGCTTTTAATGCTCCAATCTCTCTGTCATGGTTCTTACTGTTCCTTAAAACTGCCAGGGCTTTGAGTGTTTTTTTAAGCCTTTATGGGAACTTTATTCCTCTCTGGAATAGCTGTCTCCCATCCTCAAATGTGTTTGAACCCAGTTTTATAGGACTTTTCCCTATGATGCCTTCTCCAAAATCCCACCATTCATTCATTTAGTAAGTACATATTGAATGACAACTGTGTGCCAGGCTCTGCTTTAGGGGCTGGGGTTTTAGTGGTGAGCAAAACTATAAAGGGATAAAAATCCTGATCCTCATGGAGCTTACATTGCTAAGCAGTTAATTTAAATAGTTCAGTTTAACAAATATGCATTGTCCACCTACAATGTGCCCAACACTATGCTAAGCACTGGGGGCATAAGATTAAGGCTTAATCCCTAGCCTCAAGGCTATAGTCTTAAGAGTGAAGACCCCTAAATGGATCATCTCCATGCATGGTGGCACAGAGCCTGATACAGTGAAGCCCAGGGTTTTGTGAAAGCACAGAGGAGAGCACTTAGCTCACTTCGGGAGAGGGAAAGAGGGAAGGAAAGACTTTTCCATAGAAAATGATAGAGATGTGTCTTATGTTTTGAGGGAAGACTTACTCTTAAAAGTGGAAAGTAAAGTTGACAACTGAGCAAGGCATGGCATACAGATGTCTCTAGATAACTTGGGGTTGCTGGAGTTTAAAATTTAAGGTGTAAACTGGCAGGAACAAGGCCTGAAGGAGTAGGTCATGACCTGACTCTGGGGGACCTTGTGTGCCAACACTAAGGAGTTGTAATTATTTATTTTATTATTTAGAGACAGGGTCTCACTCTGTCACCCAGGCTTGAGTGCAGGGATGCCATCATAGCTCACTGTAACCTTGAACTCCTGGGCTCAAGTGATCCTCCCATCTCAGCCTCCAGAGTAGCTAGGACTACAGGCATGTACCACCATGCCCAGCTAATTAATTAATTAATTAATTTATTTTTTGTAGAGACAGGATCTTGCTATGTTGCTCAGGCTGGTCTCAAACTTCTGGCCTCAGTTAATCCTCCCACCTCAGCTTCACAAAGCACTGGGATTATAGGCAGGAGTCATGACACCTGGCCAGGAGTTGGAATTTTTGCCAGATAAAGCTTGGATGTGCATCAAAGTCACTTGTGGCAATTATTTAAAATTAACTAAAACCAACAAATCTGATGTCCAGGGACCATCCAAGAGCCTCTGGGTCAGAACCCCTGTTGATCTGTATTTCTAATGGCTTAACCGGTTCCTAATACACTCCAGAGCTTGAGTACTTTTGCTATGGGGAAGTTTTTTTTTTTTTTTTTTTTTAGACAGAGTCTGGCTCTGTCATCCAGGCTGGAGTGCAGTGGCATGATCTCGGCTCACTGCAACCTCCGCTTCCCGGGCTCAAGTGATTCTCCTGCTTCAGTCTCCCAAGTAGCTGGGATTATAGGCGCCCCCACACCATGCCCAGCCATTTTTTTTTTTTTTTTTTTTGTATTTTTAGTAGAGACAAGATTTCACCATATTGGCCAGACTGGTCTTGAACTCCTGACCTCAGATGATTCACCCGCCTTGGCCTCCCCAAGTGCTAGGATTACAGGCTTGCGCCACCATGCCTGGCCAGGTTTTTAAGGGCATGACAATCAAATTTTGTGGCTTGGAAATATCACAATCACACTGACAGAGTAGAGAATGGATTTGAGAGGAAGACTGGAGGTAGGGAGAGAAGTCAACAAACAGTTGATTAAGTGAGAGATGAAGAGGGAATGGCTTAATATCCCATGGCTGTGGAGATAGACAGAGGGATATGGAGGAGACGGATTCGAAGGCTATTAAGGAGTTGCAATTTGCAGGACTTGGTAACTGACAATATGTGGGTGCAAAAGAGGGAGGAGTTAAGGGTGATTTCCAGGTCTCCGACTTTGACCTCTACATCAATAGTGATGTGTAGCACAGCCACCAACTGAGATTATTTTCTACAAGAACTCCTTTTCTATCCCTCACACTACCTGGCAAGTGCCAGGCCCAGAGAAAGTGCTTAGTGAACACAGAATCAAATGTGGCTAAAGGGAGTTAAGACCCCCAGGACCCTTATTCCCAAGTAAGCTTTCCCTTTATTATTTTGCACAATGGCTGAAATTCCAGCTTTATGGACAATCTTTTTCCTGCACGTCTTATTCACTGCTGCAAGTTCTTGGAATTTAGTCTCCACAGTGGCTGTGGAAAGACTCTTTAGAGACTTTTTTTTGAGATGAGATCTCACTACATTGCCCAGGCTGGCCTCAGCCTCCCTAGTAGCTAGGACTACAGGTCTGCACTACCACATCCCCACCAAAAGATTTGTTTATGTTGAATAGAAAGTAGTAGACTTTCAAAATGTTTTATTTAACTAGTTTCTTTTTCTTTTTTTAGTGTAGTTATATGATCACATTGGGAAACCCTTAGAAGAAACATACATTGGATACCTATCCCAGGATCAGACAGAATCCTTTTCATTATAGAATTGCAATTAGGGAAGGGAAAGGGAAAAATGGGTTTCTCTGCTTTTCTTGGACTGTCTCATTCAAGATCCTGTGGTTGGATTGTCTTTTGGTTATGTATCATTATAAAAGGTTCTGAAGCTTAGAAAGAAGCTAGGGCGGCTGGGCATGGTGGCTCACGCCTGTAATCCCAGCACTTTGGGAGGTCAAGGCAGGTGGATCATGAGGTTGGGAGATCGAGACCATCCTGGACAACATGGTGAAACCCCGTCTCTACTAAAAATACAAAAATTAGCCAGGTGTGGTGGCACGCGTCTGTAGTCCCAGCTACTCAGGAGGCTGAGGTAGGAGAATTACTTGAACCCAGGAGGCAGAGGTTGCAGTGAGCTGAGATCATGCCACTGCACTCCAGCCTGGCGAAAGAGGGAGACTCTGTCAAGCAAGCAAGCAAGCAAGAAAGAAAGAGAAAGAAAGAAAGAAGAGAAAGAAGCTAGGGCATTTTAAATATTGGTTTAGTGCTTTCTCTGACCTGAAACAAAAGTAAGCAAAGATATCAGGGTGATAATTCTCCCCATTTTTGTTTCATCTCCTGTTTTCTACTCTTAAATTGTGATACAAGCAATTCAGCTGTAGAAAAAAATTAATTTCTCCAGATCCTTTAAGTTGCTTTTAACTTGTGAGGTTCAGTGGCCCTTTGGTTCAGTGGAAGATGGAAGGAAGGAAGGAAGGGAGGGAGGGAGGGAGGGAGGGGCAGACTAGCTGAGAGGGGAGCTTTTTGAAATCTTGACTCTCAGGCTGCATCCCAGATCAATTAAATCAGAATCGCTGGGGGTGTCACCCAGGTGGTAGTATTTAAATCTCCCCAGGTAATTTCAACGTGCGGCCAATGTTGAGAATGATCACACTAATCAGATAAACCCCATGTGATCATAAATTTCAAGCCCCAAATCAGAACATTAATAATAGCTATCATTTCTTGAGTGCCTACTCTGACAGGCACTCTAATATAAATTGTCCTTTTTCTCTCAGGAAAAGCCTTAGTTGCGTGAGGGTGTAATTCCTTTTCACATTTGAGAAACAGAGGAGGTACATCACATAGCTAAGTGTCTGCTTGACTCCAAAGTCCAGATTCTGTAGCTCAGCTGACTACCAAAATAGTGTGAGGGTTGGTGGATTTTTGTGTTTTAGGTAGGAGACAATTGTGTATTTTATGTAAAGCATCAAAAAGTTGAGAATTCATAAACATTTCAATGGTTTATGGGGAAAATAGGCAGCAAATCAAAATCAGAGATGTTTTAGATTCTGAGACATGTGTTAGCTATACACCTGCCATCTCCTGAACCTTTGATGTTGGATTCAAAGAAGGAAGCTTAGAGTAAGAATAGGTATTATCATCCCCATTTTCCAGATGAGAAAACTGACGCTTGGCAAGATTGTTACTTGCCCAAGATCAGACATCTAGTAAACCAACAGAGTAGATCTGTGTTACTCTATGCCCATGGTCTTAATCACTATACCATACTGATTCCTGATGAGCATTGAAGAGTAGAAGGAAGTGGTATGATGATATATTGGATGGAAAGTTATCCTAAGTTTGGAATCTGGCAAGGAAAAAGGTACCAACCGCTGCCTAAAACTTTCTGCAATCTTGTTATTGAGTAAGATGTTTTCCTAGATGAATTGTCCTCGGGTGCACCATTAGACTGTAGAATCTGGAATTTTCTTTGATTAAGTCATTGAATCATAATATCATCTGAAAATTGTTTTTAATGATATAAAAATCAATGAAATCATGTATTAAAGAAAAATTTGCTCATAATTATATCATCCTGAAATATAAAGATGCCTTCTTTTATCTATGCTCTGCTCTATCTGGTCCACATATTTATGCTTATATTATGTTCACACTGGTATGATACCCAGGAATCATTTAAGGCCTTTTATCACCTGACACCATATTATAAAGATTGCCTCATGCTGCTATATAGTCTTTACATTGGTCATTTTTGTATTATTTCATTGAGCACTTGGGACATAATTTAGCTAATTGCCTATTTGGGGGGGCATTTGGTTTGTTTCTAATTTTCAATATTATAAATCATAGTATTATGATCACCATTTTGCATGTAATTTTTTTGAATATGGGGCCATTTCTTTAGGATAAATCCTTCCAAATGAGATTTTTTTCTCATTTATTTCTTTATTCATTTGTTTATTGAGACGGGGCTCGCTGTGTTGCCCAGGCTGCATTTGAATTCGTGGGCTCGAGTGATCTCCCGTCACAGCCTCCTCAGCTGGGACCACAGGCACGTGCCAGTGCACCTGACTCCAAGATGGTTTTAGAGTTTAAATAAAGCTTAAGGCCAGGCACAGTGGCTTATGCCTGTAATCCCAGCACTTGAGGAGGCCGAGGCCGGCAGATCACTTAAGGTCAGGAGTTTGAGACCAGCCTGACCAATATGGCAAAACCCCATCTCTACAAAAAATACAAAAATTAGCTGGGCATGGTGGCAGCCTCCTGTAATCTCAGCTACTCAGGAGGCTGAGGCAGGAGAATTGCTTGAACCCTGGAGGTGGAGGTTTCAGTGAGCCGAGATTACACCACTGCACTCCAGCCTGGGCGACAGAGTAAGACTGTCTCCAAAAAAAAGTTTAATAAAGTTTTTAAAGTTGAACGATACAAAACTTTGATTTATAAAACTAATGTATGCTCTGGATATGCAAATACATAAGATTATTACCCCCTTTGTCTATCTGTAGTGATAATGGTTATTTACGTTTTCTAAATTCAAGCAAGTTATAAGAAGATTTTTGTATCAGAAATAGGCTTGGACCTCTTTTATTCTTTTTGAAATGGAGAAGTTAAGCTACTAATTTTGTTTTCTTGCTTTGGTTGGAGACCTGCAGAATTCAATCAGATGGATTCTCACACCTGTTTGCAGGTGACTGCCTCTGGCCCTGTTGCTCATCCTGTTTGCTCAGCAAGAGAGCCTGTTGGTTTTTACTTGATAAATGTACAAATCTTGAGAGTTGGAGAATCAGTAGCCCACCTCAAAACTGACATGCTTTGTGTTTTTGAGAAAGCTACCTTCATTTGCTATGAAGTCTGGCTAACAAAGATCTTTTTCATTTTGTTTCAGGGACAGTTGGATTTTTTTCCTGTTTCTGGTTAATTGCTAAAATCTACAGTGTGCTGAAGGTGGAGTAAAGTATTTCCCCAAAGGGTTCCAAGCACATCTCCCTTGCCCTTGAATATCTGTATATCTATATGAACATCAATTGAGATATATATGTGTGTGTTTCTAATTACATAATTTTAAGCATATATATGTAAATATAAAATCTCATTGTTTGGCCTCAGTTTGTATGACACAAAATACTGATTGTATGGAAGAAAAGAGGTTGGGAAACAGATTTATTCTACATCATATTTTCCTGAAAAGCTACAATAAAAAGATTTAAATTAAAGCAATTAGAGCAAGGGAGGCATATTTCTTTAAAAAAAATTAAAGTTGAGTACCACACAGGTTTTTCAGATGAAGTTTTCTTTCTTTTCCTTTTTCTCCTTCATATTGTTCAGAGCATCTAATTCCATCAGAACTATTGTCAAACAAATTTTATGTAAAATGTGTATTTTTCTAATGGGAGTTGATTATACAAACTGTATTACACCTTTGTATCTGAGTGATCATTTAAAAATGCATATTGCCTTAGCACATAGAGTTTATGAAATGCCAGATAATGCTCTTATTCCTCAGTGAAATCTACACATTTCTAGTTGTTAGTTGTCTATTTCTATTTGCCGTTCCTTGGGGGGCTGAGAATGTTCAAGTTTGACTTAGCTGTGTTTAAATAATAAATCTTTGGAGTCAATTTTCTTGGGTTTATTTGCTTTGCCTAAACAATAGTCAGATATCGCATCTCCTAAAATGCTGGGAATTTGTATTGCAAATATTCTTCTAGCTTGTAGTTTTGGGGGAGCAGCCATGAAAATCACACATTTTCTACATCAAATTGTATTGATAAATATGGGTCTCATTTAGGAAAATGTTTGAAAAATGTCTACATATACCCTTCAATTAAAGGTTATTCTCAAAGCCATCCTTAAGCTGAGGAGTACTTGTTTGTCTGTGCAGAGATCAAAGAGTTTATGTTGCCCCTGGATGGGAGATTGGAATGAGGAGGGACAGGGTCAGAGAGTTGCATTCTGAAAGAGAGTGAAACGAGGAGAAGGAGTTTACTAGTTACCTCATGGAAGAAGAAAATAATTCACTAGCCAGTAATGTGTCTGTATTGGAAGGGTCAGGGCTATGATTGGTGGCAAATGGGCCTGGGGCCTAGAGCAGCCTGGTGGGGCAGGGAATGGCTACAGAAGACTACAGAAGGTTTCTTGACAGTGGAATTTTCACCTCCTCTAAACCCTCTCCTATTCAGTCTCATAACCTAGGGCTGAGCCCTTAGCCCTGCTTGACAGGAGAAACTGCTGTTATGAGGCCCATTGGAACCAATTCTATTCTCCTCTAAATACTCTGAACTAAGTAGTGGTATACTGAGCTTCAGGGACCTCTTTTCCCGCCAGCTTGGCTGCTTAATTGTTTTATCTGAGTTCCCAAGCCCACTTATTTGAATTGATGGTAGTAGTTTGCTAGAAAGGCACATTTATTTCTGCAGCAGGAAAATGGTGATTGCCTAGATGGCGTTCACAGAGTAAAGTGAAGGGAGTCACCTGCAGGTCTCATGGCAACCATCTTTGAACATCTCAAAATAGTAAGTCAGCATTTAGCTTGATTTTGGAGTGAAAAATGGAGAAGAACACTTTACTTGGATTGCAATGGGGCTGAATAGCTCCCTGAGCCTCCCAGTGTGGGCTCACCAATACCACTTTGGAGGCAGGAGGCATGCAGTTCCTTGCTCTGCTACCAATGAGAGTATCAGAAGAGGTGCTGCTAGTAGGTCAAGCACTTCAACTCAATAGGAACTAGGGGCTCTTAGATTTTAGACATATTTGCCTATCTCACCTGTGTACAGTAGTTTCACATGTAATGGTTGCAATAGAGGTATAACCATTTTCTGAAAGGAGGGCTTGAGGGAACATGCTCTTGCCCTCCTGTTTCATAAACCCTGGTGAGTTGGGGCTGAACCAAGGTGTGTGTGGGAACTAGGCCAGGCTGGGCTGAGTTGTGTGGAGGGAAGTGGCCTGGGCCAGAGTGGTAGGACAGCAGGGGCTGGAGCCCAGTGGCGGTGACCTGGGTGCTAGGCAGTACTGTTTCCTAAAGACAAAGGTTACTCACTGTCCTTCCCCGATCCATGGCCCCTAGACTTCATTGTCTTCAGAATAAAGTTGGGCATTTGAGAGTCCCACAAACCATCGGGCCCCCAGATTTTCTCTCTGCCCACCCCCTCCCTCCTTTTGAAATCCTTTCCATTCATAGAAGACCAGGCTTATGCTCTTCCAGCAAGCCCTTCCTGCTAAACCCCCTCCATCCCTTGCATATTCCTTATATTAGAATACTGGAATATGAAATATTAGAGCCCATATATTTAATTCTACTTTGTAATGCAGTTAGTTGTTCATCCCCTGTCTCCTCCATTCAAGCAAAAGAGAAGGGATGGAGACCAAGGTATGTGTCTCCCTCACTGTTTCCTCAAGGATCTTGGCATAAAAACCAGATACACACATAAAATTTGACTTTATTTAGAATATTTAAGAGGAATATACCAAGGATAGAATAACAGCACCTATTTAAGAAACACAAACATCACTTAATAATACTTAGTTAAATCACAAACATCAATTTCTCCACATTTCCCAAGCAGGAGTCCGTTATTCTTTTCCAGCAAAAGCAAAAAAAAAAAAGGCATTGTAACCATTTTAGAAAGGATCCAATTAAAGTCAACCAATATGTGAAACCTTGGCCTTGGGCAGAGTCTCTGGGACTACTGGCCCATGTAACAGTGTTGATTTATGAATTTGATTGGGGTGTGAGTGGGGTTCTCTTCTTGCTGAGGGGAGGAGGATAAAGCCTACCCCTTTTGTGCACCTGAAGATAAGTCGTGCCAATGGGAACTTGGCCCCAGGACTGTAGTTTGACAATCCTTCGAAAAGGCACTTTTCAATTACAAATTCTTTTTTTTTTTTAAAGAAAAATGAAACTTTTAAATTCAAACGTTAAAATATTAAAGAGAACTGTTTATTGATTAAATACATTTTTCCGTTTTCAGTTTCAAAGCAGTACACAAAATTTGGTATTAAAGGCAGTTTTAGAAACAATTTAATGAGGGTATATATAGTTTTTTTAGTTGTAATATTTATTCTGAAAATACAGCAAAATCATCTTATAGTTTTCCTTTCTTGTCTGACACAAATTCCATTGATATAGTACTGTAACTATCAAACACCATAGCTGTGACCCCATAGAGGAGTCCCACTACCTCTCTATCTAGCCATCCATGCCGTCTCTATCTTGTCTCTCAGACAATCAACCAAAGGGGGAAAAACAGAGCAGCCTTTTTCTGGGTTTTGTTACTGCTTTAGGAGGGCATGGATGGTCACATTATGGATCTGCCAAGCACGAAACCTGTCAGTTCACGGTCAGGTGTTGGTTGGGTCTTCAGAGTGCAGTATTCTTTTCGTCCTGCTGACTGGACTCTACTTGCTTATCGTGGAGTCCTTCCTTTTTAATGGAGAAGGATGGTCTTCTTTGAGTTTGCATTCTATATATTCAGTGAATAGAAAACAGGCATACCAGTGCCAAGTGTGTTGTGAAAAACTGTTAGCAAGGACTTCAGCCAAGATGATTAGTTCACACTAATGACCAATTGTACCAGAATAAGTTCTCACCTGCCATATATCATATTAGGGATTTAAGGAATGAAAGGCACCACTTCCTGCCACCCCACCTTGGCGCCATTTTGCATATCCTGTAGTATACACTTTAAAAATAAATTTAAAAAACAAGTGTACTATGTTCTACATCAGAAACTGACCAAAGTGTAGGTCACACATAGAATTTGGCATGCATTTTATTAACTAACTTTACATGTACATACTACCTTTGAGGACGACACTATCTACAAACACATACAATCTAATATCTAGCACCGTATCTCCAAGAACACTTACATTTTATATACAGTTATAGTTTACATTTAGGAGAATTACTATAAAAAATACTACATCACTAAAACAAGACGAAAATACCAAACTTTTAACATCAAAGTTGTAGCACAGATGAAGAGGGGGGAAAATCCACCTTATGTTTGAAACATCAAACTAAAACCAACCTTGTTTTTCTCTACATTTTAGAACAAGACAGATAGAGTAATTATTCCTCAGACACAGTAAACCTCCTGCTGAGTGTCTAAGTCACTGTGGTTTTCCCTTGGTGTGTGTACTCTGAGATATGGAGGCTTTGGGAGGCAATGATGGAAACACTTGACACCTATTAGCAACCTTCATTTACCTTGAGGATTCTTATTCTATTTACCAAAGAGCAGTGAACTTGTCAGTGACCTGGCAATCTGTGGCCAGGTTCAGTGGATTTTAGCTTTCCTGTTTCTTCCTCTTTCAGTGGATTTTAGCTTCCCTGTTTCTTCCTCTAGCCAGTTTTGTTGCTTATGGCAAAAGACAGCTATAAGCAAGCTGGGCATTTGCCGTAGAGGAAGAGATCATGGCTAAGTAATTGGAAAGAATTTATGACAAGGATTTCTCTTCTTTTTGGATTTTAGACTATCACATTTGCTGTTTCCAGCTCATTGCTTCTGTCTCCTCATGCCTTAGTTTAGAGGGGCTTTGAGGGCCGAGATCACTAGTCCAGCCCACGGAAAGTAAGAGAAAGAGATAAGGAGGGAGAGGATTAAAAGCCATTGACTGGCCAGATTTTCTCTCCTTATCTTGGCCACTGGCTAACAGCCAACTGTTCTTGTAATCTTTTGTCTGCTCTAGAAGGAAACGGCATTTTGCTTAGAGAAACCTCTCCTGACAGCATGAGGTCTGCTTCAAAGAGGAATACAACAGAAGAGACATTATGAGGGGAAAACACGTTATTGTATTTTTCTTCTCAAAATATTGGGCAGGGTGGTTATGAGAGAAAAATACAGTCCAGTAGTTTAAATTGTTACTCTTTTTTTTATCCCAACAACTCATGAGAGTTTTATCTTGAGAGTTCAAATTACCAGATGATGTGTATTATTATTTTTTCTTCCAAATGATGTGCTTCAGACACTTTTAAAAGCTTTTTGTCAAAGTCTAAGTAAGCCTAGTTTAATCATGTAAATTATCCTTCAGGTAGTATGAAAAAATCTTTTTGAAGTAACTTTACCTGGCTTAATTGATTAATTATGTATAAAATAAGGCAATGTTAGGCATCTTATAATTTTGTAGGTAAAAGATTTTTTAGTGTTTTATTTTTGCTGAAATAATTGGACAGTATCTACAGGATTGACTATTCCCCCACTGATGCGTAATATCGGGTGCTTTTTTGGTAAAAAATGAGGCGCCTACCTTCTGCTAAATAATAACTGGCACTTTTCCTTACCTGTTGAATTTGAAGTAGGTATCCCGTCATCTCTAAATTGGTGTGGAGTTGGGTAGGAGACAGAAAAAAACCTTTCACTGCTGGTCACTCCTATGGCTCACTTCTCTCCTTCCCTGCTTCCACAGGCCCCCAGGTCCCTGTGAATCTGTCAGCTCTGGGTTGGGAAGGGATGAATGGGGAGTAGGTGAACATGCAGAGCTTCAAGCATGGACTATTCCTGAAGGGCCAGTGCAGCAGAGGGAGAGGGAGTGAGGCAGGTGAAGGCAGTGGGCTGATGGCAAGAGGTAGGCAGGGAGCTGGAAGTGCAGAGGCCTTCTAAGCAGCTGGTACTTGTGGTGTCTCAGAGAAGAGGGACCCTAGCATCATAGAAATCATGGAAGCCCAGGGCTTGCTCCTTATTACTGCCTTCCCAAGCTTGTGGAAATTGGTGTGTTAGTCAAAGCACCTGCGACTTCTTGGCAAACTAGATGCTCTATTATTCGTAAATAAGGAAAATCATTAAATTTAAAATCACATCATTTCATAGTCTGGTTTGTCTGGCCCCTGTACTTTAATGGGATTTTTTTTACTGCACATATGAAGTGGCCTTGGCAAAAGAATACGTCCTTTAAAAACATTCAGGGAAAGCTATTGCACATGAGGATCTGTGAGGCTAATGATGACTTTTTTTGTGTGCTTTCAGATTTTCAAATGACAAAACAGTATGTGCAGTAAAACCTCATTAAGTTGATAGTGCTTTATTCAAAATAGCAAAAAATTTCAAGTACTTGCTATCTCCAAGCTAACCATGGGCCTTACTGTTCATTTAGAAGAAAATGTCATCAAAGCAGAATACTCTTAATTAAAAGGTCCTCTTTTCCAGGTTCATATTTTCAAAAGGTCTTCACTTTTGAGGATCCAATTTACCAAAATAATGGACAACGACTAAAATACGGAAAAGAGGAACTTCAAAAAGGAAATCGGAATCTCGGTGCCCTTGAGAATGTTGTGTGTGCTGTTAAATGGACTTACCATACTTATACAGGTTGTGGTTCCATTTTGTTTTGGGATTTTGGCAAACAATTTTCTCTGATACACTTTGAAGGCGGTGAACTTTAAAAATAAAACAAGAAGTTCAGTTTTAACACAATGTTTGGAGACACTTATGTTTGAAATCCTGTTTCCTACCCAAGTAAGCATTTCTACTCAAAGGATAAGCTATAGCTACCTTGAACTCCTTTAACCATTTGAACAGACCTCAAGGCACTACCCCTCCCCCATAGGAAGATTGATCACATAGGCCATTTCTTTACCCAGATATCCTTTAAGGACAGGTCAATACAAGAGTTTGGTGATAAATTGGTAGAAAAAATTTATGACTGTTAATTCACTTTATGCATTTTGGTAGAAAAATAAATGATAGTGTAAGGGTAAACTTCAGCCCCCATGCCTTGTCTGAATAACTACGAGTTCCAAATTAATGGAATTGGAATTAATAAGGTTATCGTGGTATTTTTATTTGAAGGGTCAGCTCTATATTATTTGTTTCTATTCCCTCTCCTTTCCTAAATTCTGAACATGGCAATCCCAAATTCCCATGCGGAGTTATCCACAGTCCAAATACATTGCTGTTTACCTCTCCCCCTTGAGAAGTTCATGTTGAAATCTGTGAGGAGGAAGAGATAAAAAATATAAATGAGCTGGGCATTTATTTAAATGAAATGAGTTCTAATAAAGGCATGACAATCACACAAGAATGAGGTTAAACTCTGAAGATGGTCATCTTACATCATACAACTACCTGATTAACCATTTTCAACCAAACACTCCCTCCACCCATATTGACAGTGGATTTCTGCATGAACAGTTGGTTGACTTTAGAGTTGCTTTAACTTGTTCTATAGGAGGAAAAAAACACTAGCTTGACTGTTTTTTTTGGTTCCATGTTACTTGGTCACATACATACGGCCCATGCCCTCAGAGATATGTACGTATATCCCTGTTATTTTGCAGTTTGGGATTTGAGGAATATTCCTGTGAATTGACCCTAGGGATAATTTAGATATTGTTAAAGTTTTCCCAAAGTGATTTATTTCAACAGCATTAATTAGGATATGTCTGACCTGAATGCTTTGATTTTAGGACTGTTTGGAATAGATTAGATGTTTTCCAGGTATTGTGAAACCATCCTTTTTGTCATTTCTGACTCTCTGATATTTCTCTCTCACATCTACAGAGAGCTTAAAGGCTTTAAAGAGAGCCACAGGTGGAAAAGACACATGGGTGTGCCTGAAGGAAGAAAAATGTTCATTCTGCCTTCCTTGCTCCCCATGTGGAGATCACATTTATTGTCTATGATCTCATGGACACAAAATATATTTCTGATGAACAAATCGTTCCTCAGTGACATTATGAATTTTGTAGGATTTAGGCCACTTTTAGTTGAATTTCTTTTTTTCTATAAATACCATTTGAATAAAAAAGGCTTATTTGACAAAAACAAACCAAAAGAAAACACAAGGTTGGCAGAGATCGGAAGAATTCCTACCAGCATCTCAATTCAGTCACATAAGGGAAGTTGTAAAACAGTTGCATGATTTTTGCCCCACTATTATTCAAACAGGAGACAGAAAATATTCGTGTCAATTGGCAATTTACACTTAATGACCTTAGTCCCAGCCCATGCATAAACCCAAGATTTTATTAAAAAAAAAAAAAAGTCAACTATTTAGCCCCCCGAATGTGTGTTATTTCTCGATCTTTTCCCTTGGACTGGCTTCCCATTTCATACATGTCCTTCTACTTTTCTGGATCCCTTTACAGGATCTAGAAACCTTCTTGAGATTCTAACTGCAGGAGGCCCTTTGTTTTAGTTCGCATAACAGTCTTTGCACCCGGCTGTGGGGCTGTTCAGTTCAGAATTTGGCTTGTATGTTGATCAGTCCATTAGGTTCTGTTTCTTGGGCTCCATGAATGATTTGGTCCATTGCCTTTCTTTCAGTTGAACATAAGCTGTAGCTCTGGCCCATGAGCTCCCGACCCAAGGGCCGAAAAGCCCTTAAGTTCACAAGCATCATCTTCCCTTTCCTTCAGAGCTAAAGTTGGCATGTTGTAGCTCTGGAAAGACAGAATACCAAGTACAGGTCCAAAATGGATAGCCCTTGTTGCTTTAAGAAATTTAGAGCCTAATAATCTTTGGGGGGAAAATTTCACTCAGAATCCTCAAGTCCATGCTTTTAAGGAAAGACACCAGTTCCTGCCTCTTCTATATATTTATCTACCTCGTGGTGAAGAGCATGTGTGTGCAACACCTTTGCCTGAAATGGTATGGTTTGGCATTAATGGATTGTGGGTCCATTGAAAAGAAATCTGCTCCTGTTTCTTGTGTTACGGACAGTTCAAGGTTTGCCTTAGAACTAACTTCAAGGAAAAGCAGCAGAATCGTAGGAAGGGACAATCTTGCCTTCAGTCCCACCCTCTGTGCCGGCTTCGGTTCTGGGCAGGTCTGGGTGGCTATCTTCTTTCGGGGGCTTTTCCTTGCAGAAGAACTTCTTCAGCATATCCTGGATTTCCTTCTTAATGGTCTTGTGCATGTAGCCATAGATGTAGGGGTGGATGCAGCACTGCAGGAAGAAAAGCCAGATGATTATGGTGATCACCCACTGGGGTACCTTGGTTTCGACATCCACCCACACAGCCAAGACCGCTAAAAAGCAGTAGGGCCCCAGGGATAGCACATAGGAGAAAATGATGATGAAGATCACTTTAGCAGCTTTGCACTGGTAGCACCTGGGCAGAGGAGGGTCGCTGTTGCTGTTACGACGACTGGGTGGGAGGCTCTCCGGGATGTTCACTGCCTCCACATCATCCTCACTGAAATTGATGTCGTCTTCACCAAACTCCAAGTCGTATTCACCCAAGTCAATGCTGCACTGGTTGACCTCTGTGCCACCCTTGTCTGCCTTCATGCTGTTCTCAACTTTGGTGCCGCCTTCCTTACCGTCCACGCTGCCGTTGCTGGCCACCGTGCTGCTCTCTCTGACCTCCTCGCTGTCTCTGACCTCTGCACTACCCTCACTGGTCCCCGTGCTTCCTTCCTTGGCCTTCAGGCTGCCGTCCTTGACTTCCATTCTGCCCTCTTTGGCCTTGACCTCACCTTCATGCTGGCAGCGAAACTCACTCTCATCCTGGAACTCCTCCTTCTCTGCTCCCTCTTCATCCTCATTCTCCACACAGTCCTTGACTCGCACTTCCAAGCTGTGTCTCTTGACATTGTACAGCAGAGCATGCTGCCTCCGGGCTGCACCGAACACCACGGAGTAGCAGGCAATCATGACAATCAGTGGAATGACGATGAAGGACACCACGCTGAGAATAGTGTAGCTGGGGCTGGCCCCCCAGATCATGGAGCAGAGGGCATTGCGCTCATCAAAGGCAGCCTGGCCCCAGCCGTAGAGTGGAGGAGTGCTCTGCAGGATGGCCACAATCCAGGTGCCATAGAGGAGCAAGTAACCACGGCGCTGGGTCATCTTGGACGGGTAGGAGAGAGGGTGGATGATGGACATGTAGCGATCCACTGACACCACGACAATGGTGTTGACGCTGGCGAAGGCGAACAGGTGGGTGAGGCTAACCAGGGCCGTGCAGAAGTGGCTGTTGAGGGGCCAGAAGAGAGGCACAGAGGTGGCTACCACCCAGGGTGCCACGAGCGAAACCTGCAGCAGGTCGCTGACGAGGAGGTTAAAGATAAAACGGTTGGTCACCTGCAGCAGCTGCGGTTTGCGCTGCAACACTAGCGCCAGCACTATGTTGCCGACGAAAGAGGCAGCGAGGAAGATAACCAGCACGGTTGAGCGGATGATGCCGTGAGCCAGGCTGATGGGCATTTTGGAGAGGGGCATGCACGTGTGGCTGCTGTTACTCTCGCGCGTGCTGTTGGTGCAGGTGGATGTCATGGCAACAGCCAGAGGGCGTGAGACAGGGTGCAGGCTCAGCGCCGGCACTGGTGGGTGGCAAAGGGGTGCACAGACCGCACTCAGTGCCTATGCTGGTGACAAAAGAAACACGCAGGAAGGGTTAGTCACCCGTCAAGGGGAGAAGCCTTCGCGCCCAGCAAGGGCGCTGCAGGACCCCCTACCCCGGGTTCCCGCACAGCCCCATCCCCAGTACAGGCAGCTTCTATGGCTCCTTTCCGCACTCTTCAGATCTGTCTGCCTGTCTCTCTCCGGGGCTCTGATTTTCTCTCATCTGTTTCTCCTGCTGGCGCGTGCGTGCGCGCGCTTTCTCTGCTTGTCTCTCACGCTGTCTCTGGCTCCCGGGAGTTTTGGTCGCTAGCGCTAGCGCATGCGCGTGCGCTCTCCGTTTCTGTCTGTTTACGATAGTCAGTTTCTGTCTCTCTCCAGTGTCTCTCGCTAGCGCACTTTTTCCCTATATCTCTCGGGGTGTGTGTCTGTATGTGTCTCACCGTTTCCTGATTCTTTCTCATCTTTGTCTCTCACTCATGTCTGTCTCTGTTTCTCCGTCTCTCGATAGCACGTGCATGCTGTCTCTTTCCTTTCTGTTACTCTCATTTCTCTCTTCCACTGTTTGTCTCTCAGTCTGTCTGTGTGTGTCTCTTTTGCTAGCGCACTTTCTCTGCAGGGCTCGCGCTCTCGCTCCCTATCTTTCTCACAGTCTTGCCCTTGTCTCTCCCTCAGTCTCTTTCTGATCCGTTCTGTCTCTCTGTGTCTCTGCTTGTCACTGTGTCGCTGGCTAGTTGGTGTGTGTCTCCGTCTTTCCCTAATGCTCTCTTGTCTCTCCATTTCTCTCTATTTCCCTAGCAGTTCATCTTTGTGGGTCCCTAGCGCACCTGTTCAATGTCGCCCTCTGTGTCTCTGCCCTCTCCGTGTCTCTCCAACTCTCTTGTTTCCGCGTCTCCCTCGGATTCTCTAGGTGTCTCCTTCTGTCTCTCCCTGGCACGTGTGCGCTTGCTCTATCTTTCTCAGACCCTCTTGTCTCTGTGTCTCTCCATGTGGTTTCTGTCTCTCCCTGCCTAAGTTCTCTCTGCATTGCTCTGCCTCTCTCTCCATTGATCTCTAACACTCTACTGCTTGTCTCACCTGTCTCTCAAGCTATCTCTTTAGTGTGTGCACTCTCTAGTTGGTTTCTCTGTCCTTCACTTTCCTGTCACCCCAGGACTCTGGCTAAACACTTGCTTTATATCTTTGAGTGTGTGCGCATCTCTATTTCTCTACATCTTTTTCTCACAGCCCCTCACCTCGGTTTTTCTCTGGCTGAATCTCTGTCTCTTTGGATCTCTGTCTCCCTGTAGACTTTATTTTGCCGTGGAAACCACCTGCCGCCCTGGCCACCGCGGACTTTGGCTTATAAAACCCTTAGTTTCTCAGCAGTGCAATGGCGACTAGAAAATGCAGGGAGGATGCCTATTGAGTTCCCCTACCCTCACCCTCCACATCCCCATCCCCATCCCCAATTCGGCATCCTCTTTGCTTTCTCCGGTCTGCTCGGTGTTGGTGGCAGCCGAGGGGAGTGGGGGAGGAGCTGGGGAGAAAGGGAAAAGAGGCAGGGGTGCAGGGTGGTGGGGAGAGTCAGAAAGGCTGGGACAGAGAGATTGAGAGGCAGAGAGACAAAAAGAAAATCAGAGACAGCGAAAGAGTGAGATACATACAGAGAGACAGAGAGAAAGTGAGCAACAGAGAGGGAGAGAGACAGAAAGAAAAAAGAAGAAATGGGAGCGCGAGAGTGAGAGAGAATGAGAGAGCAAGACAGACTGGGAGAGACGCAGACAGAAAAAGCAAAAAAGAGAATAAGAAAAGAGAACAAGCTGAGGAAGAGAGAAAGGATGAGGAAAAAACGAGAGAATGGGGAGGGATGGGGGGAAGAACGCACGAGAAAAAGTGCGAGGGAAAACGCGAGGGCGGGAGGATGGCTAGGGAAAGGCGAGAAGGGGCCGCACCGTGGGCCACCACGCCTGGTTACTCAGCAGCCGTCGGGCCGCTGCAGAGGGGGCGTCGTGGGATCCCAGGCTAGGGGCCCGGCCGGGTGCTGGGGGCCACGGAGCCCGGAGTAGGGCCGGGCCGCTTACCTGTTGCTGCTGCGGACGTGGCGTCGCTGGCGCCGCGTGCAGGTCCTTCGGGGCTCCCCGCGCTTGTCCCGGCCGCCTCTCGGGGCGCGGGCGGCTGCGAGCTGGCACCGGGCAGCGGGCTCTGCGGGCGCGGCAGGAGCGGGGCACAGCGTCTGTGCCCGCACGTCCGGCCAGCGCGCCGCGCTGCAAGCTCTGAAGAGGCAGCGGGGGCGCGCGGCGTCTTAAGGCAGCGCGGTGCCCTCACCTTGCGGTGCCGCCCTCCCCTCGGTCCCCGCCCGCGCCGGTGACGCACGAGGCCACGGCGGCCCAGGGGAGGGGGCTGGCAGGTGGGGGGCCCTGCACCAGACCCCACTCAGATTTTCTCACTCCAGGTTCCCACCCCTGGGGCCCCGAGCCCACCGAGACCTTACAGACTGGGGATTGTCACCGGGGCTGATTTTCGTGCAAACCCCGTTCCCTCCTAGCCCCCCGGATTTCGGGCCAGCTCCCAGGCACAGACCCTGCACTATCCTTCCAAATAGTAGATTCTTCCAAATAGGAGGGCCCAGGACTCCCCTCGAATTCTGAAAAGCCTCCAAAGTATGAATAGCCCCTGAGCCCGAGAAAGGAATCGTGACTTTAATGTCAACGGTTTTCCACGAATTTCTCTAGCTCCCAGGAAGAGCTAAGTGGCAATGCTTTCCCTGTAGGATTTGGAAGCATTTCATTTAAGACAAGCTGCATAATTATCTACTTTATTCTTTGATTGAAGTATGTCTGTCTGTAAGTCAGTCAGCATCTCTCCCTCTCTCTCTCCCTCTTTCTTCCCTTCTCTCTGCCGGGTACTGTGTTAAACTGTTTACACAGAGAATACCGCTGAATCGTTACCCCAGCCTTGTGAGGTAAGTACTGCTATTATCTTCATTTTATAGAGACAGAAGCAGAAGCCAAGAAAGATTACCCTACTTGCCTAAGTTCAAGTAAATATTGCACACATTCTATTAACCAAGACATTCTGGTCTCTTTTAAACACATATTGGGTATTTGTTGTATATCAGGCCTGAGGAGGCACCCTCTTCCCTGCCCCCAGAGGGTAGGGAAGGTGACCCAGACCAGGGATCATTTGCATTAGATTTCCAAGGGATTAGGAGGTGTTTTCTAGGCAGGGCACAAGGGGAAATGTGTTCTGTAAGAAGAAGATGCATGGGGTAAAAAACTAGGGCTGCAAGAGAGAGTTGGGTTCCAAAGGTTGGGAAAATAGAGAAGCTGCAGCATGGTGAGTGCCAGGAGGTTAACTGGTTAAATTGGGTAGAGGCAGATCCTGAGGGGTCTTGAATGTCAGTCTGTGGACTTCGGACTTTACCCTGAGATCCCTGGAGGCTGTTGGAGAGTCGTTTTATTATGAAAGATTTCAAGCATACACAAACGTAATGAGAATAATAAAATAATCCTCCATGTTCCCATTACCCAGACTTCACAAGGGTAAATAGTTAGCCATTCTTGTTCATTGGTGGGTTTTAGGTAGGGCAATGCTCTAGAATCAGGGCTGATGTTGGATGGAGAACGCTGAAGGGAGGTTGTGGCAGGAGACAAGGAGGGTCTTGACAGGTTCCACAGAGTGGGGCAAGCAGAGACCTACAGAGAGGCAAAATTGACAAGGAATAAGTACAAGGAGGTGTTGGGGAGGGTCTAGAATGGGCACAGGGTTTGGAGTTGGTTGATGGGCTGGATGGAGACACCCCCTCCCCTTCTCATCACCTGCCTCTGAGACAGGGAGATGAGACAGGTGTATAATCAGGCCTCAGAATGCTCTTTGGATCTGGAGTCCTGCATTTGCTCTTAGATCATTTGTCTTTTTTCTGCTAGGCCTGATTTTATCTCCCCAAGGTTGAATGGTAAAAACCTGGTCATTTTTCCTAGAGACAGTTTCCGTGATAATCACTCACAATTATTAATTCCTAGCTTTGTGATGGCCATGATACAGAATCCTGGGTGGCATGCACTGTCAAGCGGCAGTTTGTTCAGACTCAATGATTTTACAATCACTTGGGAGGCCCAATGACAATCACACGTTGCAACACTGGTCAGTAGTGTGCCAGCCTCAGGCTTGTTCACCTTGTCAGACCAATTGCCCCAACTGCTGTACCAATAGCTAGATGAGGGAAGTTGGGAAACCCAAGACTCAGCCAGGTATTAGTTCTAGTCATTCATTCTAGTAATAATGGGTGCAAGAGTACTTAAGTGCCTACATTATGCTAGCAGTGAAGCTGCTAGGAGTGGCCAGAGACAAAGGCAAGTCTTTCTTGATCTTTCCTATTTTTACTGTGGTTGTGAGCATGCCCGAGACGGCTAGGTTCCAACAGGGGACCCTCTAGACACATGTTAAAGATGGGTGCCTCAGAGGGATGGGCTCATGGAGTCTGCAGCTGCACTTTTGGGCACGAAGAGGGATGATAGGGAGTGGAAGAGGTTGGGTGGGATGAGGCCTCTGCAACTGAGATGAGCCTGCCAGCCGGAGACAGGAAAAAAGCCAGAGAAGTGCTAGAAAATAAATACCAGCTATTTTTCTGTACAGAGAGATGTTTGAGGGTGGTTAATCTTCAAGTGTCTTCTCTTTCCCTCCAGATGTGAGCAGAGTAGGTATCCTTGGATTTCAAAGACATCCAAATATCAGCTCCCCAACTGGAAGTATGTGGTAGAGCTTTGGGGAATGTGGATTTCGCTTCTAGCCCTTCAGGCTCTGATTCTGATAGCCTTGAAGGAACCCTTCAACTGACAAGCCTCATTACATTCTGGGAAGGTTCTTTGGGATGAAAGAGGGAGAGTTTGGGATGATGGCTTAAGAAGTCACCTAGTCCATTTCCCTACCTTCATAATTCAGTAGCAGCAGAGGTACGATCAAGCTGATGATATTAATAGGCCAGGGCCAGAGGGCAAGAAGCTACCAACAAGAAAGGGCCCAAGGGCCCAATGACAACCACATGTTGCAACACTGGTCAGTAGTGTGCCGGCCTCAGGCTTGTTCACCTTGTCAGAACAATTGCCCCGATTGCTGTACCAATAGCTAGATGAGGAAAGTTGGGAAACCCAAGACTCAGCCAGGTATTAGTTCTAGTCATTCATTCTAGTAATAATGGGTGCAAGAGTACTTGAGTGCCTACATTATGCTTGCTGTATTGTGTTAAATCCTTGAGGAAGCTGGGCAAGTTAGGAATCAATACTGTATTTTCTGAAAGCCTGACACCATATATACTACTAGAAAATGGAAAAAATGCTGAAAATTTAACCATCATACCATGGCTAACAAGATACATCTTGATTTCAAAGATGCTAGAATGTGAAAAAAAAATGTGCTTTAGAATCAATGTAAGACAGTACCATCCCTGTCTTTAGAGAGAGGCTAAGTAACTTATCCAAGGTCACACAGCAAATACGTTTTGGAGCTGAGAGTTAAAGCCTGCTCTGACTCCAAAGCAGGGGCATTTCCTAGGCTACATCAAGGAAGAGTGCAGAGACAAGACAGAAGGGCTCCGAGACCCAAACCAGATAAAATTTTTGAATCTAGGTGAAAGGGGACTAGGAATTGCTAGAACTGTGAAAAGACAAGTGCATTTGCAATGGTAATGGTTCCTTTTTGTTGGACAGACACATGGTTCCCATAGGTGGTAAAACGACTAAATCAGTCAGTCTAAATTCTAAGTCACACTCCTTTTTGCTTAGCGAGTTCATAATAAGTCAATGGGGAAAAATATATGGTTTTGTTCAGGAGTGCCTACCCATGGGGGTGTTTTAAATTTTTCAGTGTTATGTGTTACTCTGGAATTCACTTCAGGCCAACTCCTAGAAGTTGTGTTTGCAAAACTCAAACAAAATCAAGTACCATCTGGGTGTGAGCTAATATTGCACATTCTGTGGGCTTGGGCAGTACAGAAGTTCTGGATTTCAAAGCTATGTCTATCCAAATAAATTGATTTGGAAGAGAAAATCAGCAGAAAATAACTCGATAGATTAAAACTAGAGAGGAGAAGACTTGAATTCTAGCCCTAATTCTGTGGCTAACTTGCGTGTAACTTTGGGAAGATCCCCTTCCTCTCTCTGATCTCACTTCTGTAATCCACCAAATGAATGTGTGTGTGTCGTGGGGCTAGGGATTAGATGTTAGGTAGCCTCTAAGGATCCTGTCAGTTTATGAGCTTTGATGTCATCTACTTTCTATCTGAGTGTTATTTAAGAACCCCCAAACTAATCTGACCCAAATATTTAAAAACTGAAAGCTGGACTTTCCTTCTGGCCATGAAAGGGTAAGTGACAGAATTTACCTTTTTATCATAAACAACTAAAAAAGTGGACAACATACATAAAATAATAGTTGTTGGACATTGGAAAATAGACAGTACAGCACAGTGATCTTCAAGAGAAGAGAAACAAATGAGGTGAGCCCTACAATTGCCTCCGTTTACTACCTAGAGAGAATTTCCAGACCTCTCTGCAGGAAGAAGGAACCCAGGCTGAGCCTGGAAGTCCGCCTAAATTTAGGAGACAGAGTTCACAATTCAAGGAGGCAAGGGTGGGCAGAATTTGCGGAGCAAGGTACCAGAGGGGCATGGCACAGAAAGAGTACTCCGGAACTCTGTAAAAGATTTCCCTCAAGGCTGAATACTGATCAGTGCATGCATGTAAGGTATGCAAGGTTGGGATAGAACCACTCAAAAGAAGTAGGTGGAGTGATTTGTAGAGCTCACACAAGACTGGGAATAGCTCAGTTTCCCAGTAGTCAGAGAGAAGAGACTTCATAATATACAGCGCATCAGACTAAGTGCTCAGAGGAGGATTGTCTCAGTAGTGGAGCCAAACTAGCCTTAGTGTCAAGTATGCTCTGGTCCCACATATGAAAGCTTAAAAACAAGTTTTGAAAATATCAAACTGTTTCCAAGTGGCTTTAGTGCACTGAGAGCAAGATTCAATAATACATAAAGAAATTTAAATACAACAATATTTAAAGGAGCACCCAATAAACTAAAATTTGCAAAATGTAAAATCAAATAAAAGATTATAAGGCATGCAAGGTAAGAAAATATACTCACAATGAGAAGATAAATTTTTAAATAGAAACAGACACAGATGATAGAATTACTAAACACGGATATTAAAATGGATTTTAAATTATAATTCATATGTTCAAGAATGTAGAGGAAAGTATGGGCATGTAAAAGCGAGACATGGAAAATATAAAAACATAAAACAGACTCAAATCTTATTTCTAGAGGTAAAAAATACGTTTGGTATAGAAAATACACTGGATGACGACATTATTAGCATGCTAGACACTGCAGAAGAGAAGATTAGTGAAGTTGAAGACACAGTAGTAGAAATTGTGCAAAATGAAACAGAAAGAACAAAGATAGAAGTGAATAAGAAGAGCAACAGTGAGTAGTGGGATAACTTCAAGTATCCTAATATATGTTAATTGGAGTCCCAGAAATAAGTAGGGAGGCAGAAACATTATTTGAAGAAACAATGACTGAAACATTTCCAAGTGTAATAAGAATATAAACCCACATATCCGAAAACCTCAACAAAACTCAAGCACAAGAAATATGAAGAAAACCATACCAGGTCACATCATAATGCTTGTAGTTTCTCTGTAAATCCTCAGTACATTTTTGGAAAGGATTTGGAGAAACTATAACTCTCATACACTGATTTTGAAATGGAAAATAGTATAAATAACCACACTAAAAAAGTTTGGCCAGTTTTAAAAAGTGGTAATCATCTACATACCATATGACTCTGTCCATGTGAAGATGTACATGAATGTTTATAACAGTTTCATTTGTAACAAATAAAAACTAGAAATCACCCTAATGTCCATGAACAAGTGAATGGAATATCCACATGTTGGGATAATATTCAGGCAAAAAATAAAATAAGTTATCAATGTACACAACAAGGATGAATCTCAAAATAATTATGCAGAATGAGAGAAACCAGACAAAAAAGAGTACATACTGTATGATTCAATTTATGTCAAATTACAGAAATTCAAACTAATCTAATGTGACATAAGGCAAATCAGTAGTTGTCTTGAGATGAGGGAAGAGAGAGAGGGAGGAAGATAAATTACAGGGGGTCATAAAGAATCTTCTTAGGGTGATAAAAGCGTTCATTATCTTCATTGTGATGATGGCTGTGTTGGTGCATACCTATTTCAAAACTCATCAAACTGCACTCTTTAGATGTGTTCAGTTTAATCTGCTTGTATTAAACCCAAATAAAACTGTAAGAAAAAAATCACTGGGGGAAAAATATCCTGAAGCCAATGATTCGCATGTCCAGGATCCTATTCCTGGTATTAGAACACTGGCTTTTCCCTGCGAGGACCATAGGCCACCGATCACATCTGTCTTGGCTCTCATCAGTCTACTCTGTGTTCTAGTACAGTACTGCTGTGTTGTAGTAATCAGCATCCTTTTTCCATTTTCATTCTGTGACGGGAATGCAATGTGAGCTCATCCTGAATGCTTGCAAAATTTTGGTCGTCCCCTCATGGCAGATAATAGCTCCCAGTTACTCAGTATTTACCCTTCACCTAGTACCTGACCTCTCCCAGCTCATTTAATGACTGCTGTGAGATAGATGCTGTCATCATTAGCCTTGTTTTATGAATGGGGGACCAAGGATCAGAATGGCGTAATGGTTTACATAGAGTCACTCAGGAACACACAGGCTAGATTTTGAAGTTAGGACTGACATTGACTTTAAATCCTGGATGCTTAGCTGCTACTCTATTTTGCTTTCCTATCCTAGGGATTTGTTTGTTTGTTTGTTTATTTATTTATTTTTGAGACAGAGTTTTGCTCTTGTTGCCCAAGCTGGAGTGCAATGATACAATCTCGGCTCACTACAACTTCCACCTCCTAAGAGGTTGGTAAATGTTTAACATCTGGCTCTCAGATGACAAAAAGTCTTGATTTGTAGTGTTGGATGCTTTTCATGGTGAAAATATTACCATGGCCAATGTCAAGCAACCAATGTGCCACTGGTGAATGTGGAGCTGGGAAGAAATGTATAGAAGCTCACCGTGGTAGATTATTTGCACCACAAGATCACAGATAATAATAAAAGGTGATAAAAATATTAATTAAGAAGTGATACGCTTTGAGTATTTATTACCTTTGTTTTAATGTAATTTATTTAACTGCAATTTTGTGTAATTCACATTTTAACAATCGCTTGCAAAATTCCTGAAAATGTAACAATCAGCTCTACCAACTGGTATGGACTGTCTCCAGGCACAATGCTGCTGTGACCACAGACCAGTCTTTCTGAAGAATTTCACATGAGCATCTTCTAGAAAAGTGCCACCCTTTGCATTCCTCTGAGCGAAAACTCAAAACTTATGTGGCCATTCTAGTTTGGCTTAGACAGATTGATTTTTCCACCTCTAATGCTAATATCTGAGCATGGCAGAAATATTTGCCTAAATGTGGAAACATAATCCTATTTTCTGTAGTCTCCATTTTGAGGCATTTTGGCAAGATCTCTACAGCCAACAAACAACACCAACAGTTCAAGCAAAGCACCTGAGCACACTTGATGGATCACCTTTCCCTGGTTAACTCACTCGCTCCAGGGCATTCTCCTGATTCGTAACTGCCATCAATCTCAGTTCTTGTACTGTTTTATGAAGTGAAACTTCCGAACATCCTAATTCAATGACAAACAATATATAAATGAGCCTTCTAAAGCCCTGCAGTCCCTGATATTTAACACAGAGCCATGGGAGGTTTGCAGTGTTTGATACTTTGAATATTTAATATCGATTAGCAATATGTCAGTTCTAACCATCCAGTCCCTCATTCAAGAAATACATGTTGTAGAACAAGGTAGGCCATTCCAATGCTCCCAGCACCTGATACCACACCAAAGTTATGTTGTGAAATTCTTGAGCCTCTGGGCAAGTAGATGGGAGAAGATCAAGCATGGTTCTGAGATGAGCGCGTTTAAGACTTTCTTGCCATGGACATGGAGGTGACAGTAAGCAAAGCAGCTACAAAGAGTGGGCTCTGAAGTTAACCACACACTACTGGGGTGGCTTTCAGCAAATTATTTAGCTTATCTAACCAAAGTTTTCTCATCTATAAAATAAGGAATATTAACATTAACTGCCTCACAAAATTGTTGGAGAATTAGATGAGACAAGGAGTATAAAATTCCCTTCCAGGGATACATTTAAAAATACAACAAATTTGGCTGGGTGCGGTGGCTCATGCCAGTAATCCCAGTACTTTGGAAGGCTGAGGTGGGCGGATCACCTGAGGTCAGGAGTTCGAGACCAGTCAGGTCAACATGGCAAAACCCTGTCTCTGCTAAAAATACAAAAAATTAGCTGGGGGTGGTGGCGGGCACCTGTAATCCCAGCTACTTGGGAGGCTGAGGCAGGAGAATCTGTCTAAGCCAAACTAGAATGGCCACATAAGTTTTGAGTTTTCGCTCAGAGGAATGCAAAGGGTGGCACTTTTCTAGAAGATGCTCATGTGAAATTCTTCAGAAAGACTGGTCTGTGGTCACAGCAGCATTGTGCCTGGAGACAGTCCATACCAGTTGGTAGAGCTGATTGTTACATTTTCAGGAATTTTGCAAGCGATTGTTAAAATGTGAATTACACAAAATTGCAGTTAAATAAATTACATTAAAACAAAGGTAATAAATACTCAAAGCGTATCACTTCTTAATTAATATTTTTATCACCTTTTATTATTATCTGTGATCTTGTGGTGCAAATAATCTACCACGGTGAGCTTCTATACATTTCTTCCCAGCTCCACATTCACCAGTGGCACATTGGTTGCTTGACATTAGCCATGGTAATATTTTCACCATGAAAAGCATCCAACACTACAAATCAAAACTTTTTGTCATCTGAGAGCCAGATGTTAAACATTTACCAACACATCGCTCTCTGTAGAGCACTTCATTTTGTTTATATACGGTATTGAGACATCATCCACATGCCATACAATTCATCCATTTAAACTGTACAATTCAACTGACTTTAGTATAATCACAGATAGGTGGAATCATCACTAAAGTCAATTTTAGAACATTTTCACAATCTCAAAAAGAAACCCTGTACCCTTCAGCTAATGGCCCCCTATCATCCCACACCCATCAGACCCCAGCAATCACTAATCCTTTCTGTCTCCATGGATTTTCTTTTTCTGGCCATTTTATAGAAATGGAACCCACAGCATGTGGTCCCTTATTCCTTGCTTTACTTTATTACTTTATTCTTTTTTTTTTTTTTTTTTTTTGAGACAGGGTCTCACTGTCGCCCAGGCTGGAGTGCAATGGGGCAGTCTCAGCTCACCACAACCACCATCTCCTGGGTTCAAAAGATCCTCCTAACTCAGCTTCCTGAGTAGCTGGGATTACAGGTGTGTGCCACCATGCCCGGGTAATTTTTTTTTTTTTTTTTTTTTTTTTTTAGAGATGGGATTTCACCATGTTTCCCAGGCCAGTCTTGAACTTCTGAGCTCAAAGCGATCTACCTGCCTTGGCCTCCCAAAATGCTAGGATTATAGACCTGAGCCACCACACCCTGCCTCATTGTACAGATATGCCTCCTTTTTCTTATGTATTCATCAATTGATGAACATTTGGGATATTTCTACCTCTTGGCTATTGTGAATAGTGCTGCTTTGAACATTCATATATGAATTTTTGCTTGAACACCTGCTTCCAATTCTTCTGAGTATATGCCTAAGAGTGGAATTGCTTGCTCATACGGTGATTCTGTTTAACTTATTGAGGATCTGCCAAATTGTTTCCCACATTTTATATGCCCACCTGCAATGTATGGGGGTTCCAGCTTCTCCACAGCCTCACCAACACTTGTTGGTTTCCACTTTTTAATATTATAGCTATTCTAATGGATGTGTAATGGAGTCACATTGTGGTTTTGGTTTTCATTTCCCTACTGACCAATGACGTCAAGCATTTTTTCAAGTGCATGTTGCCATTTGTGTATCTTCTCTGGAGAAATATCTATTCAGATCCTTTGGTAGAGCACTTTAAAAATATCTCTCATCTTCGTAGCAACCTTGCAAAGTGCGTGTCATGATTCCCATCTTACAGTTGAGGCAACTGAGACACAGAGATGAAGACACTTGCTTAACTCGTACATAGCTAGAAAAGGGGCTGGGATTTGAATTTATCTGACATGGCAAGCCATGATCCCTCCATTACATCCACTGTTTCCAAGACCCTTAATCTGTCTGCTGATGCTTAAAGGCTGATAATCTCATCCAGGGACTGTGGTCTTGAACAAAGTGTTCTGGCCTGGGTTCTAATCCTGGCTCTTGCTCTAGGTCTTCATATCCTCACCTCTCAAGGGAGGAGTCTGAGCTGGATGACCTCTGTATTACTCAATTTGTCTAATAGAAAAATTGGCCCTTTTATTTTTGATGCAGATGTCCTGAGGATTTGTATAAAGGAGGCTTGATTGCTTGGTGTGTTATTTTGAGTGGTTAATGGGATTCTTTTGCTCAGTGCGTTATGTTACACTTGCCTACACTGATGCTCACCTGCTACTTTCCAGCCCACTCACAGCCTCTCAGCATCTTCCTGCAGTTTAATCTAAAGAGCTTAACATGTTACTACCCAGAAAGGTTGGGTGTTGCCTGGAAACCTGAAGTTTTTACTAGGCTGATTATCTTCCACATAATTTTTGAGTAAGTCAAATAAGACATATCTCTCCGCCAGTCTTTGATGGGAGGCCATAGTGTCTACACTTCTCCCTAGAGAAGATCAGGTTTATTCCTCTGTTCCCTGTCCCTATGCCCGTTGCTTATTCATGATACAACCACACCTCAATCCCATAATGATTTGGCACTATGTTTTCATGTTCCCTTTTTTTATCTATGTGTGTTTTCACCATTTAAAACTTTCGATAGATAGGTCAGGCATGACTACCACTTGTGCAAAATGTTGTCCAAGTGGTCATTGAGCCCATCTTTTGTTACAAAAATCACGCGTTTGCCAGATTGTACCCTGAAATCTCTTTAGAAATCTATCTTATGAATGGAACTCATATTGGCAAGGTTCCAGTCTTTGTCATGTGGGCCCTCAGTAAGGACAAGCTGTACCTATTGACCTAGTTTCATGAGAACATTTTAGCCCTCAGTCCTAGTGAAGGGTGCATATTTAGGCTATTCTTTAGGCTTTGGACATCCACAGCATTTGCCCCTATCTGGTTCAGTGCATGGACAGTTCCAATGAGCTGTGAGAAATGGACATCCCAGTGATATCCAGTTTGGTATCCGTCACTTCCTGGCCTGCCAAGCATAGCCGCTTTCCCAGCTGTTGATTTTTCCCACTGATGGAGTGCATTGCTGGCATTCTCCCTAGACTACCTCAGTGGGCTCTAGGCTTTGGCTTTCAGGTACCTTGCCTGGTTCTTCTCCAGTTCCACTGGTGTTCCCTGATTTTTAGTTTGCCTTTGACTTTCTACTTGTGGGGAGTGTCTACGTTCCCTCTGCTTGAGCCACATTTCCATATGAGCTTTTTCACAATGCTCATCTGTCTCACTTGGCTATTTAGTTGCTCAAAGATGGTTGTTTCCAGGTTTCTGGGATTTTGGACTCTTGGCATACCCTGGATTGTCAATAAGATGCTTTTTAAAAAACTGTCTACAGACCTCTTGTGGTTATTGACTTGTTTGTTTAACTCCAAATTCTTTCCTAATGTTTACATTTGGTCAAGGTTCTATTTGCTAGAATGAAGTAAATAAGCATATGGTGGATTTCTTTGACTTTCCCTTTCCCACTGGGTTGCTGGCCCTGGTTGTGCTGGGATCAGCATTTTTGAGGACTTTATTCACAATTAACCTGATGAGTACCTATTACTGATCATAGGCCTCCGTATTTCATAGGAGCCCAGGAAGAGGATGGATAAAGCCAGTGGGTGCTTTGAGATCATGTATGGTGTTCAAAAATCTGGCTTTTAGCCTGTCTCAGTCACTGTCTTAGTCAGTTTAGGCTGTTATTAAAAAACACCATAGAGTGGGAGACTTATAAACAACAGAAATCCATTTCTCACAGTTCTGGAGGCTAGAAGTCTGAGATCCCAGTGCCAGCATGACAGAGCTCTGGGGAGGATTCTCTTCTGGGTTGCAGACTGCTGTCTTCTTTTTGTATCCTTACATGGTGGAAAGAGAGATAGAGAGCTTTCTGGGTTCTCTTTTATAAGAACACTAAACCTATTCATGAGGGCCTAACCCTCGTAAACTAATGACCTCCAAAGGAACTCCTAATGATCTTCTCATATCATCACATTGGGGATTAGGATTTCAACACATGAACTTCGGGAAAACACAAACATTCAGTCTGTACGATAGAAGGTAGGTCCTTTTCCTTCTCTGGATTCAGTTTCCTCATTTTATTGAGGGGTCGGGCTTACAGGAGGGACGGGGATATAGAAATGTGGTCTCAGTGCTTCAGTTTGCATCACTGCCTTGTTAATGTTCATTAGTGCCCATAACTAAGGAGTTAGGTTCAGACTGACTCAGCCCTGGGCAAAATTTTTGGACCCCTCCAGTATCTGAAACCTGAGTACTGGATTCATATCTGGGTTGGTGGATGGGACTATCTGGCTCTGGAGAAAAGGGTCCTAAAATTCCCAATTCCACCAGGCCAACCCTGTACTCTGGCTCTCTAACCTTTTCCACAATGCGCTGGGAAGCACTGCTGACCAAGCTTAGAGTTTCTTGAGAATAGTGATTTTTGCCTTTTTAGTTTATGTTTGGATTAGGGACTTTTTTGGGAAGATGATCAAAGCTAGGAACTCTAGCTATAGAAAAGTGGGCATAGCATATGTGCATACGGACACACACACACACACACACTCAATTGCAAGGGGTTCATGGACCTATGAAGTCTGGAGTCCAGGGACCCTGGCTAGAAACCTTTGCTCTAGAATATGGCTCCTAGCCTGTACTGATCTCAGTGGCCTCCCCTGCAGCTTGGTTATACTCTGACTTCATGGACTAGAACAAGTGTGGTTGATCAACAAACCACTAGAATTGATCCAGAGCCTTGATTGTTTCTTGAAGGAGTCATTGGCTGTTGGACTATAATTCTATAGCTGAAAAGTTATGCTAAGCCATGCCAACAATTAAAAAGGAGAGAGAATGAGGTCCAAACGAGTAGATTCTCAGCCTCTCAGGTCAAGGAGCTTTCTCTGGTGGAAGCATTCCTGGTGGACATGGAATGGCTGGCAAGTGCTTCTGTCATTGGCAAATTGGAAGGAGATTCCACTGCTTTCCATTATAACCACCAAAATCTATTAAAAAACAGCCAAGTGAACAGTGAGATAAATGCTCATTTGAGGGGGAAGTATGTTGAAATGCAAAGTGGCAGTCTGAATGAGGGTGAAATGAATAGACTTAGAAAGCCAGTGACCTACAAAAGAAGCGAGCTTAAGAAAAAGTAAACAATAGAGGAGAGGGAATGTTCTTACGGGGAACCTCTCTCACCCTGGTGTCTTATTTCTTGATGGAGATGTCATGATTTTCTGTGGGTGTCATGGAGCTGTGGGAGAAATGTGAGAGGGATGTTGGGATCCAGAGAGTGGAAATTTGAAGGAGCTGGGCAAAAAGCACTGAGGTGTTGTGTGGTGTAGGCAGATCATCTTTAATATAACTGGGCTTGGTCCATTTTGCAACAGAATGTCCTTTCTAAAGGCTGAGCTGAGTTGACTGCTGGATGGACACACCACTGTGGTGAACAATTATGGAGAGTGACGATCTAAGACAAGGAGTTTGTGAAAGAGCTTTGGCTAGCCTGGTACCATTACAGAAAAGCTCCTTTGGAGACAGTAGGCAGAGGAAAAGGGGGTCAGCTAATTGAAATTAATTCTGTCAGCCTTGGGCATCCGCTTGGCATCATGAATTTACTCTTGGTATTGGCCCATCCCAGGAGCAGGAGTGACAGCTGTAGTGTAATTGTGACAGAAGGAGTGCTGCTTTTCCAGTCGTGTATTCAGGTGGGACACACCAATGGGGCTTGGAGGCTGAATAGCTTTCCTTGCTCAAATGTAGCTTTTTCTTTGCCTTGGGCAACATGCTGTTTCTGTGGGTGGCTGTGGATGCGCTCATGGGGAAATAACCGCGGGAACGGTTTAAAATCAATCACTTTGGAGGTGGCGGGGGTGAACTGCTGCTAATGATCCACTCACTATTGCTTACTTGCCACTCCACAAGTAGGCAGAGACAGGCCTGCTCCTTTCGAAGTTTTTGTTTTTTAAAAAATTAAATGTCTTTTTTTCTTTTTATGGGATGGGATCTCTCTATGTTGGTCAGGTTGGTCTTGAACTCCTGGACTCAAGCAATCCTCCCACCTTGGCCTCTCAAAGTGCTAGGATTGCAGGTGTGAGCCACCATGCCCAGCCTAGAAGTTTTTTTTTTTTTTCCTTTCTTTCTTCTTAGACCTTTCTTCACATCTTTGCTATCCAATACTGGCTGGGGACACTTTCCATCACTTTTGTTCGCTCTTGTTTTGCACGTGATGCTCTCAGTCTCAGATTCAACTGCTGGTGCCATGTCCAGCAGAGGCATTTCTAGAAATGATATCGCTCATTTTATGATCCATGGATGCTAGGGATGCTAGGAATAGGGGCTATATGGGGCATACTAGTGTCTTCTGTGCTTAACTTTTGGTTTTAGATGAAATAGCCTATTCCATAGCCACCTACTCAGGAAACTGGGGTCACATCATTGTGTTTGTGAGTTTTGTTTTTGATTTTGGTGTGGGTTGCTTGGATCAGAAATGGACATCTGGTTCCTACCTAGGCTGGCACCAACGGTTTTGCTTAACAGTGTCCTTGCCATTTGGGCTAGAGAATGCCAAGAGGCTTGGTCAGTTGGTTGTGGGAAGGCAATAGGCAGGAGATGTAGAGATACCGTGAGAGGCATATGAGGCAGAGAAACAGAGAAGCAGGCCTCCAGAGAAGACTTAGTTCCCGATGACTTTCAACTTCCAAGCCCCTCATTTCAGTTTTTAATTTTTATTTTTTATTGTGGAAATTTTCAAGCATATGCAAAATTAAAGACAATAGCTTAATAAACCCCATGTTCTCATCACTCTGCTTAAGTGATTACTGACTCATGGGCAATCTTGTTTCATTTAATTCCCACCCACTCCTCCTATCCTCTGGAGCACTAAAATCAAAACAGCTTTATTGAGACATAATTTACATACTATAAAATTCACCCCTTCTAAGTGTCTTTTAGTAACTTTACAGAGTTGCACAAATATCACCACAATTCAGTTTTGGAATATTTTTATCGTGTTGAAAAGATTCCCTATGTCCATTTTCCTTCACTCCCCTTCCCATCCTGAGCCCCTGGCAACCACTTATCTGTTCTCTGTCTCTACAGATTTGCCTTTTCTGGGCATTTTATATGAAATGGAATAATACAACATGTAATCTTGTGCATCTAGCTTCTTACACTTAGCATAATGTTTTCGAGGTACATCCACATTATAGAATGTATCAACCCTTCAGTCCTTTTTGTGGCTGAATAATTCATTGTATGGATACACCACATTTTGTCTATCCATTCACCAGTTGATGAACATTTATGTTGTTTCTACTTTTTGGCTATTATGAACAATGTTATTATAAATATTCACTTCTAGAGCAGTTTGAAGCAAACCCCTGATATCATATCATTTCATCTGTGAATACTGCGGTGTGTACCTTTACATTAAACACAGCAGTCTTTTAAAAAGACAAACACAACACCATTATCACACGTCAAATAATTAACAATAAATCTTTAATGTCATAAATGATCCAATGAATGTTAAAATTTCTAATTATCTCTTAAATGGTGTAGGATTTAAGATTGTTTTACAGTTGGTTAGGATCAAAATAAGCTGTACATATTGTGATTGGTTGATATGTATTTTAAGCATTTTTTAAAATCTATACGTTCCCCTTCCTCCATCTCTCTCTCTCTCTCTCTATGCAATCTATTTGTTGAAGAAATGAGACCATTTGTTCTGTAGAGTTTCCCATAGTCTGGATCTTGCTAATTGCATCTCTGTGATGTCTTTTACTGTGTTCCTCTGTCCGTTGTATTTCCTGTAAATTGGTAGTTGGGTTAAGGCTTGATGAGATTCACATTTGCCTTCTGGCAAGACTCCTCCAGAAACGGAGTTATGTGCAACAGTGTCATCAGGAGATGCATGATGTCTGGTTGTCTCTCTTTTTGCGATGTTAGCAGCTACTGGGCATCATTGACTAGATTCTTTCATTCACGAGGTGGACCCTTTCGAAATGCAGCCTGAATGAGACTCTCTGTCCCTTTCAATCCAAAGGACCTAACTAGCCTGAGGAACTCATGTATAAGCCGAGGTAGCAGCTCAGCATTGGCTGAGGGTGTTGGTGAGGGGTGCAGAGGGAAGGATCTGGAAACTCTGGACAGGTGGGAGGATCTGGAAACTCCATCATCATGACATTTCTGCATATGTGTGTGTTTTGGATGGAGATACTTGGGTGGTAAGCATGGTCTAGCAAGAAGTCCCGCCCCTCCAGGCCTTCCCAGAGGCCCACTTCTTGGGTTCTGTAATATGCATACTGAATTTCTTCTTCTTTTTTCTTTTTTTTAGATGGAGTTTTGCTCTGTCACCCAGGCTGCAGTGCAGTGGCGCAATCTCAGCTCACTGCAACCTCCGCCTCCTGGGTTCAAGTGATTCTCCTGCCTCAGTCTCCAGAGTAACTGGGATTGCAGGCAAGCACTACAATGTCCCAGCGTTTTTTCTTTTTTTTTGGTAGAGGTGGGAGTTCACCATTTTCGCCACGCTGGTTTTGAACTCCCAACCTCAAGTGATCCACCAGCCTCAGCCTACCAAAGTACTGGGATTACAGGCGTGAGCCACCACACCCAGCTCCATACTCAACTTCTTATATCCATACTACTATAACTTTCCTCAGTCTCCTCAGTTATTGGATCCTGTAAAATCCATACTCCTTGTTGCTTTCTGACTTTCCAATGTCTCCTCTCTACACCATCCCCTCCACACTCTGTCTTTTATCTTCTTGTTTTCTCATTAATCCTCCCTCACTTCCCCTCATTCATTACCCGTCTTTCCATTTCTTACCAGTAACAGCCAGTTTGGGTACTGCATTATGCGGGAGTTGGGGGATATCTAGCCCAGCAGGTCTGATTGCTACAGAACAGTCTAACTACATTCTAGCAACTGGTGGAGAAGATGGGAATCTGCTGGATGGCAGTGTTTCCTTTTCACATTACTTTGTATTGGCCTGGTGTGGTGGCTCATGCCTGTAATCCCAGCACTTTGGGAGGCAGAGGAGGGTGGATCATGAAGTCATTTCAAGAACAGCCTGGCCAAGATGGTGAAACCCCATCTGTACTAAAAATACAAAAATTAACCAGGCACTGTGGCAGGCACCTGTAATGTCAGCTACTTGGAGGCTGAGGCAGGAGAATCGCTTGATCCCAGGTGGCAGAGGTTGCGATGAGCTGAGATCACACCACTGCACTCCAGCCTGGGCGATAGAGTGAGACTCCAACTCATAAAAACAAACAAACAAGAAAAAAGCAAACAAACAAAAAAAACCCCCATTACTTTGTATTTGGCTTCCTATAGCATAGGTGAGTACCTGTTATCAAAACACGGTGCAAAAGAGAGATGAAACAGGGATGCAAATGAGAAGAGAGGATGAAGTGAACATTGCACTGTGCGAAGGAAATGATTCACATTTTCACAAATTCAGTAGTCTTTTTATAAACTATACCTGTCAACAGGCCTCACTGTTTGAAGTAAACAAGCTCAAAAACCAGAAAAAAAGCAAACAAGGCTATCTTTTTTACTTGGTGGAAAGTGGTAGATGTTGTAAGTAGAGACGCAGCATAATTCAATTTCTCAACTCTCTGAGAGCTGCTATGTGCCCAATGCTGACATGGTTTCTGCTCCTGTGGTTCTCATCAGCCCACTGGGGAGACAGACACACAGGAGAGAATCAGAGAACAGGAGATGGAAACAAGCAAGTTGCTATAAAGTGATTCATACATCAAATGCTGGGGGAAGGTCAGAGATAGAAGAATCTGATGTGGGCTGAGGGCTTCTGGGAGGAGCTAAGACCCTAGCATCGGCAGTTCATACCAGTGTGCTTGGTGATACCTCGGGGCCAACTGGACATTTTTCGTTCCTCTGTGCACAGAAAGCAGATCTTGCAAATCCTGGCGAAAGCCCATGCCCGAGTCCGAAAGAAAAGGCTTTGGGTGTCGGGGGCCGCTGCAGCTCCTGGTGTGTGCAATCAAATCCTAACTCAAGTGCAAAAGGCTTCCCTCAACCAGCCTGAGATACAGCATTCAAAGCACACCAGAGAAATGTTGGGGCGGGGGGGGGGGGACGTTTCCAAGGTGAACACGGATTAGAGCCAGCTTTATTTTCATGAACTCATATGCATACTTTTAGCTCCCATATTTCCTGCTGGTTTGAAGAAGTGTGTAAGCAACCATGTGGACAGCTGTGCTTCCCATCAGTGAGGCAGTGCTGGGAAGTAAAAAGAACATGGGTTCCGTGTGAACCTGAGAGGTTCTAGAACCCCTCTGAGCCTTAATTTCTCTTCTGTAAGTGGGGAAAGTGGGGCTAACTAGAGTTACTCATGGGAACTATCTAGTGGGGCTAACTGGAGTACCTCATTGTTTTAAGGATCAAATGATTGGTGTGAAAGTGCTCACAGCAGCGGAGGGCAAGTAGTAGGTACTATTGCGATGATGATGGTGCGGTTCCGTGGCGTCCCACACAGGAAGCCCCCTGCGGTGTGTGGGACCTCCCCATCTTCCAGGCGGGTATACCTCCGGACATCGCCAGCTCTGGGTGATTGTGAGGTGCCGCAGGATGGAGTCTGACGGCAATTGCTCATCCTTAGCAGTTTAAAAATGACATTTGGTTGAGTTGCCGTAGGTGTTATGGATGCTTCCCCCTCCTTCATTTGCGTTTTGCTGAGTTGTCGTCAGATATTATCTGGTCGGATGTTCCCGACAAGTGCAGGTCCCTCCCCGTGGGCCGCCCAGGGGTGGCCTGCGGGCGGTGCGGGCGACTAGCGGAGGTTGGAGTGGGCTTGTAGAGACTCGCTCCCGCTCCCACCCTCTGGGAGGCCCCTGACCCCGCCCTCTCCCGGCTCGCTACGAAAGCAAACTGCGCGCACGGCGCCCTCTGGTGCCCAGGAGCTGTCACTGCGCGGGTGCCCGCGGCCCCAGCTCTCCCCGCCCCACCAAGGGTGTTTGTGAAGATCCCTTGGCACCGCCGCACACCCTAACCTTCATTCCTGGGTGTCCTGACCACCCCCCACAGACCCATAAGACGCAGATCCCAGACCGCTTCTTGTTTGTTTGTTTGTTTGTTTGTTTATTTATTTATTTTTATTTCTTTAGCCAAAAGGTTACTAAAACGGGGGACTCTGTCGGTTCTTTACTTTGCGGCACCTGTCCCCGAGGGCGCCGTCTCCTCTAGAGAGCAGCGCCTGCGATAGGATTCAGCAGGGGTCACCAACACCCTAACTCAACTCGAGGTGCGAACTCCCATCTCGCAGCGCCCTCGCGGCTGTCATCTGCTGCCCTCGGGACCATTTTTGTTAGGAGAAGCACTGAGAGGAGAAAGGGGCAGTCTACCCATCACTAAACGTAACCCGGTGGCCCCAGGTGCAACTCCATCTCCTCGGATGCCAGGAAGATGCCCGCGTGCCGCTCGCGCGCGGGCGCTGCAGTTTTAGAAAACCCGGTGTTTGGTCAGACGTAGACATCGATTTCTACCCCCCGCGCAGCTTCTGTCTATTGCTTGGCAAACTGTTAGAGTAAACTGGATTTAACCAAGGGAAAATAAATTTGCCAGGGCCTGCTGTGCCGAACGTGGGTTGCTATCAGCACAGGCGCTTAATGAGGACTGAATTATCATTAATACGTGTATGAAATTTATAGTGCATCATTAATACTTCTGAAAGACAACATTCCAGGCGTTGTCTACCTCTTCCCTCTGCAAATGTGGATGGGATTCAAAACGTGTGTCTGGATCGAGAGGGCACTTTGAAAGGCAATTTAATTGTCATTCATTTCTGAATTTGGCCATGGGGCTTGTAACACTGGCCTTCATTTCCCCCCTTCTCTGTGTTCTTAATGACACCAAGATTTCTCTTCTTGTGATAGTTTGCTAAGAATGATGGTTTCCAGCTGCATCCATGTCCCTACAAAGGACGCAAACTCATCCTTTTTTATGGCTGCATAGTATTCCATGGTGTATATGTGCCACATTTTCTTAATCCAGTCTGTCACAGATGGACATGTGGAGAAAACCAAACACCGCATGTTCTCACTCATAGGTGGGAACTGAACAATGAGATCACTTGGACTCGGGAAGGGGAACATCACACACTGGGGCCTATCATGGGGAGGGGGGAGGGGGGAGGGATTGCACTGGGGAGTTATACCTGATATAAATGATGAATTGATGGGTGCTGACGAGTTGATGGGTGCAGCACACCAACATGGCACAAGTATACATATGTAACAAACCTGCACGCTATGCACATGTACCCTACAACTTAAAGTACAATAATTAAAAAAATAAAAAAAAAAGAAATAACCATAAAAAAAAAAAAAGATTTCTCTCTGTTGCCACCTAATGAGTTTTACTATTGAATAGCAGAGGCTGCGAGAACATGTATTCATCCCTTCAAATGTTAAAATGTTTTAAACTACAAAGTAAGAAGAATTATTATTGTTTGAATTATGGCATTATCTTCTCTTATTTGAGTTTTTTTTTTTTCCTTCTCCCCTCTCCTTTTATGTAAACTCGGTAGGACAGGTTTATCACAAGTAGAATATTCCAATTCAGTACCCATCACTAAATGTGTTTTCTGTGAAAGGCAGATTTGTAAGAGGTTGGAGAGAGAAAATGATAAGAGAAATACAATTGCAAAAAACATTGCATGCCACCTTCGAACAATCCGAAGCTTACAGCAATACTCATATTGTGTGGGTCTTCTTAAATGTGTGTTTTTCTTCTTCTTCTTTTTCTCCTTTTACATCCTCTACATTTCACAAGGCCAGTGCTCTAACCCCTGAGCTATGGAGCCAACTGCACATATTCTCTACATTTTAAATTCTATTGTCCCACATGTGCCAAATCCAAGGCTTAAACTTGATTTCTTCTGTCAGTTTTCAAATGCTTGCTCCTCTCTGCAACTGTGCAACTTCCTTGCAAGTAGAAGAATTGGGAGGGAAGAGTAGGGCAAATATCAAAGAAGATTCCCCCTGCTCACGACTTAGCAGAGATCCATATATCTTTGACTTAGAGGGAAGTAGGCAAGACCCCTGAGAGAAGTAGGCAGAGGGCCTGAGGGGCATACCTCTGCATGGTTAGTTTGTTTGTTTTCTGTACTAGGCCTTCTTCAGTTGGGTTGGTAGGCTGGACTCCCAGAAAGGGCTACCAGGTATTCTCATTCGTGTCACCAGGACTTTTCAAGGTGGGAGGGCAGGAGTGATCTAGATCTCCAGGCTGGATGGTGGGTGGGGAGTTGGGCTAGCCTGAGGCCCCTGGGGCACATTTGGCAACTAGGAGTTAAAGTTTGGACTCTTCCTTCTCCCAAATACTAGTACTTTGAGTGGTTTCCCTAGGACTCAGAGCCTCAGTTTCCTCATGTGGAAATGGACAACCACCACCTACAGGGCTGAGTGAGGATCAGAGAGGTTCATCAAGTGGGAAGTTCATAAGAAGAGTTTAAGTTGTTGTTCTTTCTGCTTTTGGTGAGGTTGTGGATCCTGAGAACCTGTTGATTTGAGGTGGAGGTGGGGGTGCAGTAGAAGGAGAAAACACCTGTCCACTAGAATTCCTTTTCCATGAGAATAGTGAAGTGCAGCAACTCCTAGGAAAGAGATAGAGGAGCATTCAGGTTCAAGGGGACTAGTGCTAGGGTGAGCATGGTGATTGAATAGGAATGCTTCTGAGTTTGCTAAACTATGGACCAGGCTGGATTAAAGAGCTGAGGACTTATCCCAAAATTGACAGGATGCTGAACCATCATCAAATCTACCAGTTGGGTGTAAGGAAAACAATCTCCAAAAGAATGAGAGGCACTGACAGAAGAAGAAAGAAGAATGGAAGTTATACTCAGAAAGAACTCTGAGTGAGGGCTGTGATCAGTGTTTAGCAAAGGGAGAAAATGAAATCCCATTCTGTGGAAACACAGTATTTCTAAAGAGCCTTGTCTGGGAGCACAACCCCGCTGATGGGCAGGCAGTTAAGTGGATGCTTCTGGAGGCATCTTTCTGCTTCACATTCTCGCATAAATACAGATTTCTTCTTACTGTTTTCAGTGAAAGCCGAAATTGGTATCTTCTGTGCAGGATTAGACTGAGAAAAAGAGATTTTTAGAATCACAGTTTCCCCTTTCCTGAACAGTGTTAGCAATGATGGAATGGATTTTTATCCCAAGGGAGCCTTTTTATTCATGTACGCATTTATGGGCACACACTGAATGCCTGACTATCAGGAAGATTTTAATTTTCATAAGGCAACAAGCAGTTTTGGTTGCTATGGCATTTGTCAATATCATTTTCACCATACAATGTCTTACAGAGCCTCCGTTCCATAAAACCTACGTAGAACTTCAATCTTACTGCTGCTGCTTTTTTTTGTTGTTGTTGGTCAAATGTGTGACAGTTATAGTATTAACAAAGCTTGCTTGGACAATGTAGACTCCCCTTTTCAGGGATTAACAATCTGAGGGGAGCTATGACATTGCAGTTCTTTAAACTCTTTATCAGGATTTCTGTACAGATGACGGCTTTGAATCTTGTATTCTTTTCTGCCTGACTGGAAAAGTCAGCTTTTGTGAATACATTTAAGGGGAAATTAATCTGTAGCTAAGTGGGAGTGGGGGAGCTATGTGACGTGTTATGTAAGCTTCTAAAATGTCTTCTTCCTTCACAAATACAATTGAGAAAATCCCCTTTGTAACTAAAAGTCAATTTCTGCTGGAGGTGGGGTTAGCTTTCATTAGAAACATAATGGCATGCTTTATAATGCTTGTTAACTAGAATGTCTGTCTAGTGGTTGCCTTAAGGAGGGTGGGATCAACCCTTTACCCCTAATTGGTTTGGAAGTTGAGGCTGATGATGTCACACATGCACCAAGAAGTATGAAAAGGCATACTTGCATCATGAGGCTTTCTTGGGAGAGCAGGGCGGGCCCCCAAACAGGTCCAAGAGCAGACACCCACTGGGGTTGAGTGAAGGAAGGGGTTAGTGGCTTTGATTTTTATTGTAGTTAAGGCATGGAGTTGGGGTGAAAGTTCACATGCATGGGCTGAGGTTTGCATGGTTTGAACTTCCCCATGGGCTCCAAGGGAAATATTGCCTAGACTTTCTTATGGGCTTGCTCAAATATGGGGAAAAAGGGAAAGGGGATATTTGGGATTGAAAGCTGTTAGCAGTGAAACATCAAAATCGAAGTGAGACTCTGTTGCAATTCACCTCTGATGTTTCACTGATGACTGAATTGTGTCATGTTTTATTTACTTGAATTTGAACTTGTTTCAGTAAGCCATTATGGTACTCTATGAGGCCTGCAGCCTGAGACCAGTAAGAGAGGTGAATGTTTCTTTGAATATCTTGTTTAAGATACCAGCATTCTGTATTCTGAGAAGTGAAATGAGTGCCTTGGTCACTGTCAGTGATGTCTGGAACTCTGAAGAGGATAATGAGTTCCTTGGTGAGGCCTTGTATTATGGTGTTAAATATGTGCTTGATTTGTATTTTGGGTAGTTGTGAGGGAATAAATTTCCAGAATTCTTTGCCTTAAAGGGGGAAACCTTGGATGAGGGATCTTAGGTGCCATTGGTTAGATCAGATGGCCGGATTGTTGGCAATGTCCTTGATCAGGGACATCCAGGGTAGGAGATAGACAGCAGCAGCTCTCCAGCAACACTGCCATGTGTAAGGTGTACAGACTTCCTTTTCTGAGCATCCAGTTGATCCCAAGGGGCTCCCCATGTGGTCATTGCATCTGAGACATGGGTAATCTCCTTTGCATCTCTTAAGGGACTGGGGACAGGGGAGGCCACCCCTTCCTTTCAGTGGAATATGCCAGAGGACCCAGGTGTGGCTCCATCATGTAAGTATCATTTTCATTTCAATAAGGAAGGGTGCTGCCTCCACAATCAAAAGCATAATGGGCAGCTGGGTGCACAGAGCCTCCTGTCAGAGTCTCCATCTCCAAAATGGCATAGTATGCAGCCAGCAGTTGTTGCTCTAATGGTATGTAGTGTGGGGCTGAGGAGAGTAGGTTTTTTTTTCTCAGCAGCCCACAGACAACTTACGGTCATCATAGGTGGTCCAGAGACTCCACAAGACACAAGAGGTTGCTAAAACCTCTACAGTGAAGAACTCTTTGGAGGGCACTAATGGAACTGCCACTGCAGTTTAGACAGATTCTGGAGCCTTTTGTAGCAGGAGGTCCCATACAAGATGGGCTGATTTGCAAGTAACAGTGTAAGTGAACTTAAGCAAAAATTGCAAACAAAGAATATGTTACCTCCAGAATCAAAAATGTCTGAAAGATGTTGGGCTTCATTTAATGATGTGGGTGGTGAGGGGGTCCAGCTATGCAGGGCAATGAGCACTATGACCATGGAGAATTTAGTTAAGGCAGTAGTTCTTGATGGTTAAGGTGAAACATACCTGTTTGTTTTCTATTTTTATATCTGGTAACTTCCTTAAGTGAATATAAGATCCCACATTTAAATTTAGTGGACCTCCAGGTATAACTATGATTTGAGCCCTAGTATCAATTGAGACCATGAAAGTTTGCCAATTGGTGCATTTCAGCAGATGTTAAAGTTAATTTAGAACCTATGTGTTAGAGGTGCAAAAGCCAATCAGCACTCTTTCATTTTTCTGTTGCATAAATTATTTTAGTAAATTTTGGATATACAATTTGGTCAAATTGCAAACCTCTGCTTCAGCTACTCTTTCCTCATTTCATATTACTTTTTTGTTTTGTTGTTGTTTTTGTTTTGGTGGTTACCAGATATACCTTATGGGGGGAAAGGGGTTGTCTCTGATCATGTTTATAAATTTCTTCCCCCAGAGAGTCCCAAATCAGTATCATCAGGGTTAGGGGCCTTTAATATGACAATTATTATTTCATTGGGTCAAGGTACACTAAACTTAAGTCAAGTTTGAATTAACTCCTTGGCATGTTGATCAGCTGTGGCTCTCAATAGCACCTAGAGTCTTCATTGGTCCATTTTACAATTGTCCAATAGGGGGATGGTGTCCTCTGGCTCTTTAGGAGGAGTAGGGGAAAAACATTTAGAGTGCTTTTCATAAGGGTTTCTGTCATGGGTGTGTCATGGGTGTTTCCCCTCATAATTCTGAGGATCAGGATCTTTGTTGCACTAGAAGCACTCAAGGTCTCAATGAGCCATCTTCTTTTAAGAATGTGACCTCAGCACTCGACATAGTGACTAACTATTTTCTTCCTCAAACCAGCAATCACCCATGACCACCTGATGGGCCTGTATATTGCACATAGTATCCATCTTTTTCTTGAACACTCTATGGAATGGGAACAATGCCTGGCTGAAACACACAACCAATAGACACAGGGTAAGAGTCATCTCCTTGAGTCTAGCATCAGGCACAGTTTGTGCTGAAATTGAGACACATGATTCAATCTGAAACAGATAGGTTCGGGCTGAGATACCAAAACTGGGGCCACTTTAGGGAGGGCTGCAATCCTGTACTCTTGTCCCTAAATGCAAAACTTCTGACTTAGGGCAACAACTCGCAAAAACTTACTAGCAGGCAGGAGCACAGCTCAAAGAGCACACTCAGGCAGCACCTCTGAGTGCATGCTTGCCGGCAGGCTGCAGAGCCAGTTAGTAAACTGAAAGCAAGAGAAGAAAGCCCTCCAGGAGGCAATAGTCATCTCTTAGAGACCATCCAGCTCTCAGCACCAATGGTCTTGAGGTTTCTTCTCAGAGAGGAAGGCCAAGTCCCTCACCCCTACCCAAGAGTTTGGATCTTGAGACTGATGATGCCACACATGTACCACGAGGGTATGAAAAGGTTTATTATTCACATCATGAGGTTTTCTGGAGAGATTAGGGAAAGCACTCAAGTCTGTCCATTGGGCTGAAGTAAAAGAGGGATGAATGGCTCTGGTTTTTAGTGTGGTTAGGAGTGGAGTTGGAGGGAAGTTCTGTGCATGTGGGCCAGAGTTGTTTTTTTGTTTTTGGTTTGAGCTTCCTTACTGGCACAAAGGGAGGGAGTGTTTGGGCTTTCTTATTGACTTGCCTAGATGTGGAGCAAAAGGGGAAAAGGGGAGTGGGGAGCTCAAAAGCTGTCAGCGGTTAAATACAAAAGATGGAGTTGGACTTCCTGTTACAATCTCCCTGTCACTTTGGGTGACATATTACATGCACTAGTACAGTTAAAGGGTAATGTAAGATGAATAAAATGATGAAACTGCCAAATTACTTCAAGGGAAAAATATCACATATTGAGTCCAGAGGAAATCAGTTGGGATACAAAAATGATCGCATACCACAGAAGCAAAAATAGAGCTCTGGGATGAGATAATTTTGGCCAAAGAAAATAGAACATTCTTTGCCTGTGCCATGGCCACTTCCTGAGAGCGCCCAAAGAGATGAGAGAAAGTAAACTCCTAGCACCATCTCATTTAATACGTTTTCAAGGAAGGTTAAGGCTTTAAAAAAGTTCTTTGTCTACATTTAAACCTAGGCTCCCCATATCTCTGTCTCCTTTCTCTTCTCGTGGTAATGACCACTTTTGGGGTAACCAAACTGCTCTTTCTCAAGCTACATGATTGTCCAATCTGGTGACTGCTAGCCATGGATGGCGTTGAGCACTTATAATGTGGTTAGGATGAATTAAGTTGTGCTGAAAGTGTAAAATACACAGACTTAGATTTTGTATTAATTTGTTGGAGTTGCCATAACAAAGTACCACACACTGAGTGACTTAAAATAGGAGAAATGTATTGTCTCACAGTCCTTCAGGCTTAGAAGTCCAAGGTCAAGGAGCTGACAGGATTGGTTCTATCTGAAGGGTGTGAGGGAGAATGTGTTTAATGCTTCTCCTGTAGCTTCTGGTGGCTTGCTGGTAATCTGTGGCATTCTTTGGCTTGTAGAAACATTACACTGATATCTGCTTTCATTTTCACATGGTGTTCTCCCCTTGTGCATGTCTGTATCTGTGCCCAAATTTCCCCTTTTTATAAGGACACATGTCATTTTAGATCAGGGCCCAACCTAATGATCTCATCTTGATCATCTGCAAAGATCCTATTTCCAAATAAGATCCATTCACATGTACTAGAGGTTAAGACTTCAACATCTACTGGGGGGACACAATTCAATTCATAACAGATTGTGAAGACCTAGTGTGATAAAAAAATGTAAAACATCTTATCAATAATTTTTTGCTCATTACACATTGAAATGATAACATTTTGGATATACAGTTAACCCTTGAACAATACTGATTTGAACTGCACAGGTCCACTTATACATAGATTTTCTTCCATCTCTGCCACCTATGAGACAAAACCAACCCCTCTTCTTTCTCCTCCTCCTCAGCCTACTCAATGTGAAGACAATAAGGATGAATACCTTTTTGATTATCCCTTTCCACTTAGGAAATAGTAAGTATACGTTCTTTTTCTTAATGATCTTATTAATAATTTTTCCTTTCTCTAGCTTACTTTATTATAAGAATATAGCATATAATACATATAACATACAAAATATGTGTTAATCGACTGTCAGTGTTATTTCTTCCAATCAAGAGTAGGCTATTAGTAATGTTCTGGGAGAGTCAAAAGTTATATGTGGTTAGGGTCAGTTCCCCTAAGCACTGCATTCATTGTTCAAGGGTCAACTATATTGGTTTAAATATAATATATTGTTAAATCTAACTTTACCTCTTTCTTTTGACTACTTTATTTATTTATTTACTTATTTACTTTTTGAGACAGAGTCTCACTTTGTCACCCATGCTGGAGTGCAGTGGCATGATCTTGACTCACTGCAACTTCCATCTCCCGGGTTCAAGCAATTCTCCTGCCTCAGCCTCCTGAGTGGTTGGGACTACAGGCACCTGCCACCACACCTGGCTAATTTTTGTATTTTTAGTAGAGAAGGGATTTCACCATGTTGGTGAGGCTGGTTTCGAGCTTCTGATCTCAGGTGATCCGTCCGCCTCGGCCTCCCAAAATGTTGGGATTCCAGGAAAGTGTGACTACTAGAAAAGTTTATAATTAATTATGTGGCTTGCATTTGTGGCACAAATTCTATTTCTATTAGACAGCATTGCTAAAACAAAGGTTGGCAAACTACAGCTTGCATACCTGCCCACTGTCTGTGTTGGAAATGAAGTTTTACTGGATCACAGCCATGTTCACTGGTGTATGTGTTGCTGTTTTCACATTACAATGGCACATTTGATTGCTTTTGACAGAGATCTGATGGTTTACAAAGCCTAAAAACTTACTATCTGGCCTTTAACAGAAAATGCTTGCTGACATCTGCTCTAAAACATGGCTCTAATCCTGTCAATGCCCTGCTCCAGAACCTACAGTGTCTCTCTATTGTTTATTGGACACCCTCCAGCCAGCCCACTCTGGTCTTGATCATGCCTTATCCTTCTCACCGATCATTAGAGAATCAGCTAAGTCCTTGACTCCTCTTGTAGGTCCTACACTGCCTCACCACTGTCTGGCACACTAGGGCTGTAAGGAGAGAGTCATAAACTTCGTTGCAAATATCACAGGCACTTGATTGGCAGGCGGGGTGTGAAGAGAGGTGACTCCTAGCAGAGCTGACCTTTACAGGGCTTGCATTGCCTCTCATCAGATGTGTGAAGGAAAGCTCATATCAAGGCAGTTCCAGGTTCCACCTACAGGCACTGGAGAATTCCATATGTTTGAACATTCTACTGCTGCTTTTGATACCTGCAGCTATCATTTATTGAGAGCTTACTGTGCGCCAGGCCTTTTGCTAAAAGCATTATCCAAGGCATTATTTCACGTAATTTTCTCTAGCCGGGAAGGTTGGTACAGTTAGTTCTGCTATAACTCTTGTTTTGAAAAATGTGAATTTGCTTTATGTGATTGACAACATTAGGGAACAATTTGAGCATAACATGAACTTTTTGTTTGCTTATGGGCAATTTCTTCCACAAGAAACACTAAGTGAACACAAGAAACTGTTACCCAGCTGAATTGAACCAGGTAGGAAAGCACAAAGCATGGGCATTTCCTGGGTACACACACACACACACACCCCCCCAACATTTACCAGCTACCTCAGTTCACCAAGATGTGTGGGATGAGCCACACTGGGCCACATTTGCTGTTACAACTTCTCTTTGATTTCAGATCACCATTCTCTCACTGCTTCACAAGAACTCACAAACTGTGACTCTTCCAAGAGTCACTTCCACAAGCAAACTTCAGATCTTTTTAAAATTCCACATTTATTGTGGTATTTATCTGTAAAACTGCGATGCTGTTTTCATTAGGTTCTTATCTTTTGAAATGCTTTGATGATGAAGTTTTTGAGTGTTGTACCTCTAAAACCATTTTTTTCCCCATAAACCCTCTGACTTTTAATGCACAATTCTGCACAGTGTGGAAATTTTTAGGACTACATATGTCACAGTTTAGCAGAACTAGCTTACTATAATTACTCCCATTTTGCATGTGGCAAAACTGAGAACTTAAGAGGAAAGGTGACTTGGCTGTGGGGCTATAGAGCTGGATTTTGAATCCAGATCTCTCTGACTCCATAGCTTAAACTCTTGACTATCCTACTCTGTTAATTTACAACCTATAAAATAAACTGTACTTTTGGCTACCCTACTTTTTAAAACAAAAGTTGGAGAGATCTGCTGGAAAGTAGGCCAGCCCAGAGCCTTTAGTTTACTTATTACGCTTTTGTTTTGCTTTGTTTTCTTGTGGCTGGGGCTTTGACAAATGAACTCAGGGTTTTGTTGCTTTCCATACTTCTCCAATTGCAGTACTGAGGCTGGAGGGAAGATTGGGAGTGGCTAGTGAACAGGAACCTCTTACAGAGGACTGGGGAGGAAATCAATTCTCTCTTTGCCTAGAGATGCAAGCATAATGGAAAGATCTGGGCGTCATAGGAGGCCATAGAGTGAGTCAGCAAATCAATGCTGGTTGTTTTATGAAAGCTAATGCAATGCTGTGATGTGTAATAATAACAGAAATACAACCTACAGGAATCATAAAATAACCCTTAGCATTGATCAGGGCCTTATTAGAGTAGTGTGATTAGCTTGGGGTCTGTAATTGAATGGAGATGTGAAGAAGTCAGAGGAAAGAGAAGGCTGTTGTGGCTTGTCCCTGAATCCTGTGTGCTGCAAGGACTCTGTACACAGGCTCCCTTCTCATCCCCTAACTGTCACACTGGATATTGCTATGACATCATCCTGAGCCTGTAGGCTCTGAGAGAATGAAAGATGAGGATAGAGCATGAGGAATATGATTTGCCAGGAGGCAGAGCGCCTAGGTGGCAAAGGCAGAACAGGGTACTTAGAGCAGAGACTAGCAAGGAAAGCTGCAAAGGGACACAGTTAACTCAAACGTCAGCCAGAAGTGCTGTTTACACTGGCAGCTTGCAGTCAAGGCAGGTTTGCTGAGGGAGAAGCAGAACATATTGTCAGGTTAGGACTGCAGAAGGGGTGAATCTGTTCCAAGTGTTGAACTCCAAGGACTGGGGATGATTAGTGAGAACTCCAAAATCTTTGGTTGGTTAAAAGCAAAATTATTTTATAAATCTGAACACAAAAGCAACACATAATTATTGTAAAGGATTTGGAAAATAAAGAAGAGCAAAAGAAGAAAATACCAATTCCCTCATATCCTACCACTTAGAGATAAGGTACTGGTGTTTTTCTTCCCAGTCTTTGTTCGTTACATGTTCAAAACTGTGCATAAAGTAATACTATGTTGTTAAAGAGCTTGGCCTCTGAAATCATGCTGCCTGGGTTTGAATCCTGGTTCTGGCATTTAGTAACTATGTGCCCTTAAGCAAAATCAGTTATCCTTTCAGATTTTCAGTTTCCTCATCTGGAAAAATTGGGAGTGGCTAGTCATGGTGGCTTGTGTCTGTAATCCCAACTACACAGAAGGCTGAGGTGGGAGGATCACTTGAGCTCAGGAATTCGAGGCTGCAGTGAGCTATGGCCATACCACTGCACTCTAGCCTGAGTGACAGAACGAGTCTCCATCTCTATAAAAAGAAAAAATTGGGATGATGTCAGTAACTGTCTCACAAGGATTGTGAGATTAAATGTTATGTTACACCATATATAGCTTTAGCATAAAGCTTGACACATTGTGAGCACTCCGTCATTTCAGTTATTCAATGACTATATTATAAATGCTAAATTATATATACATGTTATATATTATATATGACCACATATTATATATATAAATATATGATATATTTAGTGATTATTTATTGAGCCAGGCATTATTATTTGCCAGGGACTGTTCTAGGCACTGTGTATACAGCAATAAAGAACAAAAAAATATGCATACTGCATATGTACTTCTGAGTTTTGCTTTACCAACTTAAATTAAATGAGCATTTCCCCATGTCATTAAATGTCTTAAAAATAACCACTTTAATTGACTGTATAGTATTCCCTTATATTACTCTTCCAGGCCCTAATTGTTGGACATTTCAGCTGTCCATTTTTTATAAATGAAAGTTATGGTACACATTTTTTTTTCTGGATTCCCCCAGCTCCTACTAGATTGAATTCTAAAAGAGGCATTTGTAGGTCAAAAGCTTGTGATGCAGAGAGCTAAATTGCTTTTCAGAAAGTTTTCCATCATCTTCGTTAGGCCATTCCCTCTTCCTACTGCTTAATCTTCATAAAGAAATCCTTTTAAAGTCTTAAATGACTTTATTTTAATGTTCTCTGGTGCTCATGAATAAAAATTACCTGGTTGGATAAGCTCATGAACTTTGAAGAACACAGACTTCTGGAAGGCTGGACTGCTCCTCAGGAGATCCTGAGCCACCATTAAGATGGTACTATGTTCACTTGAGAGTCACTGCTAAGGCAAGTGGAAGGCCTTGTTGGGCAGTGCCATGATCTCCTTAGTGATTCAGAATGGGAACTGTGGTGGTTTTAAAATATGACTGCAAATTCTTTGACACACTTCCCATTGAGAGGTGGGGTCTATGTCCCCTTCTGTTGAATCTGTGTGTTGTGACTGCTTTGACCAGTAAAGTACGAGGGAAGTGATGCTATGTGATTTCTAAGACTACACATAGAAGGCCATTCAGTTTCCACTATGTTCATTTAAATATTCATTATTGGACACTGACTAGCATGTAAGAAGTCTGGTTACCCTGAGGATACCAAGCTGTAAGGAAGCCCAGCCACATGGAGAGACCACATGTAGGCACTCTGGCAGACAGTCCCAGCTGAACCAAGTTTTTAAGTCATCTCAGGCCAGGAGCCAGACACATGAGTTAAGAAGCCTCCAGATAATTTGAGTCCTTAGCTATTCATCTCTTTTCAGCTGAGGCCCAGACATCAAGCAGCAGAGAAAAGCCTTCTCTGCCGTGCTTTTTCCGAACTCCTGACCCCTGGACTCTCGGGGCACAAAATATGGTGGTTGTTTTACACTGCTAAGTGTTTTGGGATGCTTTGTTAGGCAGTAGTAGATAAATGGAAAAATCATTCTTGCTTCTCAATGGAGAATGGCTTGGAAGGAGCAAGAGTGGAATTGGAGAGAGTAGTTAAGAGTTGCTGCTGTAGGCTGGACGTGGTGGCTCATGCTTGTAGTCCCAGCACTTTGGGAGGCTGAGATGTGTGGATCACTTGAGGTCAGGAGTTCGAAACCAGCCTGGTCAACATGGTGAAACCCCGTCTCTACTGAAAATACAAAAATTAGCTGGGCATGGTAGTGGGCACCTGTAATCCCAGCTACTCGGGAGGCTGAGGCAGGAGAATTGCTTGAATACGGGAGGCCAAGGTTGCAGTGAGTCGAGATCATGCCACTGCACTGCAGCCTGGGTGAGAGAATGAGACTCCATCTCAGAAAAAAAAAAAAGAAAAAAGAAAAAAATATATATGTTGTTGCTGTAGTCAGGGTGGCCTGGGCTAAGGTTGTGGAAGAGGAGATGAAGAAATGCCCATGCATTTGAGAGATAGGTAGGAGGTACAATCCAAAGGACTTAGCGATGAGCTGAACATAGGGAGTGAGGGAGAGAGAAGCCCAGGATGACTTCTAGGTTTTGTCTTGAGTGACCAGTTATATGGCAGTGCTTTTAAAGAGGTGGGGAAGAGTGAGAGAGGAACAGGTAGGGACAGGGGTGGAGGGTTGGAAATTGTGAGTTCTATTTTGGATCTCTAAGGATCTCTCACAGTGGCCCTGACAAGAGATGATGGTGGCTTGGAGTTGGTCATTTGCAAAAGGGAAAGAGAGGAGAAGAGGGGCTAGATTTGAGACCAGTTAAGGAGTTGAGCTTAAAAATGGATTGGATCCTTAGAACACAGAAGACAAAGATTATAAAAGAAAAAAATGATAAACTAGATTTTATCAAAATTTGTAATTTCTTCTCACCAAGTGACACCATTCAGAAAATGGATAGGTAAGCCACAGACTGAGAGAAAATATTTACCACACATATAAAACAAAAGATTTATATCTATAATGTATAATGTACAACTCAATAATAAGAAGACAAATAATCCAATTTAAAATGGGAAAGTGATTTGAATAGATACTTCCTGAGAGATATAATAAATGGCCAATAAACACATGAAAAAGTGCTCAACATGATTAGTTATTAGGAAAATACAAATCAAAACCTCTAGATACTACTACACAACCACTGAAATGGCAAAAATAAAAAGACTGACAATACCAGCTGTTGGCAAAGGTGTGGCACAATTGGAATATTTATACACTGTTGGTGGGAGTGTAAAATGGTACAATCATTTTGAAAAAAATCTAGCAGTTTTATATTTAACTATGCATACTTTACCCTCTATCCCAGCAATGCTGCTTTTGGGAATTTACCCAACAGAAAAGAAATGAAAGCATACATTCACACAAACACTTGTAAGAGCATGCTCATAGCAGCTCTGTTTGTCATAATCTCCAAATGGGAACAACCCAAGTGTCTGTCAACTGGTGAAGGGATAAACAAACTGTGGTACAGTCATGTATTGGCATTCTACTCGGCAATACAACGGAATGAACAACTGAATAGATAAATCTCTCCATGTGGCCTCTCCATGTGACTTGGGCTTCCTTACAGCTTGGTATCCTCAAGGTAATCAAACTTCTTACATGCTGGTCAGTGTCCAATAATGAATATTTAAATGAACATAGTGGAAACTGAATGGCCTTCTATGTGTAGTCTTAGAAATCACATAGTATCACTTCCCTTGTACCTTACTGTCAAAACAGTCATGACACACAGATTCAGCAGGAAGGGACATAGACTCCACCTTTCAATGGGAAATGTGTCAAAGAATTTGCAGTCATATTTTAAAACCACCACAGTTCCCATTCTGAATCACTAAGGAGATCATGGCACTGCCTGATAAAGGCTTCTAATTGCCTTAGCAGTTGAAATAGACCACATTGCAAACAATCAGACCAGTGGTTGCCTCTGAGTATGTTTGTACTCACCATAATGGGGCATGAGGGAACTTTCTGGGGTGATTGAAATGTTCTATATCTTGATAGGAGTTCGGGCTATCCCAGTGTATGCGTTTGTCAAAACTTATTGAATGTTACACTTAAGATTTGTGCATTTCTGTATAAATTTTACTTGTAACAGTTGTAAAGGAGCAAATGAGGGATGGGATGTAGGTACCAGGATGAGACCCACCACGAGCAATTGCAATGAGTTGGGCATGGTAGTGTCTAGGTAAGCCCCTCCCTGAGAACAGCAGCTTGGATTCATTGGTTGCAACTGACCTCTGGGATTCCTCGTGGGAGAACTGCCACCAAAGTGAGTGGCCTCTCTCTGGCAAGAAAGTCACCTTTATCTACCTGACCAAAGAGCTACCTATTCCAGCTCAGGGAGAGCCTAAGAGTCAATTGGGGTACACAAGAGCTGTTATTGCTTTGCGCTTAACATACAAGAAGAACCATTAGGAAATTGATTCTATTTCTGATGTGAGAAATTTCTGAGTGAACCTAAATCACTCCAGTTCTTGGCTCTGCCCCTATGCTCTCCTCCTCCCAGTTTACTGTTGTCTCCCACTTGGAACAAAGCAGTTGTTAGGCTTCAAATTTGCCTGAGGATGGTCTATTATGATCAGCCCAGACACAATGAGGGAGAAAGCTCTTACTGTTGCATAATTATTTTCGGTAATTAGTAGAGCTGGGGAGTATGAAAATGACTTCCAATGTTTGTGGCTTAATAGCATGACTCTGTTTTCTTTGCAACTTTTCTCCAGTGCAAAATTTCGCAGTCCCACAGGCATGCTCATTATATTAGTCCCCCCTTATCCACAGTGGATCTGTTTCAAGACCACCAATGGATGCCTGAAACCACAGATAGCATCAAGCAATGTATGTATTATATTTTTCCCTATACAGACATATCTCTTGATAAATTTAAACTTATAAATTAGGCAGAGTAAGAGACTAACAACAACAATAATACAATGGAACAATTATAACAATATACTGTGATAAAAGTTACGCAAATGTGTTTGAACTCCCTTTCTCTCTCAAGATATCTTAGTATATATAATATTTTCAGACCATGGTTGCGAGTAACTGAAACTGTGGAAAGGAAAATCACAGATAAGGGGGGACTACTGTTTGTAAAAACAACAAAAATAGCTTTTTTCTTTTTCTTTTCCTTTTTCTTTTTTTTCGTAGGCTCAGCAGCAATCCGGTCCAGGGAAAGTGAAGAAAATGCAACCTGTTTAAGGACAGCCCTGTTTTTCTTTGAGATTTTTTTCCTGCCATGACTGCTAATGAATGACCCAAGATGTTCTTGTCGCAGTGTGATTTTTCTCCTGCTTGTTCCTAAAGAGAAGCCAAGAAGCTGAGGAATTAATGATGTCACAGTAAAATTGTAGGGGTTACACAACGTGATTCTGGAAGTTAGGCTGCTGAATTTCAGATAGGAGTCAGCAGAAGCTGGGTTTCTGGGGAGAAAAAGATGCTGCGTTAAAGCCAGCATTTTTTGATGAATGCAAAGAAATGTGCCTGTTAACATAGAGTGCTTCTTTCTTAAAGCAGGTAGTCAGGGTTTGCACTGAAAAAATCAAAGAGTTTGCCTTGGAAGTGCTGCATGTTGATGAGCCAACAAAGATGGTAGTCGTGATATGGCTGTTCTGATAGCTCCTCTCTGTTTCTCGTCACTTACATTGACTCCAGCTTCTTTTCTTATTAAGCCATATTATAAATGTTTACAAATCAGCATCTAGAGAAAGCACTGGGAGTCAGGAAGCCTGGGTTTGAGGCTTGGGCCTCTCATTAACCAGCTGTATTACTTGAAGCAAGTCATGTAACATCCTATGTCTTAATCTCATCATTTAGAAAGTGTGGAGGGTAGCACCTATCTATGCCTAGCCCTCTCCCCAGGATTATTGTCAGGAGAAACATAGAATAATGTGAGGCAAAGTGCTTCACGAGAATATACTACAAATATACCCGCTATCATATCTGTGAAATGCTTGTCTCATACACAGTACTTACGTGACCAACCAATGACAATGGGTTGTTAGTTGGTTATTCATGCTGGAATTAGGCATAAATGTTTTTGTGGAGGATAGCTGGAGTGAAATTGTGTAGCCATGGATTGAGCTAATTGCTGTCTGGTATATATCTGTAAGCCCCAGGAGGGGTAAATGCAATCTCATTGCCAAATGGTCTCTAGGATTTGAGTGGCCAACAGCCAAGTAGCTGCCAGTTGGTTGTTTGCATGTAGTAAAGGGGTCATACCACACATACATTTCACTCCATCTCTCTTGTGCATGTTGGTAAAGATGCAATTTCCTCCTGGGAAGCCAGAGCTACTTGCAGAAGCCTACATGTTAAAACAGGAGGTGTCTGATGCCTGGGAAGGGTAAGAGAGGCACCAAGATGAGGGAATGCACCCAGCTCTGCGTCAAAAAGAGTTACTTAACTCTTCTACCCAGACTGATTGGGAGGTGGGGTTTCTGGTTAACCAACTGCTTTGCTTAATAGATATTGTGCCACATGAATGGATGGCACATGCATAAAGGCACGAGAACACAGCAAACATCTTACGGCAAAATTATATTCCATGCAATCGAATGTGCCTTTGTTGATTCAAAAACCACTTTGGGATCTTGCAGCTTCTGTCAGCAGCCACATGAACCAAGGTTACCACTACATTGTAGATAATGCCACTTTACATTTATAGGCTGCTTTAGTGTCTGCATGCAGCATAGAGCACTTTACAGTGTCCTATCCTCTCATCATGATTTTGAGTGTCACAACAGCCCTATGCAGTAGGTACTGTGATTTTCTACATTCTTCTGATAGAAAACAGTTCAGAGAGGTAAAATGACTTTCCTCAGGATTATACAGCTAGAAAGGAGAAGAACTAGGACTTAAACCCAAGTGATGTGGCAATGACAGGAATCCTGGGGTCTAGTGTGCAGAGCAAGCCAATTTCAGCTATATTGCAGGCTGTGGAAAACCTATCTCAGTACTTAAAATAATACATATTTTCCTAAAGAACAGAGGAAATAATTAATTTTTCTTGGTTTTGACATGTGGGCCAATACTAGGAATTGAGTAAGCACTATTACCATTATTCCAAGGGGTTTCACTAAGCTCTCCATTTTTACACATCACTACAGTGTAGTGATAATGTAAGTCACTCCATTCCTCCTCTCCTTCTCACTGCCTGCCTCCCTGCTCAGCCCCATCTTCTCTAAGAGTAGATGCAGATATTATTACAGAAAAATGATTATAGTTGTAGACAGCTGCTAATGCTGATCCATGTGGCATTTGACATGGTCCCAAAAATGGGAGAAGAAAAAAAGCCAAATTGAGCGCTTCCTTTGACCAGTGACTTTCATCATCAATAAGTAGTTGGATGCCTTCTGTGCAAGTAAAGGGAGAAATGTTTGCCGAGTACATTTCTAAACTGACAATGAATAATAGTATTAGGAATGTCATCAGGCTGAGAAATCTCTTAGCAGCAACTAAAAAAGCGAGACTATATTCACTTTATATTGACTTTACTGAGGATGTACTCACATCTTCTCAAGGGTTCCAGGCTGAGAATAGATTTCTGGTTTGTCTCATAATCATAAAAACTTCATCAAGTCAAAGTGTGTATTCAGCAACTCTCCCAGGGCTATACCCATAACTGTTACTCACAAAGTCTTTCATCAATGCATGCTTTAAATGGTTACCAATTGATATTTATACATTTCTTACTCCTAAAGAATGGCGCAGGGAGAATTTGCAGCAATATCCAGGCAGGATATTGAACTGGTGAAGCATTTTACCTAAATGGGGATTAGGTCTCTGCTGTAGTACAAAGGAAAGGAATTCTCTAAACAAGTCTACAAGGGCTCTGCGAGTGGCTCTTATGACTTGACATTGGGGTTGCTGACAGGTTATGGGAATGCCATTAGAAGCTGTTTCACTACTTGAATTTCTAAACTAATACGAGACATTTTGAAGAGAGGTGCAGGGAAAAAAAATCTGGTCTCAGTACCAGGGAACTTTATGTAGAATTACTCTTTGCCAAATGTGGTGTTTCCACAAACTTCCATTGCAACACATGCAGCTGTTGAGAGGAGTTGTACTCATGATCTGTGATTCACTAGTGGTGGACCACATGCTAGCCTGAAAAATGGCAAACTGGGAATGCTCTCTCTCTGGCTGACAGCCTCCTGGGAGCTACGGAAAATACAAATTCTTTATTATCAATTTGAGTTTTCATGTGGCTCACCAAGAAGCAAATTTCCCGAGAACCAACAGTCTCTATGGGAAGAAAATAATATGGCAGAAAAAGAAGGACCTGCTTCCACAGCCAGGCATTCAGCCTTATAACCTATGTCTTCCTGCTTCTATTTATAAACAAAGAAAACTAAATGCATTCAGGGTTATAATGCCACATTAATATTGCTAAAACTTTTCTTTCATTCTTTTTTTGTTTGTTTTTGAGACAGGGTCTCATTCTGTCACCCAGGCTAGAGTGCAGCAGTGTAATCATGGCTTATTGCAGCCTTGACCTTGCAGACTCAAGTGATCCTCCCACCTCAGGCTCCTGAATAGCTGGGGCCACAGGCACACACCACCATGCTGAACTAATTTTTTTTTTTTTTTAGAGGCAAGGTCTTACTATGTTGCCCAGGCTGGCCTTGAACTCCTGGGCTCAAAAGATCCTTCTGATTTGGCCTCCTAAAGCACTGGGATTACAAGCCTGAGCCACTGCACCCATTCTAAAACTTTTCTTGATGCAGATGGATCATGGAAATAGAGCAAATGTGCAGCAAGCATAGGTGACGTTTATGGACCTTGCTAACTTTCTAACAGTGCTTATTACAACGTTTCACTGGCATATAAAATGATTGGACATTGTCATGTTCTCAGGTTACCTGTGAAACAAATCTCTCTCTCTTGAGGAATATTAAAAGCCAGACTAAGGAAGAGAATGACTAAAGAGCTCTTAGAGGCTTGCATACTCACACGCAGAAGTAAGAGATATTTTACTGTGCTTTAACTCTGCTGAAGGCAGCCTAGCAAGAGGGAAAACCCTGGGGAAGAAATTGAGCGTTTCCAGTTCATATAGGGATGTGAATTTTACTCACCAACAAGAATATTATAGACACATTTAGTTGATAATGTGCTTTTCACACCAGATCCTCAGTTGGGTAGCCCAGCTGGGTTTCACTTGAATTTGTTACCTTACAAAGTTAAACACAGGTTTAAGACAGTCACAAAAGACTGCATATTAACACAGAGTAGCATCTTAGACCAACTTCTTGAGGTTTATAAGAGTTAATTCAGTTGGCTATCAGAGATAGAAACGTGGGAGGTTGGCAATGAAAAGTGAGAAGAGAAAGGTGGCGGAAAAGTTCAAGAGTTCAGTGAGCCCCCCAATAAATTGCCAAAAATATTGTTCCCTGGATTATTCAGAGTGAAATTTTCAATAGAATCTACAGGCAAATGCTAGACATCATTAGTGCCTCTGACAAATGGTTCAATCCACTGTTTGCTTTACTGGAAAGAAAGATCATGAAATCCTTTTTCTCTATTGCTTGTTGATTACAGTGCTCCCAGAATTTCAAAGGCAATATATAATCCAAGGGATATGACATGACGTTTAATTGTAGCATCAGTCCCATTCCGAATGGCTTTTGGTTTTCTTCCATACTTGCTCAGGGGCTAGCCATAGGTTGGCCATTGCTTGCTCAGGCTATTTTGAAGTCCCTCCCTGCCCTTTTCTTTTCTTTTCTTTTTTTTTGCAGCTCCCACATCCAGAAAGTCTCATTGTTTGGCCCAGGGATGTTAGGTTGGCATAATATGCCCAGCACCAAAAAACAATTCTTCTTTATGTCCTTTGTCTCACTCAAATGCAAAAAGCTTGACACTTAATGAGAGTGTTAAATTAAAGTGATGTGCTATTTGCATGAAGGTAATTGATCCATGAAACATATATCTTACTTAGCAATGTGGTTTGGTACATCAAGCTTATGTTGAGATGACTACTTCCTGGGCAATAAATATGCTAGAATATTTTATCAGTAGGGGCAGGAGAGACAGCTTGAAAGATGTATTTCAAGGTGGTGGCAATGACGGCCAATTGGCAATCGGTTTGCCAATGCCCATTTGTCTCCAAGAGGCCACCTAGCAAAGGGGCTTGTTCTCTCCTCTCACAGACATACATCAGACAGATTATGAATAGAGTTTTATACCATAAATTAACTTGTTACTAGAGTAAAAAGCGAAGGAGAGTTGCAGTGAGAAGTAGTTTTTTCCTGTTTCACTGTGAGTAACCCCCAGGAAGCCAGTTGGGTTCTGGTCACTCCAAATCAAAGGCCAAATAGCAACTGGTTTCCACTTATAGCCCTTCCAGGGTCTATGAACGTCTCTTGGAGAGTGCACACTTTCTGGAACTTATCATTACACTTTGAGGAATTTTTCAGGGAAAAGTTCTTCAATTCAGAAAGAAACCTGATTTCTCATTGTCTGTTCACCACAAAATTTTGAAAAGGCAGACCAAATGCTAAATGTTGAAAAGGAGGAAGAAACCCAATTGTCAAATTGCCTTCAGAGCCTGTCGCACATTCCTTTGAATCTCCTCAGTGGTGACAAATCTTTGTCCTCAGAATAGGCTATATTTGAACAAACAGCTAGAAGTTATCAGAGCCCACACTGGTGGATAAGGTGGGTAATCACGCTTGGTGATGAATGTTTTGGATTTGGAAATGAACGGTGTCTCTGGAAAGGACTTTCCTGTGTGGCTTAAAAGTGAGTTTTGGAGGAAGTTGTGACAAAAAGTGCAGCAGAGAGTTTGGAGCACTGTTTATGTCCTTGAAATCAGTGTATCCTCCCATGGGCACAACTCAGAGTGGCATCATTCACTTGGTTTTGGTGGTTGGTTGAAAAACAGAAACCATATTTTGACTTTGTATTCATATATTATGTGAATGTGGGATATAACACCTGGAGCTCTTTATAATATTTGCCCAATTCTGAAAACACAATTCTTGTTTTCTTCTTCTTTTTTTTCTTTTGTGAGAGGGTCTCTCTTATGTCACCCAGGCTGGAATGCAGTGGCATGATCATGGCTCACTGCAGCCTCCATCTCCCAGGCTCAAGTGATCCTCCCACTCAGGCCTCTTTATTAGCTACCACTAATAAAGCCAGCTCTGCCACCACACCTGGCTAATTTTTAAATTTTTTGTGGAGACCATGTCTCACTACTTTGCTAAGGCTGGCCTCAAACTCTTGGTTTCAAGCAATCCTCCCACCTCGGCCTCCCAAAGTGTTGGAATTACAGGCATGAGCCACCACACCCAGCCTGAAAACACAATTCTTAAGGGTGGTGTGGGAAAGCAGAAAGGATCAGACAGACCTAGTTTCACTTACTAGTTCTGTTGAGTTTTGAGCTAATTTTCTTTATCTGTAGAGTGAGGTAACAGTAATACCTACTTCACCATATAGTACTTTTTATGAGTATTGAAGGAGACCATGTACATAAAAACATGTAGTGCCATGCCTGGCACATATTAAAGACTCAACTAATTGTAGCTATCATCATCATCGTTGTCATGATCATCATCATCATCATCACTGCTGCTGCTATTATTACTATTAAGCAAACATCCAATGGTCACAAAATGATTAGAAGACTATTTTGTAAGCATCCACTGATAGGATGGCACTGCTTCAGTCAGGGGATATGGGAGTGGAGGAGGGAGAGGCAAGGTTGTGGGCAGACGAAACTCTGAGGACAGAGTGAGGGTGATTTGGGCTTTGCTATCCCATCTGTTTGTGGGATTTCCATTTTTAGCAGGTAATGTTTGTTTTTTAGGGAAGTTTGTAATGAGAGATTTGTTTAGAGTTTATTATGCAAATGGTTAGGGGTCAAAAAACCATATTGATGCTCTCCTCAATTAGGCTGGAAATATTTAAAACATTTGGACAATTAACTACCTTGTTTATATGAACACTATAATAAATTAAAACATACCAGACTGGTCAGAAAAAACAAATAAACAAACAAAAAACCCAGGATCAACAAGGTGAAATTTTAACTGGAGCTGAGGTTTTTTTTTCTCTCCAAGTCACTCTGTGCCCATCAATTTTGTGCTGTTAGGTCACTTTTGCCTTGGAGTCCCTTTTTTTTTTTTTTAAACTGATGAGTTTTACAGTAATGAGGATATTTAAAAGTAGACTCTGGGGTTTTAAAGATGTATTATGAATATTTTTCATATGCAGAAAGTGACTTAGTTGATGCACAAACTTAAGCAAAAGTTCACATGGAATGACTTTGAGAGAGCTCCTGGTAATAAGAGATATGGTTGAGATGAGCAGCTGCAAATTTCTGCTTGCTGTTCTTTAGGGGGAGTAGTACATTTCTCAATATCAATTGGAAGACAATTAGTGGGAAAATGCTTGTCTCATACACTTCTGCCTCCTTAGCCTCCTACCCTGAAGTAAAGCTCACTAGCAGGATAATAAATTAAGAAGATCCAGAAGTCATGCTAATGGAGGAGACGTATGTGTGTTGAGTACAGGCCTTCATTTGAAAGGAAAGGCACCATGGGAGACGCCTGCGCCTGTTGAATTTATTCCACTCCACCAAGACTCTCTGACCACTATGGAATCTTCATCTTCTATTTTTTTATTGTGATAAAAAGCACATAACGTGAAACTTACCATCCTAACTATTTTTTAGTATGTAGTTCAGTAATGTTAAGTATATTCACATTGTTGTACAACAGATCTCCAGAACTTTTTCAGCTTTCCAAACTGAAACTCTAGACCCTTGAAATACCAACTCTTATTCCTCCCTTCCCCCAGTCTACTTTTTGTCTCTATGAATTTGACTACTCTAGGTATCTCATATAAGTGGAATCATACAGTATTTGTCTTTTTGTGACTGGCTTCTTTTACTTAGCATAATGCAGAATTTCTTTTCTTCTGAAGACTGAGTAAGATTCTATAATATAGATATATTACATTTCATTTATCCATTCATCTATCAATGAACATTGGATACATCTCATTTTAAAGGGATCTTTCCTGCACTGACCCTACCTTACATTCCCACACAGCATAAAATTTGAAAAGATTCTGAAGGCAGTTAGGGAAAGTGCATTTCATGAATTAGCAAAATGAGAGAAGAGAGAAGAATATTATTTAATTTGTCCTGATTCCTGCATGCTGACGAAAACCCATAGCTGAAGTATAAGTCAAAAATGTCTTGGGCTTGGGATTTTCTCCAAATCTCAGTTTTCATAGACACAAGAGCCCCCCTCCTTTTTTTTCCTGTTAACACAACCTCTAAAAAATAATGAACAGGTTTTCAAACTGCATAATATTTAGTTTGTCGATAATACAATAAAAAGAGGGATTGTGTATGAAAACCTCTAGCACACTGGTTAGTGACATAGAAGACTTAACAAATATTGAATAGATTAATTGTTAACATACAATTAACTATTACATGAATATGAATCGCGTGTCTTCTATGTGCAAGGCCCTACTGAGCATTCGATATAAAACATTTGGCAACTGGGAGGAGTTTAGAACTATGAATCAACATAGCTACTTTTTCCTGAGCTTGTCAACAAACAAACAAACAAAAAAACAAAGTCTGAGAACATTTGACAAAGGCTGTTTATTCATAAACTTGTGACCGTCATTTTCGTTTTAGTGGGGGTACAAAAGTGTTAGAAAGGACAGAAAATTTTAGAATATAAAAGAGGAAATACTGAGAAAGCCTCTGATTGGCAAACATTTTATTAGAGTAGGAATTTTAGAATGAGGGGAGACTTCGTAATGGGTCTTCAGGTATATTTGGCAGTCCTTGGTTGGCTGCAAGGGGCAAACAAGCAGTTTGGTGACATTTCAAAAGAGAAAAAAAAAATATTCAATGTTAAGGGTAGAGGATTTTCTGACTATTTCCCTGAATAAGTAGGGGTTGATGGGGTGTCTTTGGTGTCAAACAGTTGTCACAGTCCTTACAGTAGAGGGTTGTCATGCAAGCGGCTCTCGAACACCTTCTATGTGTCAGGTTCATAGCCTGTGTTACATCACTCTAGTCAGCACAGCAAAACTGGGAAAGAAATGTATTTCAAAACGAAGAAACTGAAGAACACAGAGTCTAAATAACTTGTCTGATGACACAGCAGGTAAGTTGCAAGGTCAGGACTTGAATCCCTTACTCTGAACCCTTCTTTGATATTCCCTAGAAAAGGTGATCTATAGGGAAAGATGGGAAAGGAAACACACCAGTTCTGTTACAGAAAAGAAGGCTAAGACATGTGCATGGTGGGGAGGCATTTGTTCTTACCATTGAAATTATCATCATCATCATCATCATCATCATCATCCCATTAAACAATATTTATGAAGTGCCCTGACACTATATGCTGTATGAGGGCTTTTGGACCCTAGTTGAGAAGTAATAGATTTGTTTTTCTCAGTGCAAAGAAGAACATTTTGTGATTTTTTTTATTTGGTCTTACAGTTTTTTCCTATCTTAAGATAATCCAACTTCATTTTTCTTCAATTGCTATTGCTTCTAAAAGGAAAAATGAAAACAATTGCAGAGCAAAATGCTTCTCGGCACCAATATTCTGCATTGTCATTTCTCAGAAGTTCCAACAAAAGATTGGAAAGAAAATTTTGTTGGGCCAGTGAAGGAAGAGAGTGAATGACTCTCATCTTAGGTATCTAAGCAAGGCTTAGATGATCTTGATTTTGAATTTGATGGGTGAGAAAGCAAAATAGCACACTTCAAAGTAATGTATTCTGCTAAGTTCAGTTTAGGGCCCTAAAACGAAAGAGGGAGCCAGTAGAACTTTCTCCAGAAGTTTTCGGCTTGCATATTGCTTGGACTAAATAATTTGAACTTTAATCTAACAGGTGCCAAAAAGCAATGAACCTAATTGTTCTTCTGTCCCACCCATAGGACATTTCCCAACTAGTTTCTGGGCAAAAGGGAAAAAAGTTCCATCTTGGAAACAATCACAGTTATAGTCACAACCACAACCTCAAAACAAGGGATTCAAAAGCCATAAGTAGACAAAGTATTACCTAAAATCCTATGAAATGTGCCTTGCCTTCTTTCTTTCTTCTTGGTCCTGACTTTCTTTTTCTTTCTTCATGTGGGTTTGTCCCATTCATTCTCCATCGGCATCCAGCAGCACTGCCAGCATTTCTGTTAGAGGACCTATGAGAGATATATGGGTGTGTAAGAACTTCAGGCAGACAGGGAGACATCTGCTCCTCCAACTGTTGAATGTGCAGGAGGGCAATGAAAAGCTTGATCATCACACCTGCCCTTTACTGAATGCTCACCGTGCTCTGGAAAGGGCATATATCTTGTCTCTTTTAATCTTCAGCAGAACTCAGTGGGGTAGGTACTATTAATAGCATCCCCATTTTACAGGTGAGGAAACTGGGACTCTGGGAGGTTATGTAATGTGCTCAGGGTCATACAGTTAGGATGGGGTGGAGTTTGGATGCAAACCCAGATCTGTCTGCTCTGTTGGACCTGATGTCTTAAGATTTTGCTCTGACTCAAATGCCTAATCCACATGTTAAGTACTAAAACCTGCTCACTGAAGACTTGTGAAAGTTCTGCCTTACAAACATGTTTAGAATAGAAATTCTGGAGACCTTGGGGAATTGGTTTGCAAAGGCTGAAACAAATCTACAGATGATCAACAGCCTCCTTCCTCCAGTTTTGGAGACTTTGGCCCTTTAGAGGAAAGCAGGAATCTGAGCACAAATATATTAGGCACATGTGCTTCAGTGGGTGTGCAATGACAGTTAAGAGAAAGTAAACTGGGTCTGGAGAAACACAAGCAGGTAGGATCTGGATGTCAAGTTTGAGCTGATCTCATTTACTCCCCGCATTTTACTGATGAGAAAACTGAGGCTGAGAGAATGCCAGAGCGGTTACCAGGTGAATTAGTGGCAGATTATGGACTTGACTCTGGGTCTTCCAGCCCTGAATTCTTCAGTCTGACTTTTGCTGCCTGACTTTTCCCTGGGACATTTCTTCTTTCTTGAGCATCAATTGCTAGTGACAAGAATTGGTAGCAGCAGGCCTGGGAGCTGGGAGTGGGTGCTTCTGCACTTTAAGATGGAGGGCAAACAGAAGTGAGGACCAGTTCTCTTGAGGTAACTTTGAGGAACTGAGGTCCAAAATAGTAGTGCTAATTACAACCATCATTTTGCTGCCTTGATATGGCATTACCAGTTTGACTCAGTTGAAAAACTTAAGTGTAGACTGTTGTCTGTCATAAAGCAGCCATTTGATCCTAGTGCCTGATATTTAAATATCATCTGCAGTCCAAATCGGGGTGCATATGGCCATCTCAGGAAAGTCCCAGGTGACTCTTGTTTCTGTCATAAAACCCAAGCACATTTGGACACAATTATTAACATTTCTCTTTTAATGAGTCTGATTAATCCATACAAACAGTTGAATGTACTGCTTATTAACAATCCCCATGGGAACACTTCACAGCAGTACTTTTTTTCCCCCGTCGAATATCATAAGGTTTCCAGAGAAAAATCAATACGGCTTTGCAAACAGAACCTGAAAAGATCACTAAGGTCTTTCTTGGCCCTATTTGCTTTCTGTTGCTCATGTGTCGCCCTCCCTGCTCCCACAGCATCTTATGAAAAAACCTTTCTACATTGAGAAAACACAAGAGCAGGTCAGGGGAGGCATTTTACAGGGGCTTCCTCATCCTGACTTTTGTATTTACACCTCATTTCTTTTCAGGCTCTGGATGGTTGGGCCACTGCTAATTGGTGCAGCTGGTTTGACATTTAAATGAGTTGAGTAGCAGGTGGAGTAACTGATGGGGGACAAGACCCCTGAGAAAGCCAGGGATGTGGCTGCTGGGGAGGGGGAAGAATCTCGTGGAGCCTGTGTCTTCCAGAGGCTGCTAGCAGCAGAGTAAAACTCCCCTCCCCTACCTCGCCAGGCCTTGGGGCTCACACAACCACCCAGATTCCTTACAACCTATGGCCACCAAACACCACTGGCGCAGCCCATTTCAAGTAACCCTGAGCTATAAAAGTCCACATGTCCACAGATGCTCTAAGAGGACATTTTTTCCCTTGTTAAGATGATTCGCTTTAAAAAAAGGAGTCACCATGAGAAATCCTATTTATTTATTTATTTATTTATTTGTTTGTTTATCTATCTATTTATTAGAGACAGGGTCTTGCTGTGTTGCCCAGGCTGGAATGCAGTGGTGCCATCATAGTTCACTGAAGCCTCGATCTCCTGGGCTCAAGTCACCCTCTTGCCTCAGCCTCCAGGGTACTTGAAACTACAGGTGCATGCCACCATGCCCAGCTAATTTTTGTTTTTTATTTTTTGTAGATAAGAGGTCTCCCGATGTTGCCCAGGCTGGTCTCGAACTTCTGAGCTTAAGCGATCCTCCCACTTTGACCTCCCAAAGCCCTGGGGTTATAGGCTTGAACTACCACCCAGCTATGGAATGCTTTTAAAAACAAAGCTCTAAGATAGCACTACCCTTGTGCTTGATGTGTACCACAGGACTGATGGTGAGGGCTTGGGTGGTCATGTTACTAGTAATGGACCAAAGTTTCAGTAACTCAAGAAGTTTAAGCACATTCAGAGCTGACCCTCTATTTATGTTGCCCTCATTTAATCGCACCTGAATCTGTTTCCCAAAATGGCAGAGTGAGGAAGTATGGCTAGGGATGTGGAAACAGCAGTGACTACAGGTTTGCCTATGCCTTTTTCATGCGTGGATATGTCCCATAAGGCAGGAGAATCATTGTGAAGAAAAAAGATGGAGAAATGCTGCTCTTGAATATCAAGGGCACATTTCATGTTTGGTGGGAGGTAGTAGTAAGGATGGAGCTAAAAAAAAAAGAGAATAGAAAGAGATTTTCAGAATCTTGACTCAGTTCTGCTACTAACAAGCTGTATGATGTCAGGCAAGTCATTAACCTTAATTGGAAATTAAAGGAAATTGCATCAGATCTTTGCTACTCAATGTGTGGTCCATGGGACAGCAGCATGTATATCACCTGGTTGCTTGTTAAAAATGCTGCCTCTGCCCCAGCTCTACTGAATCAGAATTTGTATGTTAACAAGATCCCACGTGAATTTATACACATTAAAATTTAAGAAGCATTGGACTAGATCATTGAGTCTTAACCCTGGCTGCACATTATAACCTAAGGAGTTTTTAATAAACACTGATGTCTGACTCCAGCTCATATCAATTAAACCAGAATCTCTTCTGCTGATTCTATTGTATTTTGTTTATTTTAATAAGCATTTATATCCTGTTCACTTATGTGCCAGACACTGCTTGAAGTGCTTTACAAATATTAGCTTGTTTAATCCCCATTACAGCCCTATGAAGAATGGGCTATACCCATTTTGCAGATGAGTAATCTGAGGGACAAATTTCCTGTTTAAGGACAAACAGGCATTCTGGCTACAGTGTTTGTGCACTTCACTTCCTTACTATGAATTTGATTATCTCTACGTTCTGAACCAGCTCTGGCATTCAGCATCTACAAGTTTCCAAACTGTAACTGAAGGTTTAAAGTTGGGAAAAAACCAGGAACTGGGGGTGGAATGCTGCTGTATTTCTGATATTTTGATGCGGTGTCTCTTGTATGCTGGCAGCATGAGATGGGTCTCCTTGGGCCTCTCTTGTTCTTCCTTTGCAGACTCCTTAGTGGGCCCCCTTTCCTTCTTTCATGGCTTAAATGTGAATGCTGCCTAAGGCTTTATCCTAAGCCATGGTCTTCTTCTGAACTCCAAAACTATATAGGCAATTGCCTATTTAACATTTCCATCTGGGTCACTTATGGGCATCTCAAACTCAACAGATCTAAGACCAACCCCATCACCCTTTTTTTTTTTTTTTTGAGATGGAGTCTCGCTCTGTCACCCAGGCTGGAGTGCAGTGGTGTGATCTTGGCTCACTACAACCTCCGCCTCCTGGGTTCAAGTGATTCTCTTGCCTCAGTCTCCTGAGTAGCTGGGATTACAGGCACATGCCACCACACCTGGCTAATTTTGTGTGTGTGTGTGTGTTTGCGTGTGTTTAGTAGAGACGGGGTTTCACCATGTTGGCCAGGCTGGTCTTGAACTCCTGACCTCAAGTGATCCACCTGCTTGGCCTCCCAAAGTTCTGGGATTACAAGCATGAACCACCACACCTGACTCCCATCACCTTTTTTGAAAACTATTCTGTCTCCAGTGTTCTATGTCACAGTGAATGATATCACCATCCACTCAATCACCCAAACTAATCATTTGGGCCTTAAGACTCCTTCCTTCCTGTCATTCGTCTTCCTCTTCTTTGAATTTGAGATGACTCCCAAATCCCTGGCCCAGATCTCATTCCTGAGCCACATGTACATAAGTCCAACTGTCTACTTGACATTTCCACCTGGGTGACCAACAGCCACTCCAGACTCCACAAGTGTAAATCAGAACTCGCCATTCATTCTTTTATAAAACTTGCATTTCTCTCTTAGTGGCTGGATCTATGGAATGTGGGGAAAGGGGAACGCAAGAATAAGATCCAGGTTTCTGCCTTAGCCCTTCTGTCTTAGACTTGTCATTCATTGAGATGAGGAAGACTGAGGGAGTGGCAAGTTTACTGATATAGTATGTGCAGGGGGAGAGGGAGATTGATCCTCTGTTTAATTTAAGATTCAAGTGGAGAAGACAAGTAGGCAGTTGGATACATGAGTCTGGAGCTAGGATAGAGGCTGGAGCTCAAGATACAAATTTGAGAATCACCTTTGTAAAGACGTTCTCTTTTCTTTCCCTTTTTTTTTTTTTAAACACAAATCATGGGGCTACATGAGATCATCTAAGGGAAAAATATAGAAAAGAGAAGAGGGGCCTAGGACTCAATTCAGTCCTTAGTCACTCCCATATCAACAAGTTGGGAAGAGTAGGAGAATGAGCCTGGTAAAGAAGAAAGGGAAGCCACACAGGTAGGAGAAAACTCTGGGGAGTGAGGTGTCCCAGGAGCCAAGGGGAAAGAGAATTTCAAGAAACAGGGAGCAGTCAGTGGATCAAATGCTGTTGAGATGTTCAGTAAGATGAGGATTGAAAATTCACCATTGGACTTAACAAAAGAGAGAAGGGCTGGAGAAAACATTGATATAGAGAATAAGGCAGGAAAACGTGGAGCATATTAGAGGAATAGGAATTACTTAAATTTACCTTGAGTGTAGTGTATGTGAAAGGGGTGCTGTGTATTGAGAAATACAGTTGGAAATGTTGATTGGGAACCAGGCAGTTAGAGGGCTTTGACTGGCAGGTTCATGTATTTTATTTGGAAGGCAGTGTGGGGTGGGCCGAGAGCACCAAGAGGTGTTTTGGCAGGTGAATATCATGATCAGAACTGCAGTTATGGAAGACGTGTCTGGAAGCAGACCATGAGAGCTTATTTTTCCTCTGAAGAGTATAAGGCATTAGAAATCTCTCTTCCATTTAAACAAGTAAGTAATAAGGAGTCACATTCAAAAATCTGTTCAAATGCTTGGCAAAACAAGTGAGGTTTTATCTTTTCACTGTTCCGCAGTTCTGCAGTGCGTTAGGATAGCCATGGTCTTAGGTTAGTGCTTGGCAGCATCCTACCTCTAGTTTTCAAGCAGAGATTGAGAGGGTCAGGTAGACCAGTGACTTTCTTCCCTTTCTAGGCCTACAGCCAATGGAGAGCACTGAGACACTAAGATCCTGGGGAGAGTTATGTACTTTAGCACTGAAGTCCTTATTGTAACTTCCTTTAGTTTTTCTGCATGACAATCACATATTTTGGGTCCTTAAACCCAGGATAGTTACCAATTACAATGGCAATTTTCCCTGAGATACTGACTTTGTTCTGCAAATGGCACATTCACAATTATATTATTTTTATGCGTCACCATAAAATACTAAGAGTCATCTAATGTATCACTGACAAGAGGTAAGTTTTAGAAAATTTAAAATAAATTGGTAAAAAAGTTAGGTGACTCTTTATTATTATTCTTTTAGAACCAAAACAGCTGCTGCCTGTGATCGAAAATCACATCTGATTGGCTGGTATCAGCATTTGGGTTATCAGCAAGGGAACTGGAAAAGAGCCCAAACTCATATTTTGTAATTTTTTTTTTTTTGATCACTTTTCTCCATTATCCTTTGATCATGGAATATAGCTGCGGCCTTCTGTGCTGGCAACTTTTTGGTCTTCTGCCTTCCCAGAAGAGGCCTCTCTCTTCTGTTTCTGATTCATGTACTTAATAACACTTCTGAATATTATCTCTGACATTAAACTAGTGCCATGTGGGGACAACGCCTAAAACCCAGGCTGTTGGTTAAAGGAATGGGATGAGATGGAGGAATTTCTCATTGCTATTCTGAAAGGAGAGTCTGCCTATAATATGTAAAGAATGACTGTAAGGTCATGAGCTTGATTTTGATTTTTAAACTTGGGAGACTGTATAGGTTACATGTAAGGATGCTCCCATTCCTCAAAAACCACCCGGAAATAGTCTTCCTTAAAATATCCCTTTTCCCTTCAGAGCCAATTTACCAACCAAAAAAGACAACCAGGGCTTACTACTTTGGAGTCACAGGTGGTGCTTGTCTTAACTAAAATAGTGTCATTCAGCCTTCCATCCCACCCCTATTTCCTACTCCCACCCCCACTCCCATCCCCACCCCAGGCAGGCTCTGACAGATCCGGTTCCAAATAGCTTATGACTTTCCAAAACCTTATGTCCTTTCTCAAAAGATGAAGATGTGAAGCCATCAAGAAGGTTGCATGGTTGGGCTGCAGGTCCTGAAGGCAGTTTCCCAGGGGGTCTTCTCTGGGGAGTGGAGGGCCTCTTGAGGGGATCAGCATATCAAAGAGCACCCTTGTGTCAATGGTTAAGGTCAATGTCATCTTCCTTAGGAATTTTAAACATATAATAACTTTATTCCTTTTTTAATTACAAAAGTAGTCCATGTTCATTGTGGAAATTTTAGAAAACACAGTCAAAAGGAAGAAAATAAAATTTATTAATAATACACTTCCTACCAGAGATAGTCTCTGTTCAGATTTTGGTGGCTATTTTCCAAGACATTTTTCTAGACACAACACACACTCACAGATATCCATCCATCATTAAGCGCCATCAGTTTTACTTCTTAAATTTATCTTTATGCTTTATTTTTGCTTCCTCTATTACTACCACAATCGAAATATCTCTCACTTGGACAACTGCAGTCGCTTCCTAACTGGAATTTCTCCTTCTGCCCTTGCCCTTCTCCAAACCTTTTTCCATTGTGTGGCCACTGTGACCTTTTAGAAACACAAATGAAAGTCCTTAGAATCCTCTAAGGAGTCCTTTTATGAGGATAAAGACAAGACTTCTATGGCCTACTAGAACCTTGTGATCTGTCCACTGTTTTCAGCCCTGCCTCCCTATCATTCCCTGCAGTCCAGCCACTCTGGCTTTCTGTCATTTCCTTAACCTATTTTTCATCTTGCAGCCTTTGCCCTAGCAATTTTTCTAGAAAGCTCTCTTCTGTTTTTTTTTTTTTTTCCTTCATGACAGGCTCCTTATTCTTTAGGTCTCAGTCTACACGTTGCTTCCTCAGAGGTCCTCCCTGGCCACTCTATCCAAATCAGGCCCTCCCTATATCTCATTTCCAGCTATGGCTGAGTCTAACCAGAATCTACCCTACCTGCCTTGGCCTGGCAGGAGTTTTCAACTAGGGGACAAAGGGAAAACACTGTTGGAATTGAGCAATCCCAAGATTGACCCTCAAAGTCTTGCCTTACTCTAACATCTTTTCCAGTTTCTGATTCTTCTGGGCCCTCACTGGTCTTCCTGCTGTACCCTCCTGGTCTCTGAGCTATTCCAACCTGTTTTCTGACATAGCCCCAGGATTAAATACATTTCTTGCCCCTGACATCTAAATTCTGTTCTCTTCTACTGGTACTTGGCTCTTCTTTCCAGGGAATTCACAGAAATCTTGGGAGGGCAATGGGATTTCCAAAATTTATGGAAGAGGAGTTACACATTCCATACAATGGTAAACTGCTCAGTAATAAAAATGAGTGAACTACTGATACATGCAACAGTATGGATGAGTCTAAAAAACATGTTGAGTGAAAGTAGAAAGACATAATAAATTATAGACTATGATTCCATTTACAAGATGTTCTAGAATAAGCAAAACTCATCTATGGTGAAAAAATGTAACAGTGGTTACCACTGGTGGGTGGATGGGGTTACTAGATGAGAGGGTGGCATGAGGAACCTTGCTAGGGTGATAAAAATGTTCTATACCTTGGTAAAGTTTGGGTTATACCGGTTTATGCATTTGCCAAAATTCATTGAATGATACACTTAAGATGGATAACAAATTTTGAACTCTAGTTCAAAATGCATGATGTAGTGTTTTGGGGTGAAGGGTACTGATGTTTGCAATTTACTTGGAAATACTTCCATAAGTAAGATAGACAGATAAATGGATGAATATATGTGTGATAAAGTTAATATAGCAGAGTGTTAATTATGGAATATAGGTTATGAGTATATGTGTGTGTTATTCCACAATTCTTTTATAATTTTTGGTATTTTTTATATAATAAGTATTTCAGTATTCTTGATATTTTTATCAAAAATATCAATTATGAGGTTTTATCATTTTAATAATAAAATATTGAGAAAAATGCCCTAGATTGAAAACTTCTCTGCAGTATAAAACCTTTTGTAAAGTAAACAATTATTGGATACTGGAAATGATTTCTACTTAGTTTATCTGCTTCAGAGTATAGAGAGTATTTTGAAAGAAAGGCCCATATCTAAAGGGTATATAGCTCAAGAAACGAGGTCTTAACAGAGTAATTATATCAGCCTCAGGAAGCTGGCAGCCAGGGAGGTATTTTGCAAATCACAAAGAAACAGAAACCAGGGTGTGTCTGTATGTGTAGAGGGGATCAGGGATTCCTGACTCAGAGTCCAAACCACCTAAAACTGAGTCTTCCTTGCCACCTAAACTCCAGGCTCAAAAAGAAATAAGTGAGTTTGGCAAATGCATTGGCCTCACAGCCTCAGAATGGGGTTGTTCCAGAAGCTTTGAGACCAGTTTCCTTGAACTTTAGGGTCACCTTTCTGCACTTTTCTATCCAGGAAAAATGGGAGGGAACAAAAGTGCTCAGAGAGTCTCAAAACTCCCTGGTCTTCAACATCCTCGGAACTCTGCTAGACTATAAGCTACATGAGGGCAGGGACACAATCTGTCTTGTTCAACACGGTTTTCTTGGCACTCGACGCAGAGCCTGGTACCATAGTTAGCACTCAACAAAAACCCACTAAATATATGAATGTTTTGTTGAATGAATAATATTTGTTGATTCCTGCATTGCTAATTTCTAGTCATCTTTCTAGTCTCAGGTCAACTGCCACTTCCTCCAAAAGTCAGTCCCTGAATTCCTCCTTACCATCCCAGACCATGTTAAGCCCTTCTTTTATGCACTTCTGTGGTTATTTTTCTAATCATTTAGTGTATTTTAAATGGTAGTTTTGATGTCTACTTCCCCCACTTGCCTGTAAGTCCCATGAAGGCAGGGATGGTGTGCATCTTTGTTACCGCTGCACACTTAGTGTCCAGTATAGGTGATACATAGATTTAATGAATAGGTGCAGTCCTTCCCTCATCTGAGTAAATTATTCTGCCATGTGTTTGTGCTCTGCTTTTCCCAGCAGAAATTTGAGAACTAGAGAACCAGAGGCATGGAATTTAACTCTTTGTCTTCTTTGTTTTGCTGGGCACAGAATGGATATAAATCAAGCACAGTTCATGATGACTCCATCATGACACACAATGATGCTCCTTCTTTCTAGGGACAGCTGACACTAAGGTTCTGCCTACAATACACAATGACCAAACAGATTTAATAGGGACTAAACCCACAGATGTAAATATCAATGCCTAGTCTGACAGAATGCCTTTTAATGGATCATATCAAACTATTGCCAAAGCCAGGCTCAGCTATGTTAAGAGGAGGTTAAGTAGAGACAGTTAAATCAGCCAATGTGGTTTTTGGCCCTTGGTTCTCATCTCTGCCCTTACAAATCCCAGGGTTAGCTAGGAGTAACTGGAGACTTGTCTGAAAGCTACCCAGTAGCTGGGGGCAGTGACTATAGAATAAAGTTATGTTCTTCAAACTGCAGTCCAGGAGAGGTCTGGGGATTGGAGACCATCTGCCCTGGTGTGGCTTCAGGCACTGCCATGCAATGTGGCCTGTGGACAAAAAGAGTACAGGAGGTAGAGCCTCAGGAAGAATGCCCTCTAGGTCCAGGAAGACATCCTGCTTATGCTGTTACAGGACCAGATGCCGATGTAGACTAGTTCCTGATGTAAATGAACCCAGGGGCTGTGGGACAGGCTCCTTGTACCACTCTTAATTTCCCTAATGATCTGCTTCCATGTGCCATGTGGAGCCACAAAAAAGGGGATAGCTTGTGCCAAGAAAGAGAAATTACTATTGAAAAGGCACTAGTAAGACCTTCACTTAGGATTTTTTTCCTCCTCTTTGAAAACAAATAGCTTGAGTAGCAAGTATAACCTTGACTAGGATGACCATATAATTTATTGTCCAAACCATGACCCTTTTGAAAGTGAAAGAGGACCCTGTTGATAATTACGCTGGACCACAAACCTAACCTGAGACTATCCCAGGCAATTTGGGATGCATGGTACCTGCAGCCTTGACCGTCATCTTGGATGAGCTTTAAAGCTCTCTTGGACCCTGGCATCCAGCCATGTGGAATGTTTCAGATGGCTGATAATCTGCAGTAGGAAGCAGAGCTGCTGGGCAGGTCTAACAGCAGAGTCTGTGAGCAGCAGAGTCACAGAGCCATCTAGCCAACTGATGATGAGCATCTGCTGTGAGGACTGGATTGTTTAGTCATCCATCAATCACTTTTCACGCTCAGAGCTGTATGTACAAGTAGGATGACTGTCAGCAGACTAGTCTTCAAATGTAAATAACGGCGGTTCACCATCACAGAGTGCTTCCTATGTGCTAGGCATTGTGCTAAGCACTTCTCATACCTTAGGTCCTACTGTATATTTGTTGATGTTTATAGCAAAGCCTTCCATGTAGAAAGATGTTGTATTTAGTGATTGCCTTTATATTTACTGTCTTAGTTGATCCTCACAACAATCCAAGGAGGTAGGTGTTCCTATTCCAATGGCCAGATGAGGAAGGTGAGGCTTACCAGATAAAATAGCTTGTAAATAACTGCTAGAACTGGGACTTAAATCCAGGTATGTTCAACTGCAAATTCTATACTCTTTTTTGGTATCACACCTAGTTAATGTGTTAATTCAACAAATATTTGCAAGTTAGACACCATGTGGCAAAGACTGTGCTAAGTGTTAGGTGTAAATATGCATTGGGCAGTGGGCTCAAGCTGTGAAAAGGCAGCAACATTTTCTGCCTCAAACAGCTCCTTTAGAGGGAGAGACAGGCACACAAACACATAATTTTGAATACAATAGACTGGACACCATACTCTACATAATATTTCAATGAAATATAAAATACACAATAATATTGTATGATTATTAATATCATATGAACTGCATTTATATATTCTATTATGTTTCTATTTTGTAAATAAATATGTAGGATATGTACAAAGTGCTGTGGGAGCACAACAGAGAGGAAAGTGAGAAGGTTTCACAGAGAGGGTAACATTCAGGATGGGCTTTGGAGGGCGCCTAGGAGCTCATCAGGCAGAGAAGTGAGGGAACCAAGCCCACACTTGGCAGAAGGAATAGACTGTGAAAAGGCACAGGAGAGAATGAGACATGTTTGGAAAACAGCAAGCAGACTGATGAGACTTCCTCTGTGTGAATGGCCCACTTGAGGATTTACAGGTAAATTTATATGATACCTGGGGTTTGCTTTAAAATGGTCCAGAAAAACCAAAGCGTGTGGAATGGGGGAGGGGAGGAAATAGATAAAACAAGAATGACAGGAATTGGATAATTTTGAAGCAGCAAGATAAGTATAGGGAGATTAATTTTAGTATGCTTTTCACTTTTGCATATGCCTGAAATTTTCCATAGTAAAATATTTTTTGAAAGAAAAAAAGCAGTTTGGTGGAGATGGCACAAAGAAAAGGTGGAAGGAAGTGTTCAAAGGTGAGGCCGATGAACTAGGTGGCATGGTTGGTGTGAGGGTGGGAGGGCAGACAATGAAAGGTCCTCACAAGCCAGGCTAAGTATTCGGGACTTAATCCAGTATTTAATAGCGAGATATTAAAGGATTTTAATCGTAGGGTTGACAAACTCATTGCATATTTAGAAGAGATCACTGGCACTGTATAGGAATGGATTATGAGGCAGGGAGTGGAGAGGTGGGGAAGCAGGTCCAGGTAAGAAGTGATGGGGGCCCAGGCAATTAAGGACAAAGAGGGCAGAGTTCCAGTCTGCGTTTTCTTCTGAGTACAATGGGAAACCACTGGAGGGTTTTAGGCAAGGATCAAATATGATTTGATTTTCATTTTTAAAAGATCCCTTGAGCTATTATGTGGAATCTGGACCAGGGAAGGGTGGGCATGGGTAGAAGTGGGGAGACTGATGAAGACTTTTGCCAAAGTCCAGATGATGTGACTCGGATTAGTGGCAATAGAGTTGACAGGAGTAGATGGATCCTAAATGTGGAAATTGAATTGGTGGGTATTGGAAATGGATAGATTAGGTGTGTTGTAGAAGAGGGAGAAATAAAGGATATCTCCCAGGTTTCCAGGATAAAGAATTAGGTGGAGGGTGGTGCCATTTGCTAAAGTAGGACACAGGGAGGAAATGAGGAGTCTACCATGTGAAAGAAAATGGCAGCTGGCAAAGGTTTTCAAAAAGGAATACCTTTCTGAAACTTGAAATAAATTTCAGTGGATTTTGGTAGCGCATATAGGTTACAGAAAAATGTACTTAGACTGTGAGGCCTGCAGTTCCTACAACCAATACTCATTAGAGTATATTATTTATTACTTTATTGCATAAAAGAGCTAATTATCAAACAAAATATGAAAAGTTTAGCAATCATCCAGGCTTCATTTTATGAATGCTCAGAGAAGAAATGATTTGTACAAGGTTACAGTAAGTTTGTGACAGGTCAAGCTCTACAAGCCAAATCTCCTGACACCTAGCTTTGTTTTCTTTCTGCACAGAAATTTATATTCTTTCTGAGTTCTTTCTGAATTAGAATTGACTGTGTTCTTGACCCTTTTCTCCCTGTCTGCTTGGACCCCTTTTCTCTGCCTAAGTATTTGTATATAAGCAAATATGTGAGAAATAGCATCTAACTCCTTTCTTTCTCTCTCTCTCTTTTCTTACTTTCTTTCTTTTCTTTCTTTCTTCTTTCTTTCTTTCTTTTTTTCTTTCTTCTCTCTTTCTCTTGCGCTCTTTCTGTTTCTTCCTTTCTTTCTTTCTTTTTCTTTTTTCTTTCTTTCTTTCTTCTTCCTCTTTCTTTTTCTTTCTTTCTTTCTCTCTCTTTCCCTTCCTTCCTTCCTTCCTTCCTCCCTCCCTTCCTTCCTTCCTTCCCTTTTTCTTTTTTTTTAAAGATGGGATCTTGGTCTGCTAGGAGGCTGGAGTGCAAGGGCACTACCATAGCTCACTGCAGCCTTAAACTCCTGGGCGCAAGTGATCCTCCCACCTCAACCTTGCAAAGTCCTGGTACTACAGGTCCTGGCTGCCATGCCAAGCTCATAGAATTTCTTTATGATTGGGCCGTATGTCTTTTTTTTATTAATACCTATATTATTTTAAAATAGTTTTGCAGCCTCTTGAGAATTTAACTTGGAAGATATTAAAAGAGAAGATTTAAGTTGGTAAAAAAAATTATCTCTGAAAACAAAAAGTATAAGGCTATTATTCATACTCATGAAGCAGATACTTCCCCCCACTGTGAGTTTGTTGTGCTCTTTTCTCTGAGTTCTGCGATCTTTCCATGACTCCTTTTTTGACTTCTGAAAGCACATTCAGGGCACATCTGTGTTTATTGAAACACATAACCTGATAAAGTTGCGATTGCAGAGCTGGTCGTTCCTCTATCTGTAGGGAATGTTTCACACTGCACTTAAACCCTAATCCTCCCAAAGATAGTCCATAGGATTAAAGGCTCTAGCACTGTCATTCTGGTGTTTTGGTTAGTTCACTATTTAAAACGCTTGCCTTTTTCTGAACCGAAGTTGCCTTCAATGTATTTCACTCCCTCCCAAGGTTGCTTGATGAGCTGACGATTGATTCCTACAGTCTCGCTGGCAAATGAGGAATTTTTACAATTTACTAATATCTAAATACAATTCTATTTTTGCAGTATCTCAATGCCCTAGTTTGGTCCCCTTGCTTCTTCTTTATAATGATTTAGCTTTTCTCACCTTTTCTCTACTTGTTGAGGGAGATTGACTCCAGGAATAATGTGGACAGGCTTGATTTCATCTGTACCAAAAATTATTTAAGTCCATAAAATCTATATGTATGGACATTCACAGTGCCTGATATTAGCTACCTTTTGTTGACTGCTTATGCGAAGCAAACACTAAGCTAAAAAAATTACATGTATTATCTTATCACATCCTTACAGCACCCACTTGAAGCATGTTATGGGCTGAATTGTGTGACCCTCCCTAATTGGTATGCTGCAGTCTTAACCCCTAGTCCCTCAGGATGTGATCTTACGTGGCCTTTAGAGAGATAATAAAGGTAAAATTAGATGATTAAGTTGTGTCCTTATAAAAAGGGGAAATTTGGATACAGGCATGTGTGTAGGGAGAACATCATGTGAACATGAGGACAGCCATCTATAAGCCAAGAGGAAAGTTCCAGAAGAGATCCTTCTCTCACAGTCCCTAGGAGAAACCAACTCTGCAGACAGTATGATCTCAGCCTTTTAGCCCCCAGAATTGTGAGGTGATACTTTTCTGCTGTTTAAGTAACCTCTCTCCAAGTTTGTGGTGCTTTGTTATAGCAATCCTAGAAGATTAATGCAAGAGAGTATTACTATTAACCCCACTCTACAGATGAATAAGCTGAGGTGCAGAAATGTAACTGACATGTGCAAGGACATAAAGTAAATAAGGGCAAAGCTGAGATTTGAACCCAGTTCAGTCTCACCTGAGAACCTGCTCCCTTGTTGTCATGTCACCTATTTGCCTAGTCTCTGGCTAGCCCGCAAGACTAACTTATTATTGTATTAATCCTAAAGAGTTAAATCACCGACAAAATGTACCTCCTTGAATTTTGTAACTACACAGCAAAACAACAGTCACTTAAAAGCCATATTGAAATTATTTTTACGTTTAAGAACTTTTTTTTGGCGGGGGAAGGCAGGGAAAAGGCATAGCTGGGAGATAGATGCACTTATTACTGAGAAATTGTTCCTGGGGCACCCAGAGCAATATTTCTTAGCCTAAAGCTGTCAAGTCAATATTGCCCAACAAATGGGCTTCTTTAGTCGTTGTCGCTCCCTGCAATGTGGGGCTCTGAGACTCAGTTTAGTCATTTGCTGGGATACTTCTTGAGACTGGTTAGGCCAGCACAATCTGATTTCTTTCCTTTTGTTCATGCCAGAAAGTGATGGAAAGGCAGAACAAGCACTAAATCACTTCTATTCCGTGTGTTCAAAGGCTCGTTTTAAGTTACTTTCTGTGAAACAGTTGAGCCTAAATTTACTTGATCTGGATACAAAAATTTCTCTGTGGAAACATATTGGGCTTATTAGAGACTCTCCCAGGGTAGGACAGCAGTTTGGATTATGTAGCAAAACATTTCAAACCAAGTACTATGTGCTAATGGTTTATATACATGTGATGATAAGATAAAAGGGTCTTTTGGAGTTACGCTCGAAGACACTAATTAAATTCGCATCGACAAGTCAACATATTGGTCTCATATGGATTTGAGCACTTTGGAAATGCTTTTGTTTTGATATAATTAATTAAATTCACACATTTTGCTGATATTGAATAGTCACCTTAAAACACAGATGGCAAAAATTGAAGCTTTGAATAGCACTTTTGAATGCATTTCTGTGTTGCTGAGTAAATTAGAATAGTTTTTCCTTTCAAGGAGCTAATTGACTCGAATTTTCAAAATTTCATGGCAGATAGCGAACAGTTGATTCTTTCTCAACAAATTCAATCCAAATGATGCATGCTTTTACTTAACTGCTACAGGCTTAACTGCAGTTTTAAATTATTCTCAATGCAGAGGCAATAAAGCATTTCAGTAAATACGTCTCAGAGGAGAATTTAAGAAGAAAAAGCACAAGTATTCCCAGTAACCACTGTTCAGGTCACTGTTTGAAACTACAAGGCACATGTCAAAGAATTATGACCTGCCATGGGCAGTATTTTTCAGTTAGGAGTTTATAAATATCTTAAGGGCCTGAAGAAATGACTCCAAACAGAAAACGAGTAAACCCTACAGGAATACTTCATTTGAAAACTAAATATCTGCAGCCTTGTCTTGTCAATAAAATTGGATTTCTTTCTGTTACTATGTTGTTTGTACTTATGACTGCATCATAATGGAAATCTAGGGAGAAAAGCATGTGTGTAGAGTCTTCAACATGGCTGTGCCTTAGCAACAGGAGCTACTTGCCAAAATGAAGGAGTTTGCTTCCTGACATTCCTTCTCCTTGTTCTTGGCTCCTTAAATCATGAGTTGCAAAAGGCCAAAAGGATTTGCTCATTTTGCCCAGCTTGAAAACGTAATCTATGCTTTAGAACACTAAGATGGATAATTAAATTCGCTTCAGTAGATGTTGATCTAGTGATGATTGTGCATAAAGCCCTGCATTTGGTGCTGGCAAGCTGGTGGGAAAGAGGCAGGGTGGCAGAGGAGACAATGATAAAAAGATGAGTGAGAGATGGTGTCTACCCTCTCGAATAATAGCTAACATTTAGTGAATACATCCTATGCCCCAGACACTGTGCTAAGCACTTAAAACCCCTTACTTAATTTAATGACTCTGTAGGTGGCTGCTATTTGTTTACACATTATACAGATGATAAAACTGAGGCTCAGAGAAATTAAGTAACTGCTGCTGCTTCTCATTCACCTTTGCTGGCACATCTTCCTCTCCACCTGACTCTGCAGCACCCCAGGGCTTAGTATTTGGCTCTCTTCTTGGTCTATACACACTCACCTCATGATCTTATTTAGTTTTGTGGCTTTAGATACCACATATATTTTTAATAGGCATCTCAGACTTTACAGGTCCCCCTCCTTAAGAAGTGCTCCTTCCCTTGTCTTCCCAGTCTGAGCTGATGGAAACTTCATTCTTCCTCTTCTTAGGCTAAAAATATCTTTTTCTCACATCTTTTGAGTGTATCTAGAATCTGACTACTCTTCATCTTCAAGGCTACCATTTTGGCCTGAGCCACTGCCTTCTATTGCCTGAATGACTACTGTAGCCTCCTAACAAGCCTCTCAACTTCTTTCCTGAAGGTTATTGCTGTGTAATAAATTGCCACAAACTTAGCAGCTTAAAACACTCATGTATTATCTTGCAGTTTTGTAAATCAGAAGTCCAGAGGGCTCAGATGGGTTCTCTGCTTAGGGTTTCAAAAGGCTGAAGTCAAAGTGTCAGCCAGGCTGGACTCTTACTTGAAAGCTTTGGGGGCAAAATCCACTTCCAAGCTCATTTAGGCTGTAGGCAGAATCCAGCTACTCATGGCTGTAGGTCTGAAGACTGTTTTCTTGCTGGCTGTTGGCTGGGGGTCACTCTGGAATGCTACAGGCTACACACATTTCTTCTCAAGCAGTCCTCTCCATCTTCAAAGCCAACAATGGCATACCAAGTTCCCCTTGTGCTTCAGATCCATCTAACTCCCTCTTTTGCTACCAGCTGGAGAAAACCCTCTGCTTTTATTATTATTATTAAATTGTACTTTAAGTTCTGGGGTACATGTGCAGAACATGCAGGTTTGTTATATAGGTATACACGTGCCATGGTGGTTTGCTGCACCCATCAACCCATCATCTACATTAGGTATTTCTCCTAATGCTATTCTTCCCCCAGGCCCCCACCCCCTGACAGGCCCCTGTGTGTGATAGTCCCCTTCCTGTGTCCATGTGTTCTCATTGTTCAACTCCCACTTATGAGTGAGAACATGCCTTGTTTGATTTTCTGTTCTTGTGATAGTTTGCTGAGAATGATGGTTTCCAGTTTCATCTGTGTCCCTGCAAAGGACATGAACTCATCCTTTTCATGGCTGCATAGTAGTAAATGGTATGTATGTGCCACATTTTCTTTATCCAGTCTATCACTGATGGGCATTTGCGTTGGTTCCAAGTCTTTGCTATTGTGAACAGTGCCGCAATAAACATATGTGTGCATGTGTCTTTATAGTAGAATGATTTATAATCCTTTGGGTATATACCCAGTAATGGGATTGCTGGGTCAAATGGTATTTCTAGTTCTAGATCCTTGAGGAATCGCCACACTGTCTTCCACAATGGTTGAGCTAATTTACATTCCCACCAACAGTGTGAAAGCATTCCTATTTCTCCACATCCTCTCCAACACCTGTTGTTTCCTGACTTTTTAATGATTGCCATTCTAACTGGTGTGAGATGGTATCTTATTGTGGTTTTGATTTGCATTTCTCTAATGACCAGTAATGATGAGATTTTTTTCATATGTCTGTTGGCTGTGTATATGTCTTCTTTTGAGAAGTGTCTGTTCATATCCTTCACCCACTTTTTGATGGGGTTGTTTGTTTTTTCTTGTAAATTTGTTTAAGTTATTTATAGATTCTTGACATTAGCCCTTTGTCAGATGGATAGATTGCAAAATTTTTCTCCCATTCTGTAGGTTGCCTGTTCACTGTGATGATAGTTTCTTTTGCTGTGCAGAAGCTCTTTAGTTTAATTAGAAGCCCATTTGTCTATTTTGGCTTTTGTTGCCATTGCTTTCAGTGTTTTAGTCATGAAGTCTTAACCCTCTACTTTTGAAGGGCTCACTTGATTGGGTCAGGTCCAACCAAGTCATCTCCGTACCTTAAGGTCAACTGACTTGGAACTTTAATTATTTCTGTAAAATCTCTTCAGAGCTGTACCCAGATCAACATTTAGTTGAATAAACAGGAAACAAAAATTTGGGGGGCTGAGGTGGGGATCCATATTTAGAAAGCTGCCCATAAAATAAAAAGGAATTAATATAAGAATGCTGCCTACCATACCTCCCTGCAGTTTTTTCTCCACTCAGCAGCTAGTGTGATCCTGTTCAAATGTAGGCGAGATCCTGTCATTCCTGTACCCACAATCCTCTAGTGGCTCCTCATCTCCTTACCATGTCCAAAGTCAAACTCTTCATCATGTCCCACAAGGCCCTCATGATCTGGACTGTGCCCCTTATCACTCTGACTTCTTCTACTTTCTCTCTCTCACTTACCCTTCTCCTCGCTTGCTTTCCCTCTGGACATACTTGAGTGCTCCAAGCATGATCCCACTTCAGGGCCTTTGTATAAGCTGTTTGGTCAGCTTGGGATGACTTTCCCCTTGATAACGACTTACCTTAATATTTCTACTCAATTTTCACCCTCTCACTAAGGTCTTTTTTGACAACTTTTTTGAAGTTACACCCTACTCCATACTCCCTAAGCCCCCTTCCTGCTTCAGTTTCTTCCAGATCCTTTATTACTCTTTAACATAAAATATGTAAATACATAAAATATAGTTTACACTTTTATGTTGTTTATTGCCTTTCTCTTAGAATGTAAGACCCACAAGGGATTTTGTTCACTGATGTATCCCTAGCACCTAGTACAATGTCTGGAACAGAGCAGGCACTCCATAAATATGTGTTAAATGAATGAATCAGTGAGCTTGCCCAAAGTCACACACACTAGTAGTAAGTGACAGAGTTGGAATTTAACACATACCATGAAGCACATACCACCTGTCTGGAGCTTAGAATCAGATGGTAAGGGTGAGGATAAACAAAGTTAGGACTATAGTACAAAATGCTCTAAGGAAAATGCTGCAGAGGAGATGCCAACCGAAGATTCTAGAATTTTCGAGGATAGAGAAGTCATACCTGGCTGTGGTGATCACAGATGAGACAGAAGGGGAAAAGACAGAGACACGGAGGATAAGCAATGTGGAAATGGAGGCAGAGATTGGGGTAATGAAGCTACAAACCAATGAAAGATAAGGAATGCTAGGTAGCCACAGTGAGTGTGGCTTTGCTGACACCTTGGTTTCAAATTCTGGTCTTTATAACTGTGATAGAATGAAGTTCTGTTGTTTTAAGTCACCAAGTCTATGGTAATTTGTTATAGCAGCCCCGTGAAAGCACTGAAAGAGGTTTGAAGGATGAGTAGGATTGCTGTGGATTCTGTGCTGCACTCTTTCAATTCCCCGTCAGGTCCAAAAGATTTGTTCATCCAGCTCCTGGGGTTCTGTGGGTTGCCAGTCTTCAGCTGTCAGCCCTTTATAGGAACTATTTCTGCTGAAGAGGGGACCTTGTCCATAGCAACGTCCCTGTCCTGCAGATAGTTTGCATCCAATGACTGTCCAAAATGGGGCTTGTATTAGTTATCAGTTGATGCATAATAAATTATCACACACTTAATGGCTGAAAGCAACACATATTTGTTATCTCACAGTTTCTGTGGATCAGGAGTCTGGACATAGTTTTACTGAGTTATCTGCTTAGGGTCTTACAAGGCTTTCAAGGTATCAGCCAGGCCACATTATCATCTGGAGGCCTGTCTGGGGCAGAATTCACTTCTAAACTCAGGCTGTTGGCAGAATTCATTTCCTTACTGTTGAAGAGCTGAGGCCCCTGGCTTCTGGCTTCTTGCTGATTATTGGTTGGAGGCTGCCCTTAGCTCCTGGAGGCCATCGTACAGTCCCATACCACATGGGCTTTCTCAACTTGGATATCTTATCAATCCAACAAGTGAAGTCTCTAAAGTGACTTTGGTAGCAAGACAGTCTTATATGGCATAATATAATCATAAAACTGACATCCTATTTCCTTTGCTGTATTCTGTTGATTAGGAGCAAGTTACTAGGTCTAGTACGTGAACACCAGGAGGCAGGGATGACTGGGGGAGCATCTTAGAGTCTGTTTGCCACAGGAATATAAAGGCCTGATCCCCTCGTTTTCACTGGAGACAGCTGTGAAGGGCCATCCTGGGTTTTTATCTTTTTATGGGCTTACCTGTGGCATTGTGTGATCACACTATGGCCCAGATTTTCCCTCTGCCCACTCTGACTTCATTTCCTTCCATTCCACAGGTTGATCCTGACAGCATTCCCTTATAAATGATCTTCACTCTCATTTCCAACTCAGAATCTGGGGAACCATATCTGTGGCAAGGATTTTCATACGTGGAGGTGAAGAGGCTCTTGGAGGGTATTCCAGGATGAGGGAATTTATTAAAATACTCAATAAAAATGTAGGGTCTGTGGGTGAGGGAAACAATGGGATATCCAATTAGAGTGGGTGAAAGAAAAGGATGGAATGTGAGGCTAGAAATTCAGGCTGGGGCCACTGTGTGGAGGACCCTGAATGGCATACTCAGAAGAGTGAGGTGATGAGAAACCTTGGAGGATTTTGAGCACAAGACATTAGCACCAGGCTTTGATTATGATTCTGACAACAAACTGTTTCAAATACTTTAGGAGGGCCTTATATCTGTTAAAAGAATGATGTAGTAAAAATATGTAAAGTGGCTTCCAGGGGAGCTCTCTTATACATGTAGGCCTAGAGTTTTCTCTCTTAGGGACAAAATGAAGCCTGTGGCTGTTATGAGTTGAACTGGAATTCACATGTTGAAATCCTAACTCCCAGTACTTCAGAATGTGACTCTATTTGGAGATATGGTCTTTACGTAGGGATAATCAAGTTAAGATGACGTCAGTACACTTCTCAAAAGATGACATTTATGCAGCCAACAAACATACGAAAAAAAGCTGAACATCACTGATCATTAGAGAAATGCAAATCTAAACCACAATGAGATAACATCTCATGCCAGTCAGAATAGCGATTATTACAAAGTCAAAAAGCAACCAATACTTCTGAGGTTGCAGAGAAAAAGGAATGCTTTTACACTGTTGGGGTGGGAGTATAAATTAGTTCAACCATGTGGAAGATGGATTGTGAGGAACTGTGAATCCCTCAAAGACCTGGAAGCAGAAATTTAACCCAGCAATTCCATTACTAGGTATATACCCAAAGGAGTATAAATCATGCTATTACAAAGATACATGCATGTGTATGTTCATTGCAGTAATATGCACAATAGCAAAGACATGGAATCAACCCAAATGCCCATCAGTAGTAGGCTGGATAAAGAAAATGTGGTACATACACACCATGGAATACTACGCAGCCATAAAAAGGAACAAGATCACGTCCTTTGCAGGGACATGGATGGAGCTGGAAGCCATTATCTTCAGCAAACTAAGGCAGGTACAGTAAATGAAAACACTGCATATTCTCACTTTTAAGTGGGAGCTGAACAATGAGAACACATGGACACAGGGAGGGGAGCAACACACACTGGGGCCTGTTAGAGAGTGGGGGTGGGGGAAGGGAGAGCATCAGGAAGAATAGCTAATGGATGTTGGGCTTAATACCAAGGTGATGAATTGATCAATGCAGCAGACCACCATGGCTCATGCTTACCTGTGTACCAAACCTGCATATCTTGCACATATATTCTGGAACTTAAAATAAAGGTTGAAGGAAAAAAAAGATGAAGGCAGTAGTCTGGGCCCTAATCCAATATGACTGCTGTTGTTATAAAAAAGGGAAATTTGGTGTCCATGAATGGATAAAAAAAATGTGGTACATATACACCATGGAATACTATGCAGCCATAAAAAGGAATGAGATCATATCCTTTCCAGGGACATGAATGAAGCTGGAAGCCATCATCCTCAGCAAACTAACACCGAAAAAGAAAACCAAACACTGCATGTTCTCACTCATACATGGGAGTTGAACAATGAAAACACATGGACACAGGAGGGTAACAACACACACTGGGGCCAGTTGGGGGCTGGGGGCGAGGGGAGGAAGAGCATTGGGACAAATAGCTAATGAATGCAGGACTTAAAACCTAGATGATGGTTGATATGTGCAGCAAACTACCATGGCACACATATAACTATGTCACAAACCTACATGTTCTGCACTTGTATCCCGGAACTTCATATAAAATTTTAAAAAAGGGAAAGTTGGATTTGTGGATGCACACACATGCCCACACACGCACAAGGAGAATGATGAAGATGAAGGCAGAGATTGGAATGATGAAGCTGCAAGCCGAGGAACACCAAGGATAGCTGGCCATCACCAGAAGCTAGGAGAGATACGGAGCAGTCTTCCTCATAGCTCTCAGAAGGAATCAAACTTGCCGACACCTTGGTTTCAGACTTCTAGCCTCCAGAACTGTGAAACGACAAATTCCCATTGTTTAAGCCACCCAGTTTGTGGCATTTAGTTATGGCAGCCCTAGCAAATTAGTACAATAGCTCTTTCTCCTCAGTTTCCTGGCCGTGAGCTCTGTGAGAAAGAGACCATGTCTGTGATTGCTCACTGTATCAGTTAGGATGCTTCAGGCTTCAAGCAACAGAAAACTTAACTAAAAGTGGTTTGAAACATAACAACATTTATTATTTCACATGAGAATATCAGAGGTAGGGCTGTCCCAAAATGGATTAAATCAACAGCTTAATGATGTCAGGGCTTAAGGTTAGCTATCTTGCTCTGGTTTCAGGGCTTGAGATCTTTGGGACCACTCAGATGATCCTAATTAGAGATAGAATCCACGTGAGGTATGGTTTATTTCCACTTCATGCTGCCTATTATCTCATCTTTTCAGGTCCTGACCCTAGATAATGGGGGGTTTTCAGGGTCCCCAACCTTCGCAGACCCTATATTCCACATTTGTTTTTATCATTCTGTATTCCACCTTTTTTTTCTCTCTAATACTGTCAGAAAGGTTGCTCAGCCTCTCAGTCACTTCTATATTGGTGAAAGCCCCGTGGACAAAAGTGGATCAAATACCTCTTTTGGTTTCCTGATTCAGCTCTGTTTCTAGGCTTGGTAATTCTCCACTCTTTCATTATTTCTTTGATAATTATAGAAATGTATTCTTTTAAAAATATTGTCTTTTCTCATTTTTCTTTAGCAGAAAGGCAGGTCTGAATTAACTCATCTTTAATGATCAGAAATGGAACTCTATCTTTTTAGACTTTATCACTAAAACAAAAATTATACAAGCTACTTCAGTAGCCCCCTTCTCTCTCAAGAAGGAGCCATTATTTTGAATTTAGTTTTTATAATTTCATACATTTGATACATAGGTGCCTATCCTCAAACAACGCATGGTATTGTTTTTATAAATGACATTATACTGTATTCTTCTGCAGCTTTCTTTTTCTGTCCAGTATGTTTTTGATATTTATCTCATTTTGTTATGCTAGAGACATAGTATATTAATTATACTTGCCTCATAGTATTCCTTATACGATTGTACCACAATTACTCATTCATTCTCCTATTGATGAACATTGGGGTTATTTGCATTTTAAAATGTGCAGTCTGCTCAGGCCAAAATATTTGTATTTGACTCAACAAAGATGAGAAAGTGGTGCTTCTTAGACAATCAAAAGGCTTAGATGAAAGTTCCATGCTCAAAAATGTCCCAAGGGAAATTAAAAATTCTCAGTTGACAAATGAAGACCAGAACTTGATAACTCCACAAAATTCTTCGAGTAAAAATTTGATTAAATATGATAAAGGAAATGGGGGCCCCATCCTTATCCAAGGGTCCTAAGTGTCCATTGGTACAAAGTGCTGGGATAGACAAAGGACAGAACTGGTCACGTGGCTGTGGTACTAGATCCCCGGCAGGGCAGGGGAGCTGGCTTTGCTGCTGCAGGGTACACAGCCCTTGGTTCCAGATATGGGCCATCATGTGTAAGTCTCTTTACCCCTGTTTCCTTACCCATATTGAAGTTGTGCAATCTTTTTATGGACTTACCCCTTTTTTTTTTATGTTATACTTTAAGTTCTAGGGTACATACGCACAACATGCAGGTTTGTTACATATGTATACATTTGCCATGTTGGTGTGCTGCACCCATTAACTCATCATTTACATTAGGTATATCTCCTAATGCTATCCCTCCCTCCTTCCCCCTCCCCACAATAGGACCCAGTGTGTGATATTCCCCTTCCTGTGTCCAAGTGACCTCATTGTTCAATTCCTACCTATGAGTGAGAACATGCAGTATTTGGTTTTCTGTTCTTGTGATAGTTTGCTGAGAATGGTGGTTTCCAGCTGCATCCATGTCCCTACAAAGGACATGAACTCATCCTTTTTTATGGCTACATAGTATTCCATGGTGTATATGTGCCACATTTCCTTAATCTAGTCTGTCACTGATGGACATTTGGGTTGATTCCAAGTCTTTGCTATTGTGAATAGTGCTGCAATAAACATACGTGTGCATG
>NW_012116077.1:2861620-2905771 GCF_000951035.1 Colobus angolensis palliatus
GTTTTCTAAATATACAATCATGTCATCTGCAAACAGGGACAATTTGACTTCTTCTTTTCCTAACTGAATACCCTTTATTTCCTTCTCTTGCCTGAAGCCTTCTTCTCTCAACTTGTCAAGGTCATTCTCCATCCAGCTTTGTTCCGTTGCTGGTGATGAGCTGTGTTCCTTTGGTGGGGGAGATGTTCTCTGATTTTTGAATTTCCAGCTTTTCTGCCCTGCTTTTTCCCCATCTTTGTGCTTTTATCTGCCTTTGGTCTTTGATGATGGTGATGTACTGATGGGGTTTTGGTGTGGGGGTCCTTTCTGTTTGTTAGTTTTCCTTCTAACAGTCAGGATCCTCAGCCGTAAGTCTGTTGGAGTTTGCTTGAGGTCCACTCCAGACCCTGTTTGCCTGGGTATCAGCAGCAGAGGCTGCAGAAGATAGAATATTGCTGCACAGCGAGTGTTGCTGTCTGATTCTTGCTCTGGAAGCTTCGTCTCAGGGGTGTACCCCACCGTGTGAGGTGTGAGGTGTCGGTCTGCACCTAGTGGGGGATATCTCCCAGTTAGGCTACTCAGGGGTCAGGGACCCCCTTGAGCGGGCAGTCTGTCCGTTCTCAGATCTCAACCTCCGTGCTGGGAGATCCACTGTTCTCTTCAAAGCTGTCAGACAGGGACATTTACCTCTGCTGAGGTTTCTGCTGCTTTTTGTTTAGCTATGCCCTGTCCCCAGAGGAGGAGTCTACAGAGGCAGGCCGGCCTTGAGCTGTGGTGGGCTTGAGCTGTGGTGGGCTCCACCCAATTCGAGATTCCTGGCAGCTTTGTTTACCTACTTAAGCCTCAGCAATGGCAGGCGCCCCTCCCCTGGCCTCGCTGCCACCTTTCAGTTAGATCTCAGACTGCTGTGCTAGCAATGAGGGAGGCTCCGTGGGCGTAGGACCCTCTGGGCCAGGTGTGGAATATAATCTCCTGGTGTGCCGTTTGCTAAGACCCTTGGTAAAGCGCAGTATTAGGGTGGGAGTTACCCGATTTTCCAGGTGTTGTGTGACTCAGTTTCCATTGGCTAGGGAAAGGAATTCCCTTCCCCCTTGGGCTTCCCGGGTGAGGTAATGCCTCGCCTGGCTTCAGCTCTCACTGGTCGGGCTGCACCCGCAGACCAGTGCCAGCTGTCCGACATGCCCCAATGAGATGAACCCGGTACCTCAGTTGAAAATGCAGAAATCACCCATCTTCTATGTCGCTCACGCTAGGAGCTGGAGGCTGGAGCTGTTCCTATTTGGCCATCTTGGACGCACCCCCGGCCTTACTCCTTTTTGATAAACTTTAAAATCCTTTTCCTCCCTTCATATTGCTTTTTCATCCTTTGCTTTTTTCCTAACGCTTCCTTATGAAAATTTTCAAACATCCAGCAAAGTTGAAAGAAATTTGCGATGAACAACCACATGATACCATTGGATTTTACAATGAACATTTTCTTATTTTTGCTTCATTATCCATCTCTCCATCTGTCTATGTCTGTTCCCATTTATCCATCCATCTTATTTTTTTTCTGATGCATTGGACAGCAGGTTGCAGACATTAGTGTACTTTACCTCTAAACCCTTCAGCATGAATATCATTAAGTTCAATATTTGTTATTTTTTAATTTAAGTAAAATTCACATACAATGAAATGCAGTGATCTTACGAGTACCATTCTATAAGGTCTGATAAATGCATACATCATATAATTCTAACCCCTATCAAGATACAGACCATTGCCAACAGCCCAGAAAGCACCCCCATGCTCCTTCCAAGTCAATCTCTGCCTTCACCCTCCATAGGAAACCACTGTTCTGATTTTTCTACTGTAGTTATTTTTAATAACTTTTATTTGGAAATAATTTCAAACTTAGAGAAAAGTTGCAAGAAAAATAATACTACAAAGGCCACCCAGATACTCTTCACCCAGATCCACCTCTCATTAACATTTAACTATTTTGTTTTGGCATTTGCTTTCTTTCTATGTATATAGATTTTTTTTTTTAACCTGGCATGATGGCATGCACCTGTAATCCCAGCTATGCTGGAGGCTGAGGTGGGAAGGTTGCTTGAGCCCAGGACTTTGAGACTAGCCTGAGCAACATAGTGAAACTCATACTTCTAAATTTTTTAAAAATAAAAATAAAAGATTTTTTTTCCTGAAGCACTTGAGATTAAGTAGCATGCAACCATAGATTAATTTTGCCCCCTGTAGAAGTTCATAGAACTTCACACAGCATGACTTTCATTTTTAAATTTTTATGAAGGTAATATATTCACACAGTTAAAAGAATCAATAGTATGGAAGGCTTTAATGAAAAACAGCAGTCCCTTTTAACCATTCCCACCATTCTGTCCTGTCCTTAAGAGTCAATCTCTTTTTATTCTTTTAAATATTCCTTGTGGTAGTTACTTCCTTATTCCTAAAATAGTGTTATATTATTGTTTTTTGTTTCAGCAATTTTAGACATTATCTAGTCATTTTACATTATGATAGATCCATTCGTTATTATTATTCACTCATTAATCCATTCACTCAACAAATATTTTTCTGAGTGAACACAAATTTTTATTTCACCTGAGTAAATAGCTAGAAGTGGGATTGCTGGGCCATATAGTCAGTGTATGTCTAACTTTGTAAGAAACTGATAAACTAATTTAGAAAGGATATGTGCTGTTTTGCGTTCTCATCAGTAATATATGAGAATTCCAGTTGCTCTGCCTCCTCACCAGGTATTGTCAACATTATCAATTTTAGGCATTCAAATAGGTGTGTGGTGATATCTCATTGTGGTATACATTTTCATATCTCCAATGACTAATGATGTTGAGTATGTTTTCAATGTGCTTATAGTCATCTCTAAATCATTTTTGGTGAAATGTCTATTCAAGCATTTTGCCCATTTAATTTTCTTATTGTTGAGTTTTAAGAGTTTATTGTACATTCTAGAAACAATTTCTTTGTCAGATGTGTGGTTTTCAAATATTTTCTCCCGGTCTGTGACTTGTCTTTTCAGTCTCTTAATGGTATCTTTTGCAGAGGAAAAGTTTATAATTTTAAGGAAGTCCTATTTATTATTTTTTTCTTGTATTGATAATGCTTTTGCTGTTGTATTTTAAGACTAATCACCAAACCCAAGGTCACAAAGACTTCTCCTATGTTTTATTTTAAAAGTTTTTATAGCTTTTTGTTTCATATTTAGGTTTATGATCTATTTTGAGTTAATGTTGTATAAGGTGTGAACTTCAGATGTAGGTTAATTTGTTTTTGCAAATGGATGCATGTGGTTCCTTTCACCATTTAGTGTTTTTTGAGTCCAAAATTAATTGGTCATATTTGTGTGAGTCTATTCCTGGTCTCTGCATTTTGTTCTGTATGTTCTATATGTTTTATCTATATGTTTCTCTCTGTTTCTTTTTTTTTTTGAGGTAACAAATATTACCCCTGTGTATCCATTCAGAGATATTCTATGTATATGTAACTATATATGTAAGTATATTTATTTGTTTTTCTTTTTGAGCTTACTGAAATAGTCACATAATTTAAACACAATTTTGCACTTTGTCTTTTAAAAAATTAGCCTTGTATCATAAAATGTGTCTATGTCAGTTCATTTCAATTAGAACTATCTCATTCATTTTAATGGTTGCATAAAATTCTATTGTGTGGGTACATCATAATTAACTAATTTTTTGACAAATCTGCCTCTGTTATTGGGTAATGACTTTAAAACAATTGTTTAGCTTGGATAATGTTTTAAAAATTTGTTTGTAGAGATGTGGTCTCACCATGTTGCCCAGGCTGGTCTGAAACTCCTGGATTCAAGTATTCCTCCTGCCTCGGCTTACCAAAGTGCTGGGATTACAGGTGTGAGCCACCATGCTTGCCCTGCTTTTTATTTTTATAGTAGCCCTAGCAAACTAATACATTCACTATAATCAGGTTTTCTACAACTTGCTGCAAAAAAATAGTTCCAATTCATCTCATGGGCAAGGTTATACACACACACAAACACACACACACATATGCACACACACACACACATATACTGTGTGTGTGTGCGTGTGTGTGTGCGTGTGTGTTGAGTATCCCTAAAACAAAATGCTCCAAAATCAAAAACTTTTTGAGCACTGACAGATGCTCAAAGGAAATGCTCATTGGAGTATCTTGGATTTTGGATTTTTGGATTAAGAATGTTCAACCAATAAGTATAATGCAAATATTCCCAAATCTGAAAATATCCCAAACCCCAAACACTTCTGCTTCCAAGCATTTTGGATAAAGAATACTAAAGGATACTCAACCTTTACACACACACCCACACACAGACACACTCACTCACTCTCACACACTCACACACAGGCATATCCAACCTCATTGTTCTCCCTCTAGTGGTTTCTGGGCTGATGGTTTTCAGTGTGATTGCAGGGATATTGGATTTCAAGGCTACTCTTGAGCTGAGGAGAGTGGTATGGGAATAAGGTCAGTTAAAATGCCTCAAAGCTCACTCTTTTACAGAAACTCAGCCATTTTTCTTGAACAAATACTCCCCAGATTTCTGAAGTCCCTTGGTTAATTTCCAGAGTTCTTAAAATGTTGATTCTGACAAATTATTTTCCAGTGTTCTCATTTCTTCTATGGGGAAAAGAATTTTTGGAGATCTTTATTCCACCATTCCTACTGATGTCACTTGGGAGATTTTCATAAAACAGATTTTTTTCCTGCATATTTTATTCTTTCTAAGTTTGGGTTCCCTTATTTATTAATATTATAAAGAATATATTTATTCTTTCTAAGTTTGGGTTTTCTTATTTCTGTTTGGTTTGTTTGCTTGTTTACTTTTGGAGGTCTTTCTCAAATTTATTCATTCATTCAACCAATATTGAGTGTCTAAAATGTGCCAGGTACTTCATGTGAAAAAAATTAAAACAAAGACCATGCTGACATGGAGTTTACATTCTAGAGGAATGGTAATAATGTAATGTTAGATGATGTCTGCTGAGTGCTGTAAAGAAAAATAAGGCAAACTATCCAGAGCAAGAGAGAGATGCAGATGCTATTTATTGATAGAGTAGGTACAAAGGCACTGACATGAAAAGATATTTGATATAGCTGAACAGCCAGGAGACCAGTGTACTGAATGAAGGGAAGAGCAGTAAGAAGTGGATTTGGAAAGGAAAGGCCTTTGTGCACCTGGAAATGGACTTTGGCTTTTACTTTGATCAAGGCAGGAAACCACTGCAGGCTTTTTATAAAGAAGAGTGACATCGTTTGGGTGTGTCTTAAAAGTCTAATTGATTATTCTATTGAGAATAGGCTGTAAGAGGGTAAGGGTGGAAGATGGGAAACCAATTAGAAGACTGTTGCAACAATCCAGGTGAGAGATAAAGGTAGCCTAGGTGAGGGTGGTGGAAATGGAGGTGATGATAAATGGTGGGATTCAAATATCTCATGAACCTTGGCTGTCTGTATATATTTAAGATTGAGGCACAGAAACATTTATTGAAAGCCTGTCTGTGGTTGAAGATTGTTGACTGGTAGTCTACAATGAAAAGTGGTTAGACAAGGAGCCAGACTTTTCCGTTGGGACCCCCAAATCTCCTATGTAAGTATGTAGAAATCTTTTTTGCTCAGATAGATCATTTTCTTCAACAGTAATTCTTCCATATCTTGGAGCATGTTGGGATATAAGCTTGGCTGCTGTCAATTTTAAACCTAGCAGGGGAGAACTTGGGAGTAGGGGTGGGCTCAGTCTCACAGGTTCAGGAGCAGGTGTTTAAGACATCTCCTTGTTTCAGGCTATGAGACTTACCCCCTGCTCACCAGCATAGCTCGTGTCTTTTAAACCCTGGACGTCGTCATTTAATATAAACTTCATTTAATGTTTCCAGAAATAAAACCTCGTTTCTTGCCTGGATGCTTACGATGAGGATGGGAAACTCAGAGAGTATTTAGTCCATGTACAGATATTCAAACAATGTTCTATTTTCAGCTCTGTACTTCGGACCTGCCTTATTGGTGCCTCTCAGGCTTTAAAGAGCAAATCAGCTGGCTATGTTCTGCGTCCTCCTCTGCAGGCATTTAAAGTTGTAGCATTCTCCTCTCTGTTCAACTTCCAAAAATTGTTTAAGTTTTTCACCTGCTGATGTCTTCTATCCTAATCTTTTGGGTCCTTATATGTTTATGTCATTTAAAAATTCATTTGCTGTCATTTTGGGACCACTTGGGAGGGAAAGGAGATAGATAACGTGCTGTCAACCAGCGTATTTACCCAGTAGGTATTCTTCTTTCACACTCCATATGACCCTCTGCAGATTTGGATTTCCTTTCCCTACACTGAGAGCCGTTGTCATCGAATTTTGATGCATTGAGCATCAAATTGAGCATCTGTCATCGAATTTTAGGGTTCTACTTTAGAGACAAACAGATATGAGTTTGATTTCCACTTACACTATTTACTAGTTTTGTGATCATGGAAAAATCACCTAAGTTACTTGGGCCTCAGTTTCTTCAGTTAAAAATAATATTGCATTTTATGTGTGTGTATATATATATATACACACACATATATGTGTTAATTATTCACATCCATTTTAAACATGAAGAAACTGAGGGTTCTGGGGATCTGACGTACAGCACCATCATTATAGTTAATAATACTATATTGTTTGCTTGAAATTTGGTAAGAGAGCAGATCTTAAATGTTTTTAATACACACACACAATGGCAACTACGTGTGTTGAATGATGTGTTAATTAGTTTGATTGGGATAATCATTATACAATATATACATATGTTAAATCATGATGTATACCTTGAATCTATACCATTTTTATTTGTCAATTATACCTCAATTGAGTTGGAAAAAAGTTGGGATGATTATTATACCACATCAAATTGATGTTACAAATGCTTAATGAGCTAATCTATGTAAACCTCTTCGCACAGACTGATCCATACTCAATAAATGGTATATATTTCACTTAGTATAATGACCTCCAGTTTCATTCATATTGTTGCAAGTGAAAGGTCCAGAAAGACAAACATGGCATGTTCTCACTTATTTGTAGGTTCTAAAAATCAAAACAATTGAACTCATAGACATAGAGAGTAGAAGGATGGTTACCAGAGGCTGGGAAGGGTAGTGGGAAGGTTGAGGTGAAGTGGGGATGGTGAATGGGTACAAAAAAAATAGGAGGAATGAATAAGATCTAGTATCTGGTAGAGCAACAAGGTGACTATAGTTGATAATAAATTAATTGTACATTTGAAAATAACTAAAAGAGTGTAATTGAATTGTTTGTAACACAAATTATAAATACTTGAGGGGATAGATATCCCATTTTATGGGACGTGATTATTATGCATTGCAGTCCTGTATCAAAACATCTCATGTACCCCATAAATTTATATATCCGCAAAATTAAAAATTAAAATTAAGAAAATAAACTTCTTATCTAAACTGATCCTTCTGCTGGGAGGGAGAATAATTTGGTGGGCATGGGGTGTGCTTACATTCCATAAGCTGTGATTCCTTAAATTGTATCTGTTGTTTGTAAATAAAAGAAGACCTTTTCAGTAGGAGGTATGAAGATTGCCCAGTTAATCTTATCACATAGTAAACACTCATCATCTTTATTCATTTGGTCATTCATTCTTTAATTCATTCATTTAACATTTGTTGAGCTCTTACCATATGTCAGGCACTATGATAGGTGGCTGGGAGACAGCACAGGCAAGACTCAGCAAAGCAGTTAAACAGGGTTCTCGACTTCAAGTATATAGCAGTCCAGGGGTAGATAGAAAAGGACGGGCGATTTTGAAACAATATAATTGTGCTATGATGCAACACACGTTGCTGTGATTAACTGATGTCTCTCTTGCACTATAAAAAGACCTCATCTATCTTGTTTATCACTGTTGTCCCGGTGTCTAGCATTGTGCCTGGCACATGAGAGGTGCTCAATAAAACGTTTTTATTGTAAAAACGATGTGTAATGAAAATCTCTCTTTCCTAAGTTTACATAGGAAAATGTATTTGAAAACTTTACCTTTAATTCTTAAGAGGAAAGCATTCCTGCAATGTATGTGTGTTGGTGAGTGAGTGCATGACTGCATATTTGGCAAAGGGTGAGTCAAGGATAAGAGGAAGTACATCACAGTTCAACAAATATTTCCTGAGTGCCAACTCTGTGCCAGGCATAGTGTAGGGTATGGAGGATACAGAGATGAATAAGACATAGCTTTTGCCCTTAAGCATCTCCAAGTCTAGCCTGGAGACAGACATGTGAACTGTGAATTACAGTACAGTGTGATAAAGGCCATAAATAAAACTCAAATCAGATGTGAATCTTAAGCTTGAGGGCTTTGGGTAAGACTAGAGCCATTAAACATGATTCTGAAGACATGTTCCATTTTCTACAATAAGATGCAGTGGGAAAACAATTGCTCAGAGAATCTATTATATATTTTTCAGAGAAAGTATGGAAATCTCATTATTGTTAATGGCAATAGAATAGAGAAGAAAACAGAATGAAAAGCAATATCTAAATAAGCTATCATTATATATGAAGTAGAGTCACTTAGTGGTTAAGTGATGTTTGCTAGGAAGTTATCTTGGCAGTTGCTTTTGGAAAAAGAAGATCAAAAACATACCAAGAATGCCAGTTAATGCCATCATTATTTACTTAGTATAAATTTACAGGAAAATACGTTCACGAAAATAAAATATCATGTAAAGAACTGAGTGTGATTTTCATCTTCATTGTTGTGTATCACTTTTCCTTTAAAAAGCAAACAAACCTATTTATAACTTTACTATAGGAAACAGTGACTGAGTTGATAAAGAAGGTATACTAGGTAAGAAAAATAAGTAACAATGGCTTAGAAGTCACCACTCCATCCAAACAACAAGTAGAAAACTGAAAAAAACTGAAAAATCAGCACGTCTTAGATCCATCAGAGAAGTGAGATCATAGTGCAAAGCACTTCCACAAAAGTAGAAGAGACAAGCAGATACAGAGAATCATAACGTACCAGAGCAGAAACCCCAAAAGAGAAATCTCCCCAGAAACTAGTTCTGGGATAGGAGAGCCTTAACTGTAATTGAAAAATTGCTGGAGGGTCAGTGTGGACAACTCTCAGAGTTAAAAACTCCCAGGGGGATCAAGTCATAGGAAGACCTGTGTTTTGTAAATTTTACCTCCAGGAGTTCTACATGTCCTCATGGTGAATATTGGAGAAAAATCCCCTTGTTCTTCCAGCAGGCGTTAGGGGGAAAGAAACCATTTTAAGATACAGCAGAGCATTCTGTTCTTCTTCACAAGTACAGCCCTCAGAAGAAACTATTTTTACCAATCTAACCTGCTGGGGTTATATCAAAGCCTAACCTACCTGGGGGAAGGGAAATAACCAACTCCAGCTCCAGCTCCCTCTAGCTTTCCTCATGAGAAAAAAGAAATACCCGACTCCAAGACCCCTCCAGCCATCTTGCCCCACCTAAGAGTTGCTGGGGGATGGTGGCTGAAAACCAGTGGTGAAGTTCACAGTCCAGGGGCACAGGCACACCAAAAGACTGAGACCTAACCATAGGATTATAGAATGCTTTCCCTCCTCCCTCACCTTACCACCACATTACTAAAAGCCTGTTTACTGCTGTTCCTTTTACCCAGTACATCATGTCCACCTTTCACCAAAAAATTACAAGGCATACTCAAAGGCAAAACAAAAACAAAACCACAGTTTGAAGAGATTCAACCAACATCAGAACCAGGGTCAGATATGGCTAGAATGTTGGAATTATCAGATCAGGAATTTAAAAAATTAGACAACATGAAAGAACAGATGGATAATGTAAGCAGAGAGCCAGAAATTCTAAGAAGAAATTTAAAAATACTCAAGATCAAAAACACTATAACAGAAATAAAGAATGCCTTTGATGGGATCATCACTAGACCGGACACAGTGAGGAAAGAATTTGCACTTGAGGACGTGGTAATAGAAACTTCCAAAACAGGAACAATGGCTGGGAAAAAAAGAGTACAAAATATCTAAAACATGTGAGACAATTACAAAAGGTATAATATGCATAATAGAATACCAGAAGGAGAAGAAAAAGACAAAGGAACAGAAGAAATGTTAGAAGCAATAATGACTAAACAAAACAAAATAAAACAAGTCTACACCTAGGCATATCGTATTCAAATTGCAGAAAATCAAAGATAAAGCAAAAATCTCGAATGAAGCCAGAGAAACCACCTTATCTCTAGAGAGGCAAAGATAATAATTACATCTGGCTTTTCCTCAGAAACCAGTGAAGCAAGAACAAGGTAAACTAATATTAAACATTTAAAATGTTGAGAAAAAAAGACTCACCAACCTAGAATTCTTTGCCTTGCCAAAGTATCCTTCAAAAGTGGAGAATAAATGCTTTCTCAGAAAAACAAAAATTGAGAGAATTTATGTCAGTATACCTGTCTTGCAAGAAATGTTAAAAGTTATTCAGAGATGGAAAATGATATAGATCAGAAATGCAGGTCAATAAAAAAGAAATGAAGAGCATCGGAGAAGGAATAAGTGAAAGTAAAATAAAACGTTTCATTTTCTTATTTTTAGTTGATCTGACAACAGTTTGTTCAAGGTAATAATAGCAACAATGTATTTGGTTGTGTGTGTGTGTGTGTGTGTGTGTGCATTTGCTATGTATGTTTATATATAAGGGAAATGAATGACAGTGATGACACAGGGTACAGGAGGGGGTAGTTAAGAACATTTTGTTATTGTAAGGTACTTGCCATATCCACGATACCCATTTGGGTGACAGATACTATGAAGTGTTATGCTGTTATTTGAAAGTAGATTTGGATTAGCTGCAAATATATATTGCAAATTCTAGGGTAACCACCAAAAATAGTTTTAAAATTATAAAACATATGTTAAGAAAGGAGAGAAAATGAAATGATATAAAATGCTCAGTTAAAACCACAAGAGGCAGGAAAAGTATGAAAGACAAAAACAGGACCAATAAACAAGGTCAAGAAGTAGAAAACTATAGTAAATATGGTAGATATTATAATAATCCAACTATATCGATAATCACTTTAAACGTCAATGGTCTAAACACACCAATTAAAACAGATTTCTGGCCAGCTGCAATGGCTGACACCTATAATCCCAGCACTTTGGTAGGCCAAGGTAGGAGGGTTGTTTGAGGCCAGGAGTTCAAGACCAACCTGGGCAATATAGTAAGACCCCATCTCTATAAAACATTTTAAAATTAGCCAGGGGTGGTGGTGTGTGCCTGTAATCCCAGATACTCAGGAGGCTGAGGCAAGAGGATCACTTGAGCCCAGAGGGTTAAGGCTGCAATGATCTGTGATCTGACACTGCACTCCAGCCTAGGTGATGGAGCAAGACACTGTCTTAAATAAATAAATAAATAAATGATGGATTTCACAGAAAGACAAATACCACATGTTCTCACTTATAAGTGGGAACTAAATAATGTATACACATGGATGTAGAGTGTGGAATGATAGACAATAGAGACTTGGAAAGGTGAGGGGATGAGAGGTGGGTGGGTGATGAGAAATTACTTAATGAGTACAATATACATTATTTGGGTGACAGATACCCTGTAAGCTCTAACTTCACCAATATGCAATCTATGCTCGTAACAAAATTGCACTTGTACCCCATAAATGTATACAAATAAAATAAAAGAGTTTGTCAGAGTAGATTAAAAAAACCTATGTGTTGTCTACAAAAAAAACCACTTTAAATATAAAGACACATGTAGATTAAAAGTAAATAAAGATAAACTATGATAACACTAGTCAAAACAAAGTGGAAGACACTATATTAATTTCAAACAGAGCAGACTTCAGGGCAAGGAAAGTTATCAGGGATAAAGAGGGGGCAATGCATAATGATAAAGAAGTTAATACTCAAGAAAGACACAATAATTCCTAATGTGCGTGCACCTAACAATAGAGAATCAAAATACGTGAAGCAAAAACTGATAGAATTATAAGGAGAAATAGATGAATTCAGGGTTATTGTTGGAGACCACCACCTCTTTATCAGAAATGAACAGATCCAGCAGGCAGAAAATTAGTAAGGACAAAGTTGAACTCAACAGCACCATCATTGTGTAATATTCTAAATCCTCTGCTGTCATTTCAACAATGTTCATAGCATCTTCACTAGGAGTAGATCCCATCTCAAGAAACCACTTTCTTTGCTCATTCATAAGAAGCAACTCCTCATTCATTAAAGTTTTATCATGAAATTGTAGCAATTAGGCTCCCCTTCTAATTCTAGTTCTCTTACACTTTCTACCACATCTGCTGCTACTTCCACCACTGACGCCTTGAACCTTTGAAAGTCATCCATAAGGGTTGGAATCAGCTTCTTCCAAATTAATGTTAATGTTGATATTTTGACCTCCACCATATTTGACCTCCACATATTTGACCTCCATTCAAGAATTGTGAATGTTGTTAATGACATGTAAATAGTGAATCCTTTCCAGAAGGCTTTCAGTTTACTTTGCCCAGGTCCATCAGAGAAGCCAATATCTATGATAGCTATAGCCTTATGAAATGTATTTGTTAACTACTAAGACCTGAAAGTCAAAATTATTCCTTGATCTCAGGGCTCCATAATGGATGTTGTGTGTATTAGTCCATTTTTGCACTGCTCTAAAGAACTACCTGAGACTGGGTAGTTTATAAATAAAAGAGGTTTAATTGACTCAGTGCCACACGGCTGGGGATGCCTCAGGAAACTTACAATCATGGTGGAAGGTGACAGGGAAGCAAGACACATCTTACATGGCAGCAGGGAGGCAGGGGGGCTGTTGCACACTTTTAAACCATCAGTTCTTGTGAAAACTCACTATTACAAGAATAGCATGGAGGAAGCTGTCCCCATGATCAAATTATCTCCCACCAGGTCCCTTCTCTGAGGTCCCAAGTGTCTTCCACTTTGTTTTGATTAGTGTTATCATAGTTTATCTTTATTTACTTTTAATCTACATGTGTCTTTATATTTAAACTCCCATCTCCCTGGGACAGAGCACCTGGGGGAAGGGGTGGCAGTGGACGCAGCTTCAGCAGACTTAAACAATCCTGCCTGCTGACTCTGAAGAGAGCAGCAGATCTCCCAGCACAGCATTCAAGCTCTGCTAAGGGACAGACTGCCTCCTCAACTGGGTCCCTGACCCCCGTCCTCCTGACTGGGAGACACCTCCCAGCAGGGGTTGACAGACACCTCATACAGGAGAGTTTTGGTTGGCATCTGGTGGGTGACCCTCTGGATGAGGCTTCCAGAGGAAGGAGCAGGCAGCAATCTTTGCTGTTCTGCAGCCTCCGCTGGTGATACTCAGGCAAACAGGGTTTGGAGTGGACCTCCAGCAAAATCTAGCAGACCTGCAGAAGAGGAGCCTGACTGTTAGAAGGAAAACTAACAAACAAAAAGCAATAATATCAACATTAAGAAAAAAAAAAAGGACGTTCACACAAAAACCCCATCCAAAGGTCACCAACATCAAAGACCAAAGGTAGATGAATCCACAAAGATGAGGAAAAACCAGTGCAAAAAGGCTGAAAATTCCAAAAACCAGAATGCCTCTTCTCCTCTGAAGGATCACAATTCCTTGCCAGCAAGGGAACAAAACTGGATGGAGAATGAGTTAGGTGAATTGACAGAAGTGGGCTTCAGAAGGTGGGTAATAACAAACTCCTCTGAGCTAAAGGAGCATGTTCTAACGGAATGCAAGAAAGCTAAGAACCTTGAGAAAAGGTTGCAGGAACTGCTAACTAGAACAACCAGTTTAGAGAAGACATAAATGACCTGATGGAGTTGAAAAACACAACATGAGAACTTCATGAAGCATACACAAGTATCAATGGCTGAATCACTCAAGCAGAAGAAAGGATATCAGAGAATGAAGATCAACTTAATGAAATAAAGTGTGAAGACAAGATTAGAGAAAAAAGAATGAAAAGGAACAAACAAAGCCTCCAAGAAATATGGGACTATGTGAAAAGACCAAAACTACGTTTGATTGGTGTATCTGAACGTGATGGGGAGAATAGAACCAAATTTGAAAACACTCTTCAAGATATTATCCAGGAGAACTTCCCCAACCCAGCAAGACAGGCCAACATTCAAATTCAGGAAATACAGAGAACACCACAAAGATACTCCTTGAGAAGAGCAACCCCAAGACACATAATCGTCAGAATCACCAAGGTTGAAATGAAGGAAAAAATGTTAAAGGCAGGCAGAGAGAAAGGTCGGGTTACTCACAAAGGAAAGCTCATCAGACTAACAGCAAATCTCTCTTCAGAAACCCTATAAGCCAGAAGAGAGTGGGGGCCAATATTCAACATTCTTAAAGAAAAGATTTATCAACCCAGAATTTCATATCCAGCCAAACTAAGCTTCATAAGTGAAGGAGAAATAAAATCCTTTACAGACAAGCAAATGCTGAGGGATTATGTCACCACTAGGCCTGCCTTACAAGAGCTCCTGAAGGAAGCACTAAATATGGAAAGGAAAAACTGGTAGCACCCACTGCAAAAACATATCAAAATGTAAAGACCATCAACACTATGCATCAACTAACAGGCAAAATAACCAGCTAGCATAATAATGACAGGATCAAATTCACACATAACAATATTAACCTTAAAGGTGAATAGGCTAAATGCTCCAATTAAAAGAAACAGAAGAGCAAATTGGATAAAGAGTCAGGACCCATTGGTGTGCTATATTCAGGAGACCCATCTCATGTGCAAAGACACACATAGGCTCAAAATAAAGGGATAGAGGAAGATTTACTAAGTCAATGGAAAGCAAAAAAAAAAAAGCAGGGGTTTAAGGAGTTGAAATACTAGTGTCTGATAAAACAGACTTTAAACCAACAAAAATCAAAAAAGACAAAGAAGGGCATTACATAATGGTAAAGCGATCAATGCAACAAGAAGAGATAACTATCCTAAATAAATATGCACCCAATGCAGGAGCACCCAGATTCATAAAGCAAGTTCTTAGAGACCTACAAAGAGACTAAGACTCCCACACAACAACAGTGGGAGACTTCAACACCCACCCTGTTAATATTAGACAGATCAACAAGACAGAAAATTAACAAGAATATTCAGGACTTGAACTCAGCTCTGGATCAAGCTGACCTAATAGACATCTACAGAACTCTCTACCCTAAATCAACAGAATATATATTCTTCTCAGCACCACATAACACTTATTCTAAAATTGACCACATAATTCAAAATAAAACACTCCTCAGCAAATGCAAAAGAATGGAAATCATAACAAACAGTCTCTCAGACCACAGTGCAATCAAATCAGAACTCAGGATTAAGAAACTCACTCAAAACTGCACAACTACATGGAAACTGAACAACCTGCTCCTGAATGACTACTGGGTAAATAATGAAATTAAGGCAGAAATAAATAAGTTCTTTGAAATCAATGAAAACAAAGACACAACATACCAGAATCTCTGGGACACAGCTAAAGCAGTGCTTAGAGGGAAATTTTTACCACTAAATGCCCACAGGAGAAAGTGGGAAAGATCTAAAATCAACACCCTAACATCACAATTAAAAGAACTAGAGAATCAAGGGCAAACAAATGTCAAAGCTGGCAGAAGACAAGAAATAACTAAGATTAGAGCAGAACTGAAGGAGATAGAGACACGAAAACCCCTTCAAAAAATCAATGAATCCAAAAGCTGGTTTTTTGAAAAGATAAACAAAATAGATAGATTGCTAGCCACACTAATAAAGAAGAAAATAGAGAAGAATCAAATAGGCACAATAAAAAATGATAAAGGGGATATCAACACTGATCCCACAGAAATACAAACTACCATCAGAGAATATGATAAACACCCCTACACAAATAAACTTGAAAATCTAGAAGAAATGGATAAATTTCTGGACACATACACCCCGCCAATACTAACCCAGGAAGAAGTGGAATCCTTGAACAGACCCATCACAAGTTCTGAAATTGAGGCAGTAATTAATGGCCTACCACCACCACCAACAACAAAAAAAGCCCAGGACCAGTCGGATTCACAGCCTAATTGTACCAGAGGTACAAAGGGGAGCTGGTACCATTCCTTCTGCAACTATTCCAAAAAATAGAAAAAGGGGGAATCCTCCCTAACTCATTTTATGAGGCCAGCATCATCCTGATAGCAAAACCTGAGAGAGACACAACAAAAAAAGAAAATTTCTGGCCAATATCCCTGATGAACATCAATGCAAAAATCCTTAGTAAAATACTGGCAAACCGAATCCAGCACCACATCAAAAAGCTTATCCACCATGATCAAGTTGACTTCATCCCTGGAATGCAAGGCTGGTTCAACATATGCAAATCAATAAATGTAATCCATCACATAAACAGAACCAATGACAAAAACCGCAATAGATGCAGAAAAGACCTTTGACAAAATTCAACATCCCTTCATGCTAAGAACACTCAATAAACTAGGTAATGATGGAAAGTATCTCAAAATAATAAGAGCTATTTATGGCAAACCCACATCCAATATGATACTGAATGGGCAAAACCTGGAAGCATTCCCTTTGAAAACTGGCACAAGGCAAGGATGCCATCTCTCACCACTCCTATTCAATATAGTATTGGAAGTTCTGGCCAGGGAAATCAGGCAAGAGAAAGAAATAAAGGGTATTCAAATAGGAAGAGAGGAAGTCAAATTGTTTCTCTTTGTAGATGATGTAACTGTATATTTAGAAAACCCCATTGTCTCAGCCCCAAATCTCCTTAAGCTGATAAGCAACTTCAGCAAAGTCTCAGGATACAAAATCAATGTGCAAAAATCACAAGCATTCCTATACACCAGTAATAGATAAACAGCCAAATCATGAGTGAACTCCCATTCACAACTGCTACAAAGAGAATAAAATACCTAGGAATACAACTTGCAAGGGATGTGAAGGACCTTTTCAAGGAGAACTACTAATCACTGCTCAAGGAAATAAGAGAGGACACAAACAAATGGAAAAGTATTCCGTGTTCATGGATAGAAAGAATCAATATCATGAAAATGGCCACACTGCCCAAAGCAATTTATAGAATCAAAGCTATCCCCACCAAGCTACCACTGACTTTTTTCACAGAACTAGAAAAAAGTACTTTAAACTTCATAAGGAACCAAAAAAGAGCCTGCATAGGCAAGACAATCCTGGGTAAGAAGAACAAAGTTGGAGGCATCACACTACCTGACTTCAAACTATACTACAAGGCTGCAGTAACCAAAACAACATGGTACTGGTACCAAAACAGATATATAGACCAATAGAAGAGAACAGAGGCCTCAGAAATAACATCACACATCTACAATCATCTGATCTTTGACAAACCTGACAAAAACAAGCAATGGGGAAAGGATTCCTTATTTAATAAATGGTGTTGGGAAAACTGGCTAGCCATATGTAGAAAACTGAAACTGGACCCCTTCCTTACACCTTATACAAAATTTAACTCAAGGTGTATTAAAGACTTAAACATAAGACCTAAAACCATAAAAATCCTAGAAGAAAACCTATGCAATACCATTCAGGACATAGGCATGGGCAAAGACTTCATGACTAAAACACCAAAAGCAATGGCAACAAAAGCCAAAATTGACAAATGGGATTATAATTAAACTAAAGAGCTTCTGCTCTGCAAAAGAAACTATCATCAGAGTGAACAGGCAACCTACAGAATGGGAGAAAATTTTTGTAATCTATCCATCTGACAAAGGGCTAATATCCAGAATTTACAAGGAACTTAAACAAATTTACAAGAAAAAACAAGCAACCCCATCAAAAAGTGGGTGAAGAATATGAATAGACACTTCTGAAAAGAAGACATTTTTGTGGCCAACAAACATATGAAAAAAATCTCATCATCACTGGTCGTTAGAGAAATGCAAATCAAAACCACAATGAGATACCATCTCATGCTGGTTAGAATGGTGATCATTAAAAAGTCAGGAAACAACAGACGCTGGGGAGTATATGGAGAAACAGGAACACTTTTAAACTGTTGGTGGGTGTGTAAATTAGTTCAACCATTGTGGAAGACAGTGTAGTGATTCCTCAAGGATCTAGAATAAGAAATACCATTTGGCCCAGCAATCCCATTGCTGGGTATATACCCAAAGGATTATAAATCATTCTACTATAAAGACACATGCACAAATATGTTTATTGTAGCACTATTCACAATAGCAAAGGCTTGGAACCAACACAAATGTCCATCATTGATAGACTGGATAAAGAAAATGTGGAACATATACACCATGGAATACTATGCAGCCATAAAAAGGATGAGTTTATGTCCTTTGTAGGGACATGGATAAAGCTGGAAACCATCATTCTCAGCAAGCTAACACAGAAACAGAAAACCAAACGCCGCATGTTCTCACTCATAAGTGGGAGGTGAACAGTGAGAGCACATGGACACAAGGAGGGGAATATCTCACACTGGGGCCTATTGAGGGGTGGGAGCTAAGGGATGGATAGTGTTAGGAGAAATACCTAATGTAGATGATGGGTTGATGGGTGCAATAAACCACCATGGCACATGTATGCCTATGTAACAAACCTGCACATTCTGCACATGTATTCCAGAACTTAAAGTATAATAAAAAACCAAAAAATCAGTATTGGCTTCAACTTGCAGTCATCAGCTGCATTATCCATGAGTGAGAGAGTCAAGCCTGTCCTTTGAAGCTTTGAAGCCAGATAGTGACTTCTGTCTAGCTATGAAAGCCCTAGATGGCGTCTGCTTCCAATATAAGTCTGTTTCATCTACATCGAAAATCTGTTGATGAATGTAGCCATCTTCATTAATGTTCTTAGCTAGATCTTCTGGATAATCTGCTGTGCGTTCTACATCAGCACCTGATTCTTCACTTTGCACTTTTATGTTATTGAGATAGCTTCTTTCCTTAAACCTCGTGAACCAACTTCTTCTAGCTTCATACATTTATTTTGCAGTTTCCTAACCTCTCTCAGCCTTCATAGAATTGAAGAGAGTTAGGGCCTTACTCTGGATTAGGCTTTGGCTTAAGGGAATTTTGTGGCTGGTTCGATCTTCTATCCAGACCACTAAAATTTTCTCCATATCAGCAATAAGGCTTTTTTAAACTTTCTTATCATTTGTGCATTCCCTCGAGTAGCACTTCTAACTTCCTTCAAGAACTTTTCCTTTGCATTTACAGGTTGGCTAAAAAAAGCAAAAGAGGCCTAGCTTTTGGTGTATTTTGGATTTTGACATGCTTTCCTCACTAACCTTAATCATTTCTAGCTTTTGATTTAAAGTGGGAAATGTATGAGTCTTCCTTTCATTTGAACACGTAGAGGCCATTGTGAGGTTATTAACTGGCCCAATTTCAATACTGTTGTGTCTCAGGGTATAGGGAGAACTGAGTAGAGGGAGAGATATGGGAGAACAGCCAGTCAGTGGAGCAGTCAAAACATACACAATATTTAACAATTAAGTTTACTAACTTATATGGATGCAGTTCATGGAGCCCCAAAACAATTACAACAGCAACCTCAAAGAGCACTGATCACAAATCACCATAACAGAGAGAATAATAATGAACAAATTTGAAATAATGTGAGAATTACCAATATGTGACACAGAGACATGAAGTGAGCATATGCTATTGGGAAAATGTCATTGATAGACTTACTCAATGCAGGGTTGCTACAAACCTTCAATTTGTAAAAAAGCATAATATCTGTGAAGCAAAATAAAGAAAATCACAATAAAATGAAGTTTGTTTGTATTAGAAATGAAAGCAAAAATATCAGCACAGTTTCTATGGACATTAAAGGATAACAATGGGATATTGTGAACAACTCTGTGCCCACAAATTTGATAACCTAGGTGAAATGGATGAATTCTTTAAAAGACATAATCTGCCAAAACTTATACAAGTAGAAATAGGAAATCTGAATAGGCCTATATCTATAAAATAAATTGAATCAATAGTTAACACCTTTGAAAACAAAAGGTACCAGCTCCAGTTGGGTTCACTGATAAATTCTACCAAACATTTAAGTGTGAAATCATATCAATTCTCTACAATCTCTTCTAGAAGATAGAAGCAAAGGGAATTCTTCCTAACTCATTCTGTGATGTCAGCTTTATGCTAACACTGAACCTGATAAAGACATTACAAGAAAAGAACACTACAGGCCAATATCTCCCATGAACGTAGACGTAAACATCCTCAATAAAATATTAACAAACCAAATCCAAGAATGTATAAAAAGAATTATACCCTACAACCAAGTGAGATTTATCGCAGGTATGCAAGATTGGTTTAACATTTGAAAATCAATTAATGTAATCTATTATATCAACAGGCTAAAGAAGAAAAAATCACCTGATCATATTAATAGATGCAGAAAAAGCATTTAACAAAATCTAACACCTATTCATGATAAAACTCTCAGCAAACAAGGAATAGAGAAGAGCTTCTTCAACTTGATAAAGAACGTCTGCAAAACTCCCAGAGCTAACATCATACTTGATGGTAAGAAACTCAAAGCTCTCCCACTGAGATCAGAAACAAGGTTAGGATGTTCTCTCTCACCACTTCTTTTCAACATTGCACTGGAAGTCCTAGCTAATGCCATAAAACAAGAGAAGGAAATAAAAGGTATACAGACTAGGAGGGAAGAACTCAAACTCTCTTTTGTTTGCAAATGACATAATTGTCTATGTAGAAAATCCAAAATAACTGACAAAAAAATTACTGAAACTAATAAACAATTATGGCAAAATTGTGGGACACAAGCTTAATATACAAAAATCAATTGCTTTCCTATATATCAGAGCAAGTGGAATTTGAAATTAGAAATGTATTAGCATTTACATTAGCACTCCCAATATGAAATATTTAGGTATAAATCCAACAAAGTATGTACAAGATCCGTATTAAGAAAACTATGAAACTCTAATGAAAAATATGAAAGAGTGAAATAAATAAAGGAATATTCTATGCTCATAAATAGGAAGACTCAATATTATGAAGATATCAGTTCTTCTGATCTTGAGCTATAGAGTCAATGCAATTCCCATCAAAATTCTAGCAAGTCCAATTTTGCGGTTATCAATAAACTGATTCTAAAGGTTGTTTGGTGAGTCAAAACACCCAGAACAGCCATCTGAATATTGAAAGATAAGAACAAAATTAGGGGACTGACACCACCCCACTTCAAGATTTACTATAAAGCTACAGTAATCAAGACAGTGTAGTACTGGTAAAAGAATAGACAAATAGATCAGTGGAACATAATAGAGAGGCCAGAAATAGACCCATACATACAGTCAACTTATCTTTGACAAAGGAGCAAAGGCAATGCAATAAAGCAAATATAATTTTTTCAACAATGGTGCTGGAACAACTGGACATGCACATGCAGAAAAATTAATGTAGACACAGACATTATACCCTTCATGAGAATTAACTAAAAATAGATTATATACCTAAATGTAAAATGCAAAACTGAAGCTCCTAGAAGATATTACAGGAAAAAACCTAATTGACCTTAGGCATGGTGATGACTTTCTTTTTAGACACAGCACCAAAGACACAATCCATGAAATAAAGAGTTGATAAGCTAGATGTCATTAAAATGAACACTTCTGCTCTACAAAAGACAAGGTCAAGAGAACGAGCAGACAAACCACAGACTGGCAGATAATATTTGCAAAAGACACAAGTGATAAAGGATTGTTATACAAGAGTCCTTAAAAAGAGTTCTTAAAACTCCACAATTAGAAAACAAACAACCCAATTAAAAATGGGCAAAAAAAAAAAAAAAAAAAAACTTGAGCAGATACATCACCAAAGAAAACATACACATGGCAATTATGCAAATGAAACGATGTCCAACATTATATGTGTTTAGGGAATTGTAAATTAAAGCAACAATGAGATACCACTCCATACCAAAGAACCAAAGACACATGCACATGTTATGTTTGTTGCAGCACTATTCACAATAGCAAAGACTTGGAACCAACCCAAATGTCCATCAAGGATAAACTGGATTAAGCAAATGTGGCACATATACACCATGGAATACTATGCAGCCATAAAAAGGGATGAGATCATGTCCTTTGTAGGGACATGGATGAAGCTGGAAACCATCATTCTGAGCAAACTATCCCAAGGACAGAAAACCAAAGCACTGCATGTTCTCACTCACAGGTGGCAACTAAACAATGAGAACACTTGGACACAAGGTGGGGAACATTACACACTGGGGCCTGTCTTGGGATGGGGGGAGGTGGGAGGGATAGCATCAGGAGATATACCTAATGTAAATGACGAGTTAATGGTTGCAGCGCACCAACATGGCACATGTATACATACGTAATAAGCCTGCATGTTGTGCACATGTACCCTAGAACTCAAAGTGTATATATATATAAAAAGAATGGCCAAAATCTAAAACACTAATAATACCAAATACTGGCAAGGATGTGGAGCAAAGGGAACTCTCATTTATAGCTGGTGGAAACGCAAAATGGTACAGCCACTTTAGAGGACACCTTGGCAGTTTTTTTTACAAAACTGAACATACTCTTACCACAGGATCCAGTAATCATGCTCTTTGGTATTTATTCAAATGAATTGAAAGCTTATGTCCACACAAAAACCTGCACACAATGTTTATAGGAGATTTATCTGTAATTGCCACAACTTGGAAGCAATCAAGATGTCCCTCAGTAGGTGAGTGAATAAACTGTAGTACATCTAGAAAATGGAATATTATTCAGCACTAAAAAGAAATGAACTGTCAAGCCATGAAAAGACATGGAAGAAACTTAAATGCATATTACTAAGAAAGAAGCCAATCTGGAAAGGCTACATACTGTACGATGCCAATTACATGACATTCTGAAAAAGAGAAAAGTATGGAGGTAATAAAGGGATCAGTGGTTACCAGGTGTTAAGGGGGAGAGAGAGATGAGTAGACTGAGCACAGATGATTTTTAGGGCAGTGAAACTGTTCTGTATGATACAACAATGGTGGGCACATGTCATTATACAGTTGTCCAAACCTATAGAATGTATAACTTCAAGAGTGAAACCTAATGTAAACTATGTACTTTAGGTGATAATGATGTGTAGATTTATCGATTGTAAGAAAAGTGCTACTGTGATGCAGGATGTTGATAGTACCAGGGAGGTTGTGTGTTTGTGTGTGTGTGTGTGTGTGTGTGTGTGTGTGTGTAGAGATGGTAGGTATATGGGAATTCTGTATTTTCCACTCAATTTGGCCTTATGCCTAAAGCCAATATAAAAATAAAGTTTATCAATTAGAATAAAGAAATATCATCTGAATAAAAACATTTTTCTTTTAAAAAATGGTAGCCAATTACTTTAAAAATAATTTTAGACATAATTTACATATAATAATATTTACTTACTTTAGGTGAATCATTTAATGAATTTTGACAATTGAATACAGTCATGTCCCTATCATCACAGTGAAGATAAAGAATATTTCTATGCTTCTAAATAATTCCTGTTAACTCCTTTGGGGTAGATTTTCTCTCCCCAGCCCCTGGCCCTAGGCAATCACAGGTCTACTTTGTCACTACAGTTTTGCCTATTAAGGATTACTCATAAATGGAATCATACAGTATGTAGCCTTTTATTTCTTGCTTTTTTCACTGAGTGTGTTTCTCTGGAGAGCCATCGATGCTATTGCATGTATCATAGTTCATTTCTTTTTTATAGTGGAATAGATTCCATTGTATGACTCTATCACCTACTGTTGGATATTTGGGTTGTTTTCAAATATTTATTTGAGATAACTATTAGAAAACTGCTATGAACAGTCAGTCATGTGAAAGTCTTTGTATGAACATAGTTGTTCATTTCCCCTTGTTAAATACTTAGGAGGGACTGATAACTTTTCATCTTTGAAATACATTTTTGAAGAAAACAAAGCAGCCTAAGGGTTAATCTATACATCAGAACCAAAAGAGCTGTGTCTTGTGCTTCGTGTTCCTGCTGCCCAATAAAGCACAAAGAAGCACCTCTGATTACAGACAGATTAACTTTCAGCTGACTGTATCTAAAGTCCTATTCCCCACTAATTCGAACATGACACAGTGCAAGCAATCCCTTGAGAATGGATAAAGTTGGTGTGTTTTTGCCCTGCTCAGAGATTTTTTTTGTACGAATTTACTAAATGTATGAAAATTCATAAACTAAAGGTTTATATTATTCTGTATGCTTAATTCAACAATTATAAATCTAATAAAAGGCTATTAAGCAGGTTGTTTTCTACTTTCTTAATGAACATTTGCTTTCATAAAATTTGCTGCCCCCATACACGCTCTGTATATTCTCACCTTTGTACCTTAACTCATGCTGTTCCCTGTTCCCAGACTTCCCTTCCCCTACATCTTGACATGTCCAAAGCCTATCCATTCTTTTACACCTACATCTGGCCTTTCCCCTGAAGGTCCCACAGAAGTTTCTATGTCTCTTTCTGTGTCTTATCTCTTTCCCATCCCCCTCCCTTCTTCTCTTACTTTTTCCTGAAGCCCCTTAACCTTCCATTTTGTATTCTGAATGCTTTTGCCATATATTCTATGCTAACTTTGGGGCCTATTGAGAATAGGAGTGATATTGAATAACTTTGGATATGCTCAGAATATCTAGATCATGGACATAATTGGTACTTAGAATACATTTAGTCACGAGATTTTCATGGAGTGTTGACTATGTGCCAGGTATGGGGCCAGGTGCTGAGTGTGCAAAGGTAAATGACAGACTGTTCTCAAGGTGCTCTGATGTGGTAAGTTAGAGGTATCCATAGGGGACTGTGGAAATCCAGATAAGGTGGCTTAAGTAACTTTTATGGAAGAATAAATTAGGAGGGGCTTTCTGAAATGAGGTGATGCCTGAGATGAGACTTGAAGGTTTACTGGCAAGGTTAAGGGAGAGCATTCCAAGAAAAGGTGACGGTATGAACAAAGACCAAATCTCGTTGTGGCAAACTATATGGCATTCAAAGCTTTCTAGAAGCCAGCCCAAGTATCCCCAGAAAACTCCTTCGTCCTTCACCAACAGTTCCCTCCACAATTGCTCTAGCAAACCCACTGCTTCCCTGTCCCTGTACAGAAAATGTGAATTTCCTCTTCTATCCCTTCACCTAGGCATTCCTTCTACTCAGAACAGCTTATCCTTTTTTTAAACTCTTCTATACCATTTCTGGTATTTTACTTTCTTTACAACATTGTCTCAAGCTTTCTTCATCTAAGAAGTCTTCCCTGATTAATTCCAACCAACTCTCACTATCCTTTATTCAGTTTCAATTGGAGCAGTTTTTGATATTAAGTACAGCAGATGAATTTGAGTCCTTGTCTTAGCTGTGAAACTTTCAGGTTGGTTGAGCTTAAGAAACTTCCTTGATGTTCTAATTATTAACATAATAGAGATGCCTCTCAGAGAGTGGTGGTGATGGTCTAAAGAGGTCCAAGATGTAGGGTGCTTAGCACAGTGCCTGACAAAGAGTAAATCCTAAATAAAGGGTACTAGTAATTGTTGTCATTAATAATCATTGTTCTCAGCTTGTTTCAAGTGCACATATTTTAACTCCACAGTTGTTGCTCAGCCTCTTAAAAGCTGGGACTCAGTTTTTGTTCAGCATGATTTCACGCTGTTTGGCACAGGATGTACTCCATAAATGTTAATTTCTTATGTGACCTAATTGGTTAAATTCAACACTCTATTTCTGATGACTTATATTTTCCAATCATTTAATCCAATTGTAATTTTACTGATGGATGAGAATCTGCCATTTGAGCTGAAAGCCAATCCAACACAGACTTCTTACATGCCCAGCATTAAGGTAGGTGCTATTGGGGGATGTATGTATTAATAACAACAGTGACCATTTAGGGCAGGAATTGCAATCCCAACTGAAAGAGGAAAAACGTTAAGACTCAAGGAGGTCAAAATGTTGCTGATGATCAGATCTTTTACAGTTAATGAAAAGTAGAAATAAGATCAGAAGTCAGATCTTCCGCCCCTTTAGGTCTGTGCTCTTCCACATACCACATGACCTTTCTAGAGCCTTTCCTGACCCTCTGAAGGCTTCTAGGAGAGAGCAAAAACAATAGCAGCCAGGAGTGCCTTACTCTTCCACATCTATTACAACTTGCCAGAGAATCTGTAATGCTCAGTACATTCATTGTGCATCTCAATTGCCCACGCTGCTTCCTTAGTGCTGTCACTCACTCTAGGGGTCTCCAAGGAGACAATGCACATTCTGAAAATCAGCTCTTGGCACCTCCACCTTGATATTTTTTGCAAACATTTACATTACTGGATTCATTGCTTCAGTTTTGAGGTGTTGTTTTATATAAAGCTGTTTGGGCCTTCAATTCATGTTGACTGGAAATTGGGCTCCAGTTTCCCCAAACCATGATGCTCCCAGAGTTGGAGAACTGAAAACAAAGACAGTACGAAGAAACACAGCCTTCGTCCCTAAGGACAATTAAGAATTCTGGGGTCATATTAAGTAGACACACAACCTATCAAACATCTTGGAGCTGTCTCTATCCACTACATCTTATTGAAAACCAAAGGGGAGAGTAGGGGAGCAGAGTTGGGGTGAGAAGGAAGTTGTTGGAAGCACAGCAGTAATTAAGAGTAAGACCAGCTAGGTGTGATGGCTCGCACCTGTAATCCCAGCAATTTGGGAAGCTGAGGTGGGAGGATGGCTTCAGGCCAGGAGTTAGATAGACCAGCGTGGACCACATAGTGAGACTCTGTCTCTACCAAATAAAATAAAGTAAAATAAAATAAAGAGTAAGGACCAAAGTGTTAGTATTAATCCTGCCTCTCCTTGGCATTGTGGATTTGGTCAGGTTCTAAGTCTCTCTGAATTTCAGTTTCCTTATCTGCAAAAATGCAAATTATTTTTGTTTGGTGGGAGGATGGGAAGAAGGTAACTACAGAATAAGACAGAGATGAAGTTTAGAAATCAGTCAAGATGAAAACATGTGGCTGGGCATGGTGGCTCACGCCTGTAATCTCAGCACCTAGTGGGAGGCTGAGGCAGGCAAATCACCTGAGGTCAGGAATTCGAGATCAGCCTGGCCAATATGGCAAAACCCTGTCTCTACTAAAAATACAAAAAATTAGCTGGGCGTGGTGGTGTGTGCTTGTAGTTCCAGCTACTCAGGAGGCTGAGGCACGAGAATTGCTTGAACCTGGGAGACGGAGGTTGCAGTGAGCCGAGATCATGTCATTGCACTCCAGCCTGGGCAACAGAGCAAGACTGTGTCTTTTTTAAAAAAAGTGAAAACAAATGGTCCAAGAGGTTAGGAAGACACTGGGAGAGTTAGCAGGTGATGAAAGGCAAGGTAGCTGTAGTCTAGTAGCAAGTAGCTCCACAGTCAACAGAGAAAAATGCAGAAGTGACCTTTGGATTTGGCCAGGAGCAGGCCACTGGAGACCTCCAAGCAGTTTCCATGGAGTGCTTGGGAGAGAAACCAGATTTCATGGGCTTGAGAAGGTTGAAGGTGATGGAGAAACCAAACAGGGAGATTTCCCTTTGTCCCAGCATGAAAGATGGGACCTGAGAGAGTGGTGGCTGCTTGGTGTTGTGATGACTATACACTGGGGAAGATGGCCCACTCCTTGCTTCCCAGTGCCACTTCTAGATCTTTATCCCCTTACCTCCTCATTCCCACTTCAGAGTCTCCATTTCCTCATGTGAAAAAGAAGAGCTTTCTATTATAGATTCCATAGGTTTTTGAGTATTGAAGGATATAATGTATGTAGTATGCCTGGCCTACAGAATGAAATGACTCAATAAATACTGTCTGCTTTTACTGTATTATTATTATTATTGTGCTTCAGAGTTATAGAGGAGCAGGTCAATTAAAAATAGCTCAAGAAAGTGGAGTGTCTGTTCAGGGGTGTTGGTCCATGAAGAGGGAAGGCTTCCAGGTGAGAGAGTCTTCCTAAAAAGTCAAGGTGTGGATGGCTGAAGGGTGAAGAATGCAGGAGTCTGGGTGTCAAAACAGTGTCAAATTCTGTGCTGTAGGGTGTGCTATAAGAAGCAAGACAGAGAATGTCCCTGCCCTCACAGATTTTAGGAACTAGTTGGGGAAAACACAGATAAATGAGTAGTGCCAAGGAGGCTGTAGTGAGGGTTAGGACTGGGGAAGAACAGGGTGCTGTGCACCTAACTTGATCCAGGAGCTTAGTGAGAGAAATGAGGTTCTTTTCTGTCCCCAACCCCTGCCCAACCCTACTACCATCTTTGGAAGAAAGGCTCTGGATCCAGAAAGGAGTGTTGAGTCTACACCATGTCTGTTAGAGTTAGACTCTGATATGCATGGATTTCAAAATTCCTTCATTGGCAGATGCTGTAAACTGGCATTTGAGGAATGAGCCAGAGGCAGCTGAACCTACCTAAGTTTTAAATGAACAAATCCTAATGCAAATGCTATTTTCCCCCAGTCTCTGAAATTTACTATGAGTAAAATCACTATAATAACAATATGGAGACATTTATAGCAAATCATTAAAGAAATTCCATTTTCTGTCAGCAAACACAATTTAAGCACTTAACAGCTAAGCTTCTTAAGATTCATAGCTGACTAGGGAGCAATTAGGACTGGGTTTTAATGAATACACATGAACTCAGGGGGTTCTTCCAGGAAGAAAGGCTAACTTAGTAAGTAGTGGAAACAGCTTTTGGATTTAATTCAGAATATGTTTCAGACATCTTCTTGGAATAGAACACAATTAAACAAATCCTTAACTTATGCACTAATTACAACATGCTATATTCAGCTCTTCCTCATCCACAACACCCTCGTCACTCAGCCTGACAAGCAAAATGCTTGGGAGTGGGGAATAACTGCTGATTTTTAAATGACTATTAAACAGTTAAACTTATCAGCTATTCAACAGAAATAGGAACTCCCTACCCGCTAAATGAGATTGATTAATTAACTGTTGTGTTTGGTGAACTCTGTTCAATGGCAATTTGGAATGCAGGACCTTCAGCACCTGCATCTAAAGGGGAAAAAGCTAGAAGGAAAGACCAAGGCACCAAATGCCCCTTGTACATGACCACTTTTCAGGGTTATAAGTCTTCTCCTTCACAATTGCTTAGAACTTCTGTAACCCATTCTTGTTAGCGCTTAAGCTGAATGACTATTTCAGGATATCCACAGCTTGCAAAGTTCCACGTCTAATTATTTCTGGGAGTCTCCAGGAGTTCTTTGCTAAGAAACACAGTTCAGATTTGTGTGTCAGTTTGGATCCTCTGGGAAGCCAAGATAGAGTTTGAAAGGCAAGATACTTATTCGTGTAGCGCCCATGAAAGATAAAGGGGAGAGGGACCTGGATTAGGCAGGGAGAGCCTCCAGGCCACAAAGCTGGCCTAGCACCTGTGAGAGGAGAGGGTAACAAAGGAGGATTGGGTGTGAAGAAGCTCAGGTATTGGTGTAGCTTGGAGAAAGTCTTGGCCAGCCCAAAGGGGACCTCTGGCACCAAGATTTCCCATAGAAGTGGGCCACGCTGGGCAGAGCTGGCCAGGGCCCTAACACCCTGCTGTTCTCTGTCACTGGCCACAGGCAGCCTGGGAAGGGCATGGCCTCAGCTCAGTGCTGCAGCAGATCCCTATAGCACCACAGCAGCAAGACGCTCTCTGCTAACTGTACCCCTTGCAGGATCAGCCATTGCTTTCCTGAAGGGAGATCCCAGCAACACCCCTTCCCTCCATGGCTGCCAGTGAAATACATCTAGAGTATGAGCAGTGGTCCTGCAAGGCGGTCACAGGTATCAATTTCGGGATTTGGTGTTTTAAATGACATACTTGCAAACAGATAGTCCCAGAGGCTTTAATACCCTGTAGGTGTGTTAGAACGCAGAACAAGGCTAGCAAGTGGAATTTTGCCACTGGGAAAATTCCACTGTAGTCAGTTGTATTAAATGTGGATTCCTACATTAAGATTTTAAGAGGATTAATTATTAAATATATAAATTGAAAACTTCAGGAGTAACTGAAATTACTTGCTTTATTTGAAACAGGCTTTGAAACATCTGATACATAGAAGCGCTTATGATATGCCACATTGCAGTGTTTTATCAGTTAAGTAGGTGATCCACTCTGCTAAAAACCAACAACTTTGTAAAGGAGTTTTCCTTTATTATGAAAATATTAAGTCTGACATACATGAAGAGATTTTTTGGTTGAGTAGACGATGATGATGATTGTTATTTTATTTTTTGAGATGGCGTCTTGCTCTGTTGCCCAGTCTGGAGTGCAGTGGCGTGATCTCAGGTCACTGCAAACTCCGCTTCCTGGCTTCAAGCAATTCTCCTGCCTCAGCCTCTCCAGTAGCTGGAACTACAGGCATGCATCACCATGCCGCACTAATTTTTGTATTTTTAGTGGAGACAGGGTTTCACTATGTTGGCCAGACTGGTCTTGAACTCCCGACCTCAAGTGATCTGCCTGCCTCAGCCTCCCAAAGTGCTGAGATTACAGGTGTGAGCCACTGCACCCAGCCTTGAGTAAATTATTGATAGATTATTGATAATACTTTAGTGTTTAGAATGGCTATTTTCCCTAAATTCTTTTTTGTTGTTGTTGTTGTTGTTGTTTTCAAGACGGATTCTCTGTCACCCAGGCTGGAATGCAGTGGCACGAACTCGGCTCACTGCAATCTCCACTTCCTAGATTCAAGCGATTCTCCTGTCTTACTCAGCTTCCCGAATAGCTGGGATTACAGGCATGAGCCACCATGCCCAGCTAATTTTTGCATTTTTAGTAGAGACGGGGTTTTGGCACATTGGCCAGGCTAGTCTTGAACTCCAGACCACAAGTGATTTGCCCACTTCGGCTTCCCAAAGTGCTGGGATTACAGGCATGAGCCACCGAGCCCTATTTTCCCTGATTTCCTATGTGAAACCAGGCACAGATTTATTTTTCTGACTTGATGGGAATGTGGTTAATCAGCATATACACTAGACTTTTCATGTTTTGTTTCTTGTAACCCTCAAAACAGCCCCAGGAAGTAGATAGTTTTTCTATATCCATATTATAGACATGAAAACTGAGAGTGAGAATTTAAGTAGATGGCCCAGTTTTATTATGATGGAAAGTGGCAGAACTTAGGTCTGTCAGATTCTGGAAACTGCATGCCCAAAGGCTATACAGTATGACACTGCCTATCATGAGTTCAACAGCAAATTCCTCATTTATAGGAAATGAATCTGACAGTATCCACAATAATTTATGTCTGCTTAGAGCTCCTCTTTACTCTATTTTGCTGTTGATTTTAAGTGGGCTCATATGTTTACCAAAACAAGCAAACTGTGGCCTGGCTAACTGCCTTAAATTGTACACTAAGTTTTATGTGTAAAGAGATTTTTTTTTTTTTTAACCCGGGAGGAAATCTATAAATGCAACCAATTTCTAAAAGGAATTTGTCCCGTGGGTTATTTAGTTCTTTGGATTCCAATCATTTGGAGATTTTACTGTTATTTTTCTGTTATTGATTTGTAGTTTGATTCCATTCTTATTGGACAACACAATCTGCATTATTTCAATTATTTTAACTTTGTTGAGGCTTACTTTATGTCCCAGGATATGATCTAGATTGACATTTTTTCCATGGATATTTGAAAAGAATGTATGTTCCGCTGTTGTTAAGTAGGGTGTTCTACACATGTTGATTAGATACTGTTGGTTGATAGTGTTACCATTTTTTAAAAACATTCTTGTTGCTTTTTTGGTCTAGTTCTATCAATTGGTGTCAGAGGGTATCATTTTCTCTAATTATAATTGTATAGTGGTCTATTTATCTTTTTAGTTCTATCAGTTTTGGCCTGTGTATTTTGCAGCTCTGTTGTTCTATGTATACATTTAGGATTGTTATGTCCTCTTTGTGGATTGATAGTTTTTTGTTATATAATACCCTTTTGGTCTCTGGTAATTTTCTTTTCTGTAAAGTCTACTTTATCTGATATTAATAACACCACTTCTACTCTCTTTTGCATGATATATCTTTTTTTATCATTTTGCTTTCAACCTGCCTATATTATTATATTTGAGTGAATTTCTTATAGACCACATATATTTGGGTCATGGTTTTATTAATACACTGTCAATCTGTCTTTTAGTTGGCATATGTAGACCATATATGTTTAATGTAATTAGTGATATGTTAGGGCTTAAGTCTGCTGTTTTATCTTTGTTTTCTGTTTGTTCTTTCTTCATTTCATTTTTGTTTCCCTTTCCCTGCTTTCCTGTTTGTAACTTGGACACGTTTTCGAATTCCATTCTGATTTATCTATAGTAGTTTTGAGTGTATTCATTTGTACAGCTTTTTTTTTTAGGGATTGCTCTAGATATTACATTATATATACACATAACTTATTGCATCATTGATATCATCATTTACCAATTAGAGTGAAGTATAGATACTGTACCTTCCTTTACATCCGTTTGCCCTCTCTCATTTATAATATAATTGTCTTAAATATTTTCTCTACCTACATTTAGAATCACATCAGACGTTGCTATAATTTTTGCTTCAACAATCAACATAATTTAGAAAAATCAAGAAAAGGAAAGGCTTTGTTTTCATCTACACTTTTGCTTCCTGTGTTCTTCCTTCCTTCCTGATATTCCAAGTTTCCCTGTTTGTCATTTCCTTTTTGTTTAGAAAACTTCCTTTAGTTATTCTTTTAAGGTAGATCTGCTGGTGAGAATATACTCTCAGCTTTCCTTTGTCGGAAAATGTCTTGATTTCCCCTTTATTCCAGAAGAATATTTCCTCTGGGTATAAGATTATGGTTTTACAGTTATTTCTGCACTTAAAAAAATGTGCCACTTCTGTCTGGCCTCCATGGCTTCTAATGAGAAGTCCATTGTCATTTTAATTGTTTTCCCCCTATAGGTTTAATGTCATTTTCTCTGACTGCTTTCAAGATAATTTTTCTTTGTCTTTATTTTTCAGATGTTTAATTATGAAATGTCTTGGTATGGATTTCTTTGGGTTCATTTTGTTTGGGATTTTCTCAACTTCTTTAATCTGCAGGTTTATGTCTCTTCCCAAATTTGGAAAGTTTTCAGCCATTATTTCTTGGAGTACTTATTTAGCCTTGCCCTCTTACTATTCTCCTTCTGGGACTCTGATGACACGAATGTCAGCTACTGTGGTATAGTCCCATAGGTTCCTGAGGTTCTATTTATTCTTTTTGGTTTAGTTTTTCTGTATTGTGTAGGTTGAGTAATTTCTATTGTTCTATCTTCAAGTTCACTGATTCTTTCCTCCCCTCCATTTTGCTATTAAGCCTATGCGCTGAGCTTTTTATTATTGTTATTATATTTTTCTCTTCCAAAATTTCCATTTGGTTCTTCTTAATATCTTTTATGTCTTTGCTAAGATTCTGATTCTTTTCTGAGGCTTCTTGTTTTTTTTTTTTTTTGTATTTTTTTTTTTCAAGAGTGTTTGCAATTGCTCCTTTAAACATTTTAGATTATGGTTTCTTTAAAATCTTTGTCATTCTGGTATTGGCATGTATTGATTGTCTTTTTAGATAGTTTGAGATCTTCCTGATTCTTGTTATAACCAGTGATTTTTTAAATTGAAAATTGATCATGTTTACATTATGAGGTTGTGGATTTTCTTTAAATTGTCTGTTTTAGTTGACATTTTCTGACACTGCTCTGGCAGGGAAAGGTGAGAGCATTGCCTCATTACTGCCAGGTGGAGGTAGAAGTCCAGGGTACCCACTCAGCCTTCATTGACACCTGAGGGGTAGGCTCTTTATTTGCTGTTAGGTCGAGGTAGGAGTTCTGGCTTCTCACATAGTCTCCACTGACACTGTGGTGGGGATGGCCTTGCAACCACTGGACAATGGTGAAAGTCTTGAGTCTCCACTAGGTCCCTTCTTACACTGACTGGCAAGGAATGAGAGAGACTTCCCATAACTTCCAGGTGGAGTGGAAGTACAGGCTCTTGATGTGGTTTCCAGTGACACTGTGGGGATGGGGGACCATTACTGGCCAGCAGATTAAAGTTATGGCTCCCTTCTTGACCTTAGTTGATAATACTCCTACAGGGTATTGCGTTGCCTTGTTTTTTGCCTTGTAACGATGGAAGTCTAGGCTCCCTATTTGGCACTTACGGTGTGGATGGTGGTGGAACAACAAATTGTTATGTAACATTTAGCTGAAGTAGAGTGGTTATTGTCTATTTTTTTTTTCTTTTTTGCTAGCCTGCCCCTTTCCTGCTCTTTTGGCTAGAGAGAGCAAACTTGTGTTTTGTCTTCTTTTTCTGTTTGCTTCTATCAGTCTTTCCAAGTTGCCAGTTATTTTCAGCTCCATGTCTGGGATATATGAGGCAAAAAGAAACCCAGGGAACTTACTACCATGTCTTTCCTTGCGACTAAATATCCCTAAGCAATCTGGTTTATTTTCTACATGTTTCAGAGTCCTCTTATTGTTGCTTTACATATAATCACCAGGTGTCCCATGTTTTAATTGTATTTAGTAGTCGAAATAGGGAAAAGTATAAGGGAAAAGTATATCTACTCCATCTTCCTAGAGGCAGAAGCCCAAAATTGTGTTTTTAAAAAGTTCCTCATGAGCAGATGCTGTCATCCCCTTGGGATATCTGGGCTCCCCAAATATCTCCTGTGGTACTATCTAGCATTTTTTGTTATGCTGCTTGAAGTTTCACAAATTAGAGTATCATTTAGGTTAACTAGGATTCTTTTGAAAAATTAGACATTTTTCAGATGTTCAAGGGGACACTGATTTTCTAAGCCACATTGAATAGGAGTTATCATGCGGGAAAGGGCAGAGATGGAGAACTGCATGTATTCTTGGAGTATGCAGCACTAATCCAGAGAGGACAGTTTAGTGGTGTCCCAGTGGGTATTTTAAAGCAGAGGTAAGGACTGTGGGGACTCAGGGAGCTAGGCAACAGGAAGAAAATGCTAGGTGAAGAAAGACAGATAGAAGGATATTAAAGATAATTGCTATTGATTTTTAAGTCTTGATTGAGGCCCGTTCTGTTCCTAAGAATAGTAATTATCCTTTATTTTCTATCAAGTGCCAGGCACTTCATGTATGTTATCTCACTAAACTCTATAATGACTCTGTGGAATAGGAATTATAATTCTCATTTCACAGAGGAAGAAGCTGGGGCACAGAATTTATGTGACTTCCCTAAGTTCTCATAGATAATAGATTAAAGGGACCAGATGTAAACTAGATCTGTCTGACTTCAAAGTCCAGTTCTTTACCACTGCAAATTCACTCTTCCTCCTCCCTCCAGCAGAATGTGAGTCCTTTCCCTTATACCAAGGTCTTGGGTTCATGAAGATAGTTCCTGAATGAGGGATGGTAGGCTTTTCAGGGGCAGCCTAAGACTCCCCTCAGATATGGAGCTTATTGTCTTTGTGGACAAACACATTCTTTTTTTTTTCTTTTTTTTTTTTTTTTGAGGCGGAGTCTTGCTCTGTCACCCGGGCTGGAGTGCGGTGGCCGGATCTCAGCTCACTGCAAGCTCCGCCTCCCGGGTTTACGCCATTCTCCTGCCTCAGCCTCCGGAGTAGCTGGGACTACAGGCGCCCGCCACCTCGCCCGGCTAGTTTTTTGTATTTTTAGTAGAGACAGGGTTTCACCGTGTTAGCCAGGATGGTCTCGATCTCCTGACCTCATGATCCGCCCGTCTCGGCCTCCCAAAGTGCTGGGATTACAGGCTTGAGCCACCGCGCCCGGCCTGGACAAACACATTCTAAATCCAAATAGCTGACTTATAAATGGCCCTTTGGAACATAACCCATTTGAAATGTTGGGGAAGCTTGTAATTTTCAGTCACATAAAAGTGCTTTCTCTCTGTCTCTTTCTCTTTTTCTCTCAATGCTACATTTTCATGTAACTTAAAGAGACAATCAGGTTGGAATTTTTAAAATTTATCTTTCAGGTAATGACCCAGTATTTTCCTTTAGGCTCATACAAGCTCTGAGAACTATTGCAATCATTTATAAGATATTTTCATTGGCCAAGAAACATTTTTGTCTATATTCTGCCATGCAATCTAATAATAGGAGTAATTGATTTAATAATCACAATAGCAGGAACCTCAGGGGGCCATTTAAATGTGGCCTGTGTTGACATTGCTGAGGCCTTGTTGGAGGCAGGGCCATAAGAGATTGTGCTTTTCATTTTCATAAACAAAAGTACACTTTTCTCCCTTGGTCTTATATGCAAGAAGCTCCCAACACTTATACACACCTGGGGGATGGGAAGCCAGACAATTGCCATGCAATAGGGCGAAGGAAAAAAGAACTATTGAAATTTGATGAGTTGTGTTTTTATTTCAATTCTGTCAAAATACCCCAATGAGATTGAGGTGATATCAAATGGGCAATATAAACGCAAATCCAAGGGCTCTCAGTCTGCCAGCAGAGGTCACTCACTGGGGTGCATTGTAGATATACAGAGGTCAATGTCTATAATAGTACTCAGGTTTACCTGAGATGGAAATCCAGGCTCTATGGTTTGACTTCATATCTAGGGAATTTCTTATGGGTACACGTCTTGAATACAGTTGTGGAGTTACTATTGACAGTTTTACAGTTGTAAAAATAACTAAAATATTTTACTAATCTGCTGGTTTTCAAAGGAACTTGAAAGAACACATAAAAATATTCAAACGAAGTTTAGCAGATGGGGGATAGCTGTGGGGAAGCTTAATGAATAGCATGATTGTCATAAGAGGACCTAGCTTTGAACTCCAGCTCTGGTGTTTACTAACAGAAACCTGGTTAAAGTAATTTAACCTCTTTAAATCTCAGTTCCTATACCTGTAAAATGGGATAATAATGCTTTTGGGGACTCTTTGAAAATTAAAATGAGAGGATACATGTAAAAGCACTGTTCTATCCACATGACACAATTACTGTTATTGAGTGTGATTGTTATTGAAAAATGAGAGAAAATTTGTATCTCGGGTCAGCTAGTTTGAAACTAGATTCCATTAAAGGTTATTTACTATATTTCATAATGCTATACACCAGGCATCTTGCTAGGTGCTCTGCCTGGATTACTAATTTAATCTACATCATAACCCTGTGAGAGGTACCATTATTATCCTCATTTTATAGCTGAGAAATCTGAGGTTTATAGAGGCCAAGAACCAAAGCAACACAGTTGGCAGGTGGCTGAGCTAAGATTGTGACCTAGGTCATTTCACTCTCTAGCTTATTGGAAATGAACTCTCTCTTCCTTTCTGAGTATGGGAATTTCAATGTCATGTTAGGGTTGTTCACCTAGTGATAAATTGTTTTAGCAAAAGTAGCTTTCTAATTGAGCAAGTATAGCATATCTTTTCTTTTTTTGACAGTTGTTTCAGTTACAGTCATGACAAGAAATTGATGGCATGCTCAATATGGATGGATTGAGAAGAGTTTAGTAAAGAGGCTATCTGAAAATGCATGGGTGGGGTTTAGAGAAACCAAAAAGTGATGGTGTAGTACCTTGGGGGTTAGCAATAGTTAGGGGGCTGTTACCATTTCTAAGCCTGAAGGAGCAAAAGGAGGAGGCAGTTACTGGAACCAGTTGTATGGAAGAGTTGAAAGACAAGAGATACAGAAGGATACAGCAACACAGGTGACCTGAGATGGAATGGAGCTAAAGGAATAAATACATCAACCTTATTTTCCTCACACTGTCGAACTTCCTGCTGCTGCCCCTTGCCCACTGACTCAAACTTAACCAGAATCCAGAAGTCAAAGGCAATCCATACAGGTCAGTCTTCCTAGGCACAGAGCAGGATGGAGAAGGGTGAAGAGCGAAAAGTAAATCTGGAGGAGTAGAGAGAAAACATCCAGCACAATGTTAGTTTTTCTTATTTTCAGCGATTTATGCCATTGTAAAATAAAATTCAGAAAGCAAACACATGTGCAATGTCACCATTAACAGTTTGGTTATAATTCTTTCATGAATTTTTTCTCTGTCTTCCCCTTCCCCCTAACTGACACACACACACACACACACACACACACACACACACACACACACACTATATCCATGCAATTTAGAGTAGGTTTACCTACTGTAACACAGAGACCCCAAGAGACAGTGACTCAAGACAATATAAATTTATTTTTTGATCATGTAACAGTCCTGGACAGGTGTTTAGTTTGATGGGGTTGCTACCCTCCACAAGGTCATTCAGGGATCCAGGTTTCTTCCATCTCAAGATTGATACATAGCTTAGGGTCTTGTTATTGTCTGCACCCAGGAAAGAACATAGAGGAGTACACAGACAGAGGTTTTTTGAGTCATTTCTGTTCACGTCTATTGGCTGGAGTTGTTACATGGCCACACATAACTGCAGGTGTGGCTGGGAAATGCAATTCATCTGTATGTCCAGGAAGAAGGGATGAATGAACTCTAGTGAAAAAATAGCTAACACTCTCTGTGAAAGTGATGCACGCCTGTTTGTGTGTATATGTGAGTGATTTTTACATAAATTGAATCATATTCATACGGATTTTTAAGTACACAATTTTGCGCAGTCTTTTATGTTTATATTTCCCCTTCCACACTTTTCCTCACCACCTGTATTAACATCTTCCATTCCCACCCCACATAAGCAACTCAGTTTGAGAACCTACTGTGCCAACACCCATGCATATTAAAACTTTAAAAAAACTGGGAAAGGAGAGGGAACTTCCTCAACTTCAAGAAGAGCATCTACAAAAACTTATAGCTAGCATCATACGTAATGGTTGGACTCTATTCCCCTAAGATCAGAAACAAGGCAAGGATGTTTTCTCTCACCACTCCTATTTGATGTCATATTAGAAATCCTGCCTAGTGTAGTAAGATAAGAAAATGAAATAAAAGGTATACCTATAGGAAAGGAAGAAATGTAACCATCTTTCTTCATAGATGACATGATTGTCTAGGGAGAAAAATCCCAAAGAAACTACAAAAAACAAAAACAAAAACAAAACAAACAAACAAACAAAACTCCTGGAAGTAATAAACAATGATAGCAAGGTTAATATAAAAAAACCCGATTGCTTCCCTATATATCAGCAATGAGCAATTAGAATTTGAAATTAAAAGAACAGACCCGACGCGGTGCCTCACGCCTGTAATCCCAGCACTTTGGAAAGTTGAGGCGGGTGGATCACCTGAGGTCAGGAGATCGAGATCAGCCTGGTCAACACGGTGAAACCTGGTCTCTACTAAAAATACAAAAATTAGCTGGGCGTGGTGGTGGGTGCCTGTAATCCCAGCTGCTTGGGAGGCTGAGGCAGGAGAATCGCTTGAACCCAGGAGGTGGAGGTTGCAGTGAGCTGAGATCGTGCCACTGCACTCCAGCCTAGGTGACAGAGCGAGACTTCAAAAAAAAAAAAAAAAAAAAAAAAAAATGGAAGAAAGAAAGAAAGAAAAAGAAATTAAAAGTGAAAGTACAATACCATTTACAATAGTACCCCCAAGAGAAATGTTTAGCTATGAATTTAATAAATAGAACCTACATATGGAAACTACAAAATTCTGAGAAAAAATTAAAAATTTAAACAATGGAGAGATATTACACGTTCATGCATCAATATTGTTAAGATATAAATTCTTCCCAACCTAATCTATAGCTTCAGCACAATGCCAAGCAAAATCCCAGCAAACTACTTTTTAGATATCAACAAACTGTTTTTAAAGTTCATATGGGAAGGCAAAAGACACACAATACTGAAGTCAACACAATGTGAAGAAGAAAAAACAAAGTTTGAAGACTCATAGTACCTGATTTCAAGAATTACCATAACGGTACAGTAATCAAGACAGCATAGTATGGGGGAAAGAATAGACAAAGATATCAAGGAAACAGAAAACAGAGTCCAGAAGTAGGCTAAAAAAAAAATACAGTCAACTGATCTTTGATAATTTAATGAAGGCAATTCAATGGAGAAAGAATAGTTTTTTCAATAAATGGTAATGGAATAATTGCATGTTCATATGTTAAAAAAACAACTTAGACACAGATCTTACATCTTTAACAATAATGGATCATAGACCTTAGTGTAAAATTCAAATATAACATTTTATAAGAAACGATAGGAAAAATATATAGGTGACCTTGCACTTGATAAGTTTTTAGATACAACACTAAAAGCATGATCCATGAAAGAAACATCATGTAACTTTTATTATTTTCTTAAAACTGACAATTTCTGCTCTGTAAAAAGACTTTGTTAAGAGAATAAAAAGACAAGCCACAGAAGAGGAGAAAATATTTGCAAAACACACATATAATAAAGACCTTCTGTTTAAAGTACACAAAAAAACCCTTAAAATTTGACAGTAAGAAAACAAACAATCCAATTTAAAAATGGACAAAAGATCTGAAGAGACACAATATCAAAGAAGATATATGAATAAGCATATGAAAAAGTGCTCAAAATTATTTGTCATTAGGGAACTGCAAATTAAAACAACAATGGGATACTACTCCATATCCATTAAAAATGGCTAAAATCCAAAACACTGACAATACCAAATGCTGGTGAGGATACAAAACAATAAGAACTTATTGCTGGCCGGGCGCGATGGTTCACGCCTGTAATCCCAGCACTTTGGGAGGCCGAGGCTGGCGAATCATGAGGTCAGGAGATCAAGACCATCCTGGCTAACACGGTGAAACCCCGTCTCTATTAAAAATAAAAAGAATTAGCCGGGCGTGGTGGCGGGCGCCTGTAGTCCCAGGTACTCGGGAGGCTGAGGCAGGAGAATGGGGTGAACCTGGGAGGCAGAGCTTGCAGTGAGCCGAGATCGCGCCACTGCACTCCAGCCTGGGCGACAGAGAGACTGTCTCAAAACAACAACAACAACAACAAAAAACAACAAAAACTCGTTGCTAAGTCACTCATTGTTATTGGGAATGAAAATGCTACAGCCACTTTGGAAGGCAGTTCGACAATTCCTTAAGAATTTAAACAGAGTCTTATCATACAGTCCAGCAACCATGTCCCGAAGTACCTACCTAACGCCAGAAATCATGCTTCTAAAAACCTACCTGTTTAAAAAGCTTATGTCCACTTGAAAACCTGCGTACTAATGTTTACAGCAGCTTTATTCACAAGAACCAAAACTTGGAAGCTACCAGGTTGTCCTTCGATAGATGAATAAATAGATAAGTAAATTGTAGTATATTCATACAACAGAGTATTATTCAGTAATAAAAACAAGTAAGCTACCAAGACATAAAATGGCATGGATGAATATTAAATGCTATTCCTAAAGAAAAGAAGACAGTCTGAAAAGGCTACATACTGTGTGATTACAATTATACAACAATCTGGAAAAGGCAAATTATATAGTGCCAGGGGTTGCTGGAGGTACCAGAAGAGTAGAGGAAAGGTGCAATGGGTAAAACACAGAGGATGTTTTAGGGCAGCGAAACTATTCTATATTATACTGTAATTGTGAGTGCATGACACTATGTGTTTGCCAAAACCCATTGAACTTTACAGTGCCTGAACCTTAATGTATCCAAAAAATTTGAAAAGTAATTTAAGAGGTTGAAGAAATCCCAGGATAACAATCTAACTGTGTTACAAATATGCGAAACAACCTCATTTAAGGAGGTTAAAGAAAAAGGTGTTGACTTAAATAACTTTGCTAATAAGTGGAATCAGTAAAACTAAAGATGAAAGGAACTGCACATAAGCATTGTACTCTAGTTGACAAAGTTGTTTCACTTGGAGGTACAAGTTAACAATTCTGATGCTGCCACAGATGTATACTGGAATGGAGCAGCTAAGTAAATGAATGTCAGATGGTGGGAACCAGATTTCTCCCTTTGTGGAGTGGGAGTTTACATACAAGCAAGGGGAGGAAGCTAGAAGAATTCATATGGTGAAAATTAGAGTTGGAGACATCAATATAAACTCATGTTTAGCTTGATATGGATACAGATGGTTGCATATAGAAATATTTATATGTATGTATATATACATGAGTTAGTATACACACATATATATTTTTCCCTCTGTCAGCTGATAGGGCCTACAGGCAACAACATTCCAGTAGGAATGAATACAACTAGTGCCCATATCTTGGTTTCTAATACTAATTTCCAATTAACAAACAAACAAACAAACAGGGGCCAGACGCCGTGGGTCCTAGTCAGGAGATCAATCCGCCGAGGTGGGCGGATCACGAGGTCAAGAGATCAAGATCATCCTGGCCAACGTGGTGAAACTAAAAATACAAAAATTAGCTGGGCGTGGTGGCACGTGCCTGTAGTCCCAGCTACTCCGGAGGCTGAGGCAGGAGAATCCCTTGAACCCCGTGGGTGGAGGTTGCAGTGAGCCAAGATCACACCACTGCACTCCAGCCTGGCAACAGAGCAAGACTCTGTCAAAAAAAGGAAAAAAGAAAGGAAAACAAAAGAAAAAAGAAAACAGTCTCCTAAGAGAAGTGGCTGATTCTAGGACTAGGGCAAGATACATATAAGATGACCTTGGAATATCTTATGGTGTCAGGAAGTAAAGAAATGTTCAAAGATTAAAAAAAAAAAAAGTAGATCCACAAGGATGAGAGTATGTCAAAGAGACTCTGGAGTCCACCAAAAGAACTCCCAGTGGCCAAAACATGGAACAATTTGGGCAATAAAATAAAAAAAGTAGTATTGGCTTATAATAAGTATAAATATCCATGAATCCATATTGGTAAATAAACAACTGGGTAAAGAAACAAATGGGGAAAAGAGCCAAATGTCCTATGGAATAATTCCAAACAATTTATGTAGAAATTCTGCCTTGAAGAGGTGGAGCATAACTTCCCACTCCATAAGTGTGGGCTGCACATAGTAACTTCTTTCCAAAGAGTATAGTATGGAAAATGGGGGAAAAGTGTAACTTTAAAATGGGGAAACCTGACAAATACTACCTCATCCAGGTGATCAAGGTCAGTATCAACAGTGATAAGTCATGTTGATGGCTTGTGCCCTTGATATGATGTGATGAGAATGGCAATTTATCTCTATGGTCTTCCTCTCCAAAACCCATAACTCTAGTCTAATCATGATAAAAACTACAGGTGAATCCCAGTAGAAGTACATTCTAAACAAACATATGACCATCTCCTAGAAACTGTCAAGGTCTTCAAACACAAGCAAAGTTTGATAAACTGTCACAGCCAAGAAAGGTCTAAGGAAACATGAAAACTAAAAGGAATGCAGTATTCTGTGTGGGATCCTAAAACAGAAAAAGGACATTAGGTAAAAATCTAAGGATGTCTGATTAAACTATAGACTTTAGTTAATGACAGTGTGTCAATATTTTTTCATTAATTGTAACAAAGGTGTCATACTAATGTAAGTAGTTAATAATCTGCAAAACAAGATTTGGGGCCTGTGGAACTTTTCCACACTGTCTTTGCAACTGTTCGGTAAATCTATAGATGTATTCTAAAATAAAAAGTTTATTTTCAAAAATTCTACTATATATCTTTTCATACTTTCCCCACAACCATATAATCATACACACACAATCGCATGCACAGTTTTTTTGGTTATTATTTTTGGAAAATGAAGTCATGTCCATATAGTTCTGCATCTTGCTTTTCTTACTTTTCAATATCCTGTGGAACCCTCTCCAAGTCAACTGGTATAGCTCTTATTTTCTTCTCTCTCTCCCTCCCTCTCTCTCTCTCTCTCTCACACACACACACACGCACACAGTCTTTCTCTTTTCTGATATATGCATAATATGTTATGATATAAATGTAGATGTACCCAAATTAATTCTATCATCTCCCTATTGATAGGCATTAATTTGTCAAAAATTGCCACTAAACAATATTGCAATAAATATCTTTGTATGTATATCATTGTGTATTGGTGCTTTTATATTTACATTATCTTTTCTATAAGTGGAATGCTGCGTAGAAGGGCACATGTAGTTTTAATTTTATAGTTACTTCCAAATTGTTTTATCAAAAGACCATAATTATTTTATTTTAGCACATTTATAAGAATCATTGT
>NW_012116077.1:2906201-2909470 GCF_000951035.1 Colobus angolensis palliatus
AGTCTGATGGATATAATGTGTTATTCCTGTATTACATTATTTTTCATTTCTCTGAGTATTATTGAATTTAAGCATTTTTTAATATTGTTTTCTGGCCCTTTGTATTTGCTCTTCTTAAATTGACTATTCATGTCTTTTGCCCATGTTTTATTGAATTGTTTGCCTTTTTTTTTTTCAAATTTCAAGCAGTCCTTACAAATGATGTCATGAACTCATTTGTCGTACTTGTTGCTGATATACTTTCCAAGTCTATTATATGCCTACAATATGGACTTTGTTCTATAGTGGGGTAAGCCTATATGTTGGCGCTCTTAACTAATTTGGTATTTGTATTATTTGCTTTTGATAGCATGTTTGTAGGCTGTTTGTTTTTCTTTAGGAGACATTCTGATTGATTCGCATTGGGATTTTCTGATCCAGAGGCAGCTTTCTCTAAAAGCATACATTTTGCATGAAGATTTCCAAGTCCTACTTCCTTTGCAATCTAACTTACTGCATTCATTGAGTATAGGTTTGGCTGAATGTAAGTCATCCCAAAATAAAATGGGCTTAAAAGTGAGAGAAGTTTAGTTCTCTTACACATAAAGTTCTGCACTGTTTTATTGGCCTTGCTCTGTGGTTCTGTCCAGGATCCAGGTTTTTTACTTCTTTTTGTGTAGCTTTCCCAGGATGTTATTATCATGCTCATAATTTTGTCTCTATTTCTACCAGACAGAAGGGGCAAAAGAAAGGAAGAGGTGCATCTTCCCTTCGAGGGCATAAACTGGAAGTTACAAAAATCACTTCTGTTTACGTCCAGTGGAGCAGAACTTTATCATATAGCCTTAAGTTGCTGCACGGTAGTCTGGGAAATGCAGGTTTTATTCTAACTGGCCAGGTACTCAGACAAAAATTAGAGATTCTGATACTACAGCAGCTCAGGAGAGCTACTAGTCTCTGCACATTTATCAAGAACCATCTTAAGACAGAGACATTCCTAACCATAATTCTAGACTACCTTCCTGCCTCCTCCATAATCTATTATAGTCCCTTCCCTCTCTTGTACACACTTGATAACTGAGAATCCTAGGGAAAATATGGGAGGACTATCTAAGGAAACATTATTATTTTAAAACTCTTATAGTAGAAAATCTCCAAACTGTACAAAATTATATTGAATAGTATCATGAGCCTCCATATACCCATAATCCAGCTTCAACAATGATCAATTCATAACCAATTTTGTTTCACCTATAATTTACTCATTCTCCTTGAGATTATTTTGAAGCAAATACTGTGCATCATATAATTTTATGTAAACATAGTTATTTTAAATCTTTGTTTTTGAAAAGCAGCTGACTAATATACTGGAATAGAGAAAGTTGGAAGATCAGGAAAGGTAGTTATCAAGGACAAGCTTGGACTATCATTCACCCATAGCAATGGATTCACTTAAGCATATCTTTATGAAGTCCATATTCTTCACATGGCTAGCTCCTGGTCATTCTTTAGGTCTTAGTTAAATGTCACACTATCCTTTTCTTTTGTAGCACATATCAGTTTATTATTACTTTATTTGTTTGTTTATTTGTGTGTTTCTTCCAGAAAAATGTAAACTCCATGAGGACAGGGCCTATCATAACGCTTGGCACATAGTAGGGCATCAATATATATTTACGGAAGGCAGGCAGGCAGGCAGGCAGGAAGGAAGGAAGGAAGGAAGGAAGGAAAAGAAACTAAGAAAGGAAGAATTCAAAGGTCTTTATTAGTTGTAGGGTAGACTGATGCTATAGATATTACTATAATGTGAAGCCTGCCTGGAAGGGACTACCAGTTTGGTAAATAAGACAGCCAGCCAGGCAGGCAACTCTAGCACTCATTTGTTCATCCATTAAGTGAACAGTTGCTGCACATCCACTATGGGTGAGGCCCTGTGTTAGAAAGGTGGACTGTGATAACTGCTGAAACAGATACATAGAGTGATGGACAGGAGAATTCCATCTCAGGGAGGCAGGACTCAGGTAGGCTTTGAAGAATGAGCAGGAAGAACATTAACAAAGGGAAAAGCATTATTGTAAGTGAGGATAGAGGGATAGAAAGAACAAAGGCCAAGAGGTTGGAAAGATTAGGACACGTTCAAAGTCTTATGACATATAAACATTGGAGTAAAATTCTGCTCTTTATGCCCCTGTTTTAAAAAGATAGATAGTAGGAAGACATAGTGGGGGTTGCTGCCCTGGGATTACAAATTTTTTAAAATGAAAAATTAAGAAATGAAGAAACTCTAACAACTTTTTACTGAGCATGGTCTCTTTTTCTCCAAAAATTCTCTCATAAACAGCTGCTTCTTTATTTAGATAATGGTCATATTGATAACAGCGTAATACCCCAGGAGAGAGTCATGGAAAATCAAAATGACTGGGACCTTCGCTAAGTGGAAGAGCTACTTCTGTTCCCATGTGTGGCGGAGTGAAAAATGGCCAACTATTTTGTGATATTTGTCCTATTAAAAAGCAGGGTCTAATTCCTCTCTCCTTGAATCTGAGCTGGCCTTAGTGACTTACTTGACAAATAGAATATGGTAGAACTGACATTTTGGGACTTTTGTGGCTGTGTTATAAGAAGCCTTACAGTTTCCACCTGGGTTTCCTAGAACCAAACTACTCTGCTATAAAGAAGCCCCCCAAAGTCATGTGGAAATGCCCATAATGAAAAGCATCAAGACCCCTGGCCAACAGCCCCAGCTGAGCTCCCAGATGGCAGCTACTACCAATTTGCCAGACTTGTGAATATGTTACCTTGAAAGCAGATCCTCCAGTCCCGGTTGGGCTGCCTCAGCTAGTGCAACACGAGCAGTGACAGGCCATCTCTGCCCAGCCTTGCCCAAATTCCAGAACCATAAAAAAGGAATGATCATGTTTATTTAAGCCACTAAGTTTTGTGTAGTTTGTGTAGTTTGTGTAGTTTCGTGTGCAAGCAGTTCTGGTGCAGTGGCTGCAGCTGGCAGGCCACTGTGTGGCTGAATCTTCTTCTTCCACCCTAGCCTCTTTCTGATATGGATTGTAAATCTTTAGAGTTCTTTTTTTAATATAAATTAAAAAGTAATGTAAGTTTCATGTAGTAAAGTTAGGAAATATAGAGAAGGAAAACAAAAAAATTAAAATTACTCACTGTGCTACCTCCTAGGAATAACCACGGCTAGGTTAACCAATAGCCTAATGTTCCAGATTTATTTCCTTCCTTCCTTCCTTCCTTCCTTCCTTCCTTCCTTCCTTCCTTCCTTCCTTCCT
>NW_012116077.1:2909815-2970760 GCF_000951035.1 Colobus angolensis palliatus
ATGGTGCGATCTTGGCTCACTGTAATCTCCACCTCCTGGGTTCAAGCGATTCTCCTGCCTCAGCCTCCCGAGTAGCTGGGACTACAGGTACGTGCCACTGCGCCTGGTTAATTTTCGCATTTTTTTGTTGGAGACGGGGTTTCATCATGTTGCCTAGGTTAGTCTTGAACTCCTGGCCTCAAGTGATCCACCCGCCTTGATCTCCCAGAGTGCTGGGATTACAGGCGTGAGCCACCGTGCCTGGCCCAGATATCTTTCTATACATGTATTCACACATACATATTTTTGAATGGTAGCATAAATATCTGCTGCTTTGAAATCTGGTGTTTTCAATGAACAATGTAGCCACAATATCTTTGACTACAATAAATATAAATCCATAGTTTTGTTTTAATGACTGTCTACTATTATATCTCATGGAGACAAAAATTTTTAATTATCCTTGTTGCTGGGCATATAGGTTCTTCTCCATTGTTTGCTCTAATAAATGCTGACTCAATGAGCATTCATTTGCAGCTAGATCTTTGTACACAGTTGTTTTCTTTTAGATTGTTTTAAAAAGTTGGTCACTGAGTCAATGAACATGCATCTTTTAAAGCTTTTGCTCCAAAATTTCCAAGTTATCTAGAGTCTTATTTTGTATGAAGCATACAGGGCTCCTGTTGGAATGTGCAACTGAATGAAGGAAAAGATTGAAACCAGGAGCATTTTAGAAGTGTCAGGATGAAGTGTATGTTCACATGAATGGGTGAAATTTTAATTGAATCTAAATCCTCTGTATCAAATCGGAGAAGTCTGTATTGCACCTCCCATGGATTCATGTCTGAGCACTTGAATGATGACCTCCAAAGAGTAGAGTGTTATCAAGTTTTGGCTAAAGGAGAGATTATATGCAGCAAGAACAAGCTCTCAGGTTGAGTGACCAAGGTGCTTTGCAAATTGAAATCATTTTGAGACTAAAATCATGTGTGCCCCATGAGGAGACTATCAACCCTGGCCAATGTCCTCTGAGAGAATCTGGGATTCAAGACAAGAAGTAGATGTGAGTAGCAGGTAAGGCCAAGGCACCAAAGTGAGATAAAAGAGGAGCCTGAGAACTGAGTTTGAGAAAGAATTTTCAGGCCAGATTCCTCGCATCCCTCCACTTTCAAAGAAGTCTGGGCTATTGGCCATGGCTGGCCTCCCCACATATGGCAACTGAACACAAGTTCTAGGAGGTATCATGCTGGAAAATGCATGCACACATGGTTGCAACCTCTACTCAGTTTGTAAAATCACTATTCTTGGTGATTTAGTCTAAGCCCTGAAGCCACATGAGCAAGGGGACATTTGCTCTGCCTTTTGATTTGACAACAGGATAACCTGTGCAATAAATTCCTAAGCCTGGAGAACCATGACTGAGTCAAATCCTGTGATGGCTAGATTTTCTTCTAGCTGTACTTCTCACTCCATTGCAAATCAAGGGAATGTGAACTTAGCAAGGGGAATGGGACCATAGAACTATTAGGTTTCCTCCAGCTTTGAGGTTTTGTGAGTTGATGGGCATGTCTGCATATGACTTGCTCATAAATGGAGAACATCCGGCAAGCTCAGGGCATCTCCATGGCAGTCAAGGAGATTTAATGTGTGCGTGAGAATGTTTATCCATTGATTGGACGGGAAAGGCTTCCTCTTGAGGCTGGAAATTACATTTTTCTTAGCAGAAAAGCAAAAAAGAGAAATGAAGGAGTTCGGAGGAAAAGGAATACTTGAGAGTTGGGGATGAGGGTTGCTGGGGAGAGCCTTTGCCCCCGACAAAATGAACTTAGTAATGGGAGGTTTGGAGTTAGTGAGGTAGGCTGACTCACAGCTGGAACAGTAGGTGACCTCTATGTGGCCTCCAGATACCACAAAGAGATGGTCCATTGAAGTTTTGAAGTGAGAAAGTCAGGAGGGCAGGCAGCAAAGGCAATAAAGCCAAAGTGGAAAGACTCTTGGCTCATAAGAACAGAAATTTGGCAGCATGTGGGTGGTGGGGAGCTTGCCAGCTTCATATACCAACTACTGAACAAATGTTGTTAAATATTGCTTGCTGCGAATTAAACTTCTCAGTATAACTCTTTGCCAAGAATGTTCAATAAGACATGGTGCATGGGCAAAGGATACCACTTGATTAATGTAATAGATATGCTCAGGTATAACACACACTAAATAAAATAGAATATTCATAAAATTCTTACTATGGATGCTTCATCCTAGTGAAAGACAACTAAAGGGTGTGTGTGTGTGTGCACGCACATGTGTGTGTGTGTGTGTGTGTGTGTTGCTTCTCTAGAGGGTTATAGGCGTATGTTGGGAGAGCCTATGAACCCAAAGCTGAGGCTACAATTGAGAAGAGAAGTCAGGAATGTTTCCCAGTGATTAATGTTTACTTGAATCATTAATTCAAGTAATACTTGTTGTATATTTACAGTGTACCAAGTGCCACCCTGGGCTCCATATTTTATATAAATGAATAAGACCTGGTTTTTTGCCCCAGAGGAATGCACAGTTAGAGGAATGAAACAATGGCATATGATGTTATAAATACTGATAGAAGTTAGCTCAAGTATTATGGGGGTTTAATCCACTCTAGAGAAAATGGAGTAAGGGAAGAATTCTCTGTGATGGTGGGGTAAATTAAAAGCTTTTAATGAACAGGTGATAGAACCTAATGAGAGGGGGACTAACTGGGTCAGCCACTAGGGGGCATTGAGTACGGGTCTGTAACTGGGAAAGAGGATCCTGTTTTTGGCTTCTGGTAGCAGTGGGGAGACTGTTTCCCTTAAATAGGAAACCAGAGAGGAAAGGATAGTTTTTCTGCTCTTGTCTCTCCATTAAAGCAAATGGTTATTTTATAGGCAAACTGACAGGTATTTGGTAATTGAGGGGGAATTGCTGAGCTTGTTCCTGAGGTGGTGGGTCTTACCAGTATGGAACCCAGTAGATTTAGGCTAGGTACCCATGGCTGGAAAACTTAGCAAGATGGGAGAGATGGCAGCAGGACACATGCCAGGGACCACAGGGAGCCCAGCACAAGGAGACTCCTGCTTCCCTAGTAACCAGAGGTTATGTGCAGAGCCAGGGTGATGAAGGGGATTTTGGCTTCCATGTGCAATACAATTTCTCTTAAAGTCATCGCATTTTATATCCTGATTTAGCTTTAATTTCTCCAGGCCTCTCCAGTGTGTGGGAATTCTTGGGACTGAATTAATAGGGATAATCTAAATGTCTTCAGCTGGTGCCTCCATCAACCCAGTGTGGCACCCAAGCCCCTAGATTCATCAAGTCTAGACACAGAAGTCCCCAGGGAGAATCACGGATACTCACAAACAGTCCTCTCATGGTTTTTTCCTTCAGGTCCTAAGCTGGGCCTTCTGCTAAACTTGTGTTAACAGTGTTCTGAAGAATAGGAGGATATTTTATTTAATTTTGTGTGTGTGATAATGGCAATGTGATTTTGTTTAGAAATAAATTCATATCCTGAAATATTTATGGATGAAATTAAATGATATATAGGATTTGCTTCAAAATAATATGTAAAGTATAGACAAAACAAGATTTTCCAACTGATAATGATTAAAGCTGCATGATAGGCACATAGGGGTTCATTACACCATTCTGTCTAATTTTATATATATTGGAAAATCTTTGCAATAAAAAAAGAGAGGATAATGTCATATGAGTTGATAAGAGTAACATTTATTCATATAGAGCTTGTTGGACCAACTGAATCAGGATTTCCAATTCCCTGTCTCCAATAGTAGCCTGAATGCTTTTGTAGAATTTATTGAATGTAAGATGTATACCAAAGCAAGGCGAACACTAATCCTTAAAAGAAAGTAAGGGATACATTACATGTATCAGAAGTTGGGAAGACCAGTTGGAAGTTGGAAGACCATATATATATATGTGTGTGTGTGTGTGTGTGTGTGTATACATTTTCCATTAGTTCTGTCCCTCCAGAGAACCCTAATACAAATGGCTAATTACAGGGGTATTTTATGTGTATACTGACAAGAAGACAGCCAGGGTAAACCTAAAGACTGTTAAATTCACACATTTAGTTCTCACTACTAGAATGTTGATGACCAGGTGCAGTGCCCTAGGCAGCCTTCTTCAAATGTGATGGGGCCAAACCTTGCCTTGCTTGCTCTAGCACAAGTGGTAGTACTTCTCCCAGTATCTTTGGTAGAGTGGGGATGCCCCAGGTTCAACATCAAGAGATTCCCTGAAAGCGGTTTCATGCCCATTGAGAGTTAAGATTGCAGATGTTTACATCATTAGTGTGATTTACTTGTCCAGTTCCCAAGAACAGCTGTGTGGGAGGTTGGCATGGTGAAGATGTGGCTGGATTCTGCAGCAATGTGTGTGATGAGAAAATATATTTCTAAAAATGCCAAACGGTTAGATAGAACCCTCCTTGTTTCTCTGGAACTGTGATCAATGCCACTTGATTTTCCTTTCTTCTTCCTCCATTGCTGACCTGGTTCCTCTCCCATGACATTTGGAACCATTGAAGGGTAGTTCTCTGCATGTTTAGTGGCCATTAAACAGGTTTTCCACAGTGACAGGCTGAGGCAAACTGAAATTTATAAAACTACTTGTTATAAATCAAGACCATGGAAAGAGCGGCAATACCCTAAACTGTCTAATTGTACACACATCTTCCCTCTTCAAGTTCCTTACAATAGCTGTGAAGCAAAATATATTTGACATATCGGGCAAATCCCACCTGCATATCAGGGTGCAGTTTTACCTTCTGCAAAGTAGTTTCACAGAGGAAATATTCCAGTTCACAATGCATTATTCAAAACAATAGCCACTAATATTTAAAACAGAAGATCACCAAAAGAGGAAGAATTTGGCAGAAGGGCCCCAGTTCTAAGATTCTTTCAGTTGACTGCCCAATTTCCTGGCTGTTCTGCTCCATAAAACAGGGTTGTACAAGAAAGAGAAGTGGTCATGTCACCTCCTGTGGTTGCTCAGGAGGCAACAGACAGCTGGTGAGGCAAGCAGGAGGTGGGAGTACCCACAAGGAGCTGACAGGAAGGAAGTCAGGACACTGAATCCCACTCGTGAGTAAAGAATTCTGATAAGAGAAAACTGCTTCTCTTGGTTTCTTTCACTCATTTCAAAGTCTCATAAGCTTGTAAGGAAATTGTCAAAGATGCTCTTATACAGGCTACTATCAATCAGATATAGAGTTAGTTCCTAGGAGTTCCAATGCAGACACTGGAGACCCACCTATAATCACCTTCTCTGAGTTCCCTCAGCACTCTGTACTCTTTACAACACTCATTATATGGTGTGGTGATAATTTATTTGTTTCCATGTCTGTTTGCCAGCTAGATTGTGCCCTCCAGGGAAGATACCTTATCTAATTAACTTTTGTATCCTCAGCACTTGACATGGTGACAGGCATATAATAATAATTCATTAAATGTTTTTCAATGGATGGATGGATGGATGGATGGATGGATGGATGGAATGAAATATAATGTCATTTTCTCCATTCAGTAGCTGGAGCTGGGAATGAGTAGATGAATTATTTCTGTTTGGGATCCAAGCTTCTCTACCATGGAAACCTAATAAATGTTCGGTTGAACTCAGCTAGCATATAACCTCTTACTATGTATTAGGCAGTTCTAGAAACAGTGTGGGGGATTCTGAAGAAGTACAAGATGGTTTCTGTCCCCCAAACCACTTTCAAAGTCATTGAACATACAAAGTGATAAACCCATGAAATAATCAAGCAACAGAGAAAGTGGTGTTATAACCAAGGACCAGATGGTCGATAATAAGTTCTACAGAAGTTTATAGAAATGAGAGGAGAATATGGGCCAAAGTAGAACAACCACAGCAAGAAGAGATGAGGGGAAAGAACAGAAGCAAATACAAGGTTATGAGCACTTATGGCATATCTGTACAGCAATGCTCCCTTTTCCTGGTTACTGTCCCCTCTCTCCCTATCCACATGATTCTAGCAAAGTCTCTCACCTTACCTAGGAATATAGAATTCTTCCCCAGGGCATTTGAAACTAGAATTGATAGGTCCAGTGTTCGTCTGTGGGTAGACATAGTAACAAGTAAAACTTAATAGGTGTCACTGGTCAGGAGATATCGCTGGTCACGTTTTCCGCCACATAAAGGATTCTGATATGCAGTGAAAGAGAATAATGCAGAAGCAAAAGCAGAAGTTGTGGTGAGAGAAAGAACAGGAGTGACAGTGGCAAAGAGATAGTGTTTCCCTGGGTTCAGCTGATCCAGAGGTCCAGCTGCATCCCTGTCTTCCCTCAGCTTTTTCCAAGTCCTTTTCAGCAATTTCTCTTTTTTACGTCAAAACCACCCCAAGTTGATTTTCTGTTATGAGCACATTCAGAGTGCACATTAATAGATGTACCACTCACTGAGGAATAGTATATTTTCAGAACGGTTTATAATTAGGTGTGGTGAGAGGCTAAGGTCTGGAAGTGGGTGGTGTGAATATTGAAGCACTTAAGCAGAGACCCATGGTTAGACTTGTTCCTAAAGAGACTGCTGGTGGGAATGTGCATGATGAATTCCATGGGGAAAAAGACTGGAAGTAGGGAGACCAGTTGACAGAGGAAGAGCCACCTCATGAGTCTTCAATTTTGCTTCATCAAGTAGGAATCAACTCTTAGAGAATAAAAACTGAGATTATTTAAAAAAGAAACTTAGGAAACAAATTAAGCAAAATAAAATTGTTTACTGTTACTGTGTACACTGCTAAAACAGTAGACCTTTCTATGAACATCCTTCTGCTACTCTGTACCTTATCTTGAGTCATTTAAAAAATGTTCTTTGCAATGGCTCCTCTTAAAGCAGAATTAAGATCGAACTCCCTCTCTTCCTCCTCTGTGTGTTTCCTGTTCTACCTCCCATATTCCTTTTCTCTTCTTACCCTGGCTAACCCTGAACTAGGGTTACCAATTTAAGATAAAACAGATTTGGGTCTCAAGAAAGAGAACTCCCCTCTCAATCATTGGGGTTTGTATGGAAATGTCATTGTAGATTTTTACGGCATAAAGCCCAGATCACCTACTATTTAACATCTAGAGTTGAATCACAAACACGGAAAGAGATCCAAGATTACTAATGAGCTGCCTTAGTCTGCCAAGAAGCTAACTCAATATCAGGAAAAAAAATCTATTGCGTGGCATCTGTCTATAATGCTAGCCAAAGAGGTGTATAATGGGCAGTCACAATTGAAAATGACCTTCATTATGCTGAATTCATTTCTCTAATGTGTCCATTTTTCCTCATCGTGCATCCCGACAGTAATAATAGACATGGAATAAATTCAAATTGTGATTCAAATTTCAGAATGTGAGATTCACAGGTGTGGTGGCTTTTCTCAGCCGAATGTGGGGGGTAGATGAGTAAGAAATCTAGGAGGATTTAACAAAGTGAGGAGCATTGTTCAGAAAATCAGACACGGACACAGCATGGGCAAGACTGTCTGTCTTACTCAAACAAGAATCTTTACATAATGTACCAAGAATTTAAGTAAGTGATTTGCAGTTCAGGAAGAAAAAGTTAACTCTTAGCATTACAGATAGGCCCCCAAATATCTTTGAGCACCTGTTTCTGCTTTCTCGGTGCTGTACCTGTGGTGCCACTGGGACCATAGATCCATTGGCCGTTGTTTGTTTATACTGGCTGTGTAGTTAGCAAAAAGAGTGCTGGACTCCAAGTCAGGAGATCTGGAGTGGATCCCTGGCTCTGCTACCTATTGTCTGTGCCATGACAAGGAGTCACTTAACCCCTGAGCTTTAGTTTCTGCAACTGCAAAAGGGGACTATAATTACTGCACATTATACCTTGCAGGTTTGTTAGGATCAAATGACATAATGGATGTGGAAGTGCTTTGTCAGTTGTAAAATATATTATTATTGTCATCACAGTGATTTGTCTCTGTTATTTCAGAGAATACTGAAATACCAGGAAATCAGTGTCAATTTCCACTCTTAAAATTTCCACTTGCCCATAGCCTGATAATTTTATGTATAACGAGTCTTTCCTCCATCTCTGTCAGCGTTGTTCCTGAGAACTCTCAGGCTGGGTTGTAGCAGCTCTCTCTTGCTGCTAAAGTGTGTACTATGTACGATTTGATGAAGGGGCCTTGTGGCTGACTGAGAAATGCAGGGTAGGTCAACACAATACCAAATCTGGATGAATTCAGTGCACAAAATCATCAAGCCTCTTGATTGGTCTTTCTATACGTACAGTCTCAATCTTGTAGCTTAAAAGATGGTGGCAAGCTCATGACCTTTGCTTAATGCAATGTTCTGCTACACTCTACCATTCTGGATATCAAAAGAAGCTACCAAATCAACCTGAGAGAGTAATTTCTTAATGAGATTCTTCAAAACATAGATAAATGGACAGTGCTGTCTTTTCCATGAAAAACAGAAATGATAAAAGGAACTCTATTTCCTTTACCTCATGAGTCATCCACTTGCTGGTGGGAGGGTTTTTTTTAAATGTTTTTTTGTTTTACTCTTTTGGAGAATAGCCAAAAGGGTATTATTCTGTTATGCTTAACAAAATAATAACTGTCCTGTGCATTTTTAACAGAGCTTTCACATATATTATCTCATTTGAACTCATTTTATTTACAACCACCTCTTTGCTCTGTCCTTTCATCTAGCTTCCAGAGAGTATCTTGTCATTGCTGTATCTTCATAATTGCCTCCTAGTTGCTTTTCAGATTCTCTTCACATTGCCTGAAATTGTCTTGACCTGGCCATGACCAAATCCTATTTAACTGCTAACTCCAATGGTCTTTTCTTTGTTCTCATCCAATCCAAACTCTCAGTAGCATTTAGTTCTTTTGAGTTGCACCCTGGCTTCATGAAACTCAGCTCTGGAACATTCTTCTGCATCACTCTTTGCCAGTCTCCTTTGTGCATTCTTTCTCCCGTGCCCCTTGGAAACTCTTGTTCTTGAGGGCTCACTCTTGGCACTCTTTTCTTACTGTGTGCTTTCTTACTAAGCTATCCCAATACTGAAGTATTGGGGCTTCGTTACCATTCTAGGTGCCCATGATTAAGTCCAATTCAGACTTTTCACTCCCTGTCTTCAAGCTATACACTCCTACTTCTAAAGATTTACTAGGCTTTGCTACAAAGTTGGACTATGGGCATCTCAAACTCAACACGTCCCAAACAACATTACATTCTCATAAGCCTCTTGTATTCCCTTTCCTGTTAATGATCCCACATTAGCCCAATTGTCTAAGGCAGAATCCTTTACTCCCCTCCTTTCCCCATAACATTGAATCAAACATTGTCTTCTCTATTCCTCTAAACATTGCGCAAATTTGTCTTCTCTCCACAGTAGCTACCACTCTCTTAACTTTGTGTGATACCAACAAATAGCTTCCTACCTGTTTTAGCTGTTCTTTGTCTCTGCTTTCCTCAACTCATCCCCGACACTACTATTAGGGTTAGCTTTCTAAACACAGATAGGAGTTCAGGATTTCTTTTTATTTCCTTTTTTTTTTTTTTTCTTTTGAGATGGAGTCTCACTCTGTCACCCAGGCTGGAGTGCACTGACTTGATTTCAGATCACTGCAAGCTCTGCCTCCTGGGTTCAAGCAATTCTCCTGCCTCAGCCTCCCGAGTGGCTGGGATTACACGTGCATGCCGCCACAACTTGCTAATTTTTGTATTTTTAGTAGAAACAGGGTTTCATTATGTTGGCCAGGCTGGTCTTGAACTCCTGACCTCAGGCAATCTGCCCGCCTCAACCTCTCAAAGTGCTGGGATTTAATTTGATGCAAGTATAATCATCATTCCCATTTTAAAGATATGAAAACAGAGGCATAGAGCTTTGCCAGTAGTAACACAGCTAGGACTGAGTTAACACTGAGCTAGGACTGGAACCTAGTTCTTATGACTATTCTGGCTTCTTTCCACGCTGCCAGAAGAGGACTACAAGCTTAAAGGAACACACCAGTCACACATTTCCTGTAAGACAGAAGTCTTCCAAATGCATTGAATTAAGCCTCCTGTCTGATCCTTGCTGTTGCAGTGACCTGGAGTACTGGAATCCCCCTACTGATTGAAGCAAGCAGCTACAGTGCTACAAACATAACGACAACAGGTTTTATATGTAAAACACGTTAAGTGAGAAAGGATATCATTTATCAATTAAATTTAAAACTGGTGCTACAACAATGCATACAGGTGCAATCTCCTAGCTTTCTTGCAATTGTGGGACCCTCACCTGCTGCTGTGCCAACAGATATAGGATCACTCCCCCAAACCTGAACATGGATGGCCTGGGGATTACAGGGTTTGGTTTTATGTGCTGCTACCCTCTTCCCTTCAATGGAGTTGTCAAAATAACCAGATGTTATTAGCCAGATATGTCTGGAAAGAGGCCAGTCAGTGATGTGGAAAATAGAAGAAAGTGTTAGGATTGAAAGTGTTAGATGAAAAATTAAAACTCTCTAGGTGCCTTGAGGCTGATGAAAAACTTTACCAAACTACTAGGACTGTAAGGCTGACTGTTCCTAGAATGGAAACACTGTAGGAGAGGCTCACAAGTCCATGGCCAGCCAGATGTTTGCTTCTACTTATATTTTACTACTTTTGTTTTGGGAGAAATTTGGGGTAACTGATAACATTTTGAGGTTTTGTTGTTAATATTCGGCTGTATTTTGTCAGAATATAAATAGGCCTGTTTAGAAGATTTGCTGCATTTTGGACTGTGTTTGTCTTACATTCAACTAAAATTTTCCCCTGGAGATCCGGCTCCAATTAGATAATAGAAGTTATCAAGAAACTGGATTTTCTTGATGATCACTTTTAAACAAACTTTGCTGGAATGTGTCTGTTAGCTTTTGCAAGAAACATCTGAAATTTTAAATAGAAGTTTTAGAATTCCTTTATTGAAAAATGCTTGTTGATCAATATTTGCAAATCACATATATGATAAGGAAACTGTACCTAGAATACATAAGAACTCTTACAGCTCAATAATAAAAAGACAAACAGAACAATTTTTAAATGTACAAATAACCTGAATAGACATTTTCTCAAAGAAGGTATACAAATGGCTAACAAGAACATGAAATGATACTCAGCATCATTAGTCATCAGGGAAAAAAAAATCAAAACCATAGTGATACACCACTTCACATCCATTAGGATAGCTATAACCACAAGACCAGACAATAACAAGTGTTAGCAAGGGTGTGGAGCAATTGAAACCCCCATATATTTTTGGTGAGAATGTAAAATTGTACTGCTACTGTGGAAAGCAGGCTGGCAGTTCCTTAAATAGTTAAACACAGAGTTATAAGATAACTCAATAATTCTACTTCTGGGAATATACCCAAAGCAATTCAAAGCAGAGACTCAAACAAATATTTGTACACCACTGTTCAAAGCAGCATTACATACAATAAGCAAAAGTTGGAAACAACCCAAGTGTTCATCTACTGATAAATGGATAAAATAATACGGCATATTCACACAATGGAATATTATTTGGCCATAAAGAGGAATAAAGTACTGATTCATATTACTTTAAAAAAAACTTTTAGTTCAGGGGTAACTGTGCAGGTTTGTTGTATAGGAAAAGTACATGTCACATGGGTTTAATGTACAGATTATTTCATTGCCAGATAAAAAGTATGGTACCTCATAGGTAGTTTTCCAATTCTCACCCTCCTCACACTCTATCTTCAAGTAGGCCCTGGCGTCTATTGTTCCCTTTTTTGTTTCCATGTGTACTTACTGTTTAGCTCTCACTTGTAAGCGAGAACATGAGGTATTTGGTTTTCTGTTCCTGCATTAGTTCACTCAGTGTAATGGCCTCCAGCTCCATCCATGTTGCTGCAAAGGATATTACCTCATTCTTTTTTGTAGCTGCATAGTATTCCATGTTGTATATGTGCCGAATTTTCTTTATCCAATCCACTGTTGATGAGCATTTACGTTTATTCCATGTCTTTGCTATTGTGAATAGTGCTGTGATTAACATAATGTACGCATGTGTCTTTATGGTAGAATAATTTATAACCTGCTTGGTATATACCCAGTAATGGGATTGTTGGGTTGAATGATAGTTCTGTTGTAAGTACTTTGAAAAATATCCAAACTGCTATCTAGTTTTCTGCTATCCAGAAATTTCCAACTGCTACTTACAGTGTCTGAACTAATTTACATTCCCACCAGTAGTATATAAGCATTTCCTTTTCTCTGCAACCTTGCCAGCATCTGATTTTTTTTTGACTTTTTAATAATAGGCATTCTGACCAGTATGAGATGTTATCTCATTGTGGTTTTTGACTTGCATTTCTCCAATGATCAGTGATGTTGAACATTTTTTCATATGCTTCTTGGCCACATGTACATCTTCTTTTGAAAAGTGCTACAACATGGATAAACCTTGAAAACATTATGCTAAGTGAAAAGCCAGACACAAAAGACCACATATTCTATCTCTATGAAATGTCCAAAACAGGCAAATTTATAGAAAGAAGGTAAATTAATGGTTACTAAGGCTTAGGGAAGTGGGCGGGTAATTGTAGGGTGATAGCTAGAGTATGGAGTTCATTTTTGAGGTGATGAAAATATTCCAAAACTGTGATGATTGTTGAACAATTCTGTGAATATACTAAAAACTATTACAATTAATGGGTGAATTGTATGGTATGTGAATTACATCTCAACAAAATTGTTACAAAGAAAATATTGCTGGCCATGTTCTTTGTGCCTTGTGCTGTATCAGGTGCTCAGGACAGGGGTGCAGATATAACTAAGAGTCAGAAGCCCCCAAGAAACTTATGATTTAAGAGGGCAGATAGGAAAGAAAGCAACTATCAAGATAGGGTAAAAAAAAAAAAAGGTGCTTGGTGCTTCTAGCAGATTTAATGAATAGATATGACTGATGCATTTAAGAAATGCTTCAGCTAGGAGGCAGAATTTAATCTGGATCTTGAAGTGTGAACGTGAATTCAATTCAATAAACAAAGCCTCAAGATATTTTGGGGAGCATGGTTGGGGAAGAAGGTCATTCACAGTTGAGGGATCCAAGGAAGGATGGAATGGAGGCTATAAAGAAATGGAAGCCTGAAGTTATCTGGTGCAACCAAGGAGCAGCCAAGAATTGGACCGTGCATAAGGATTGTGGAGGGGTGCTGTGAGAGATAAATCTGGAAAGGTAGCCTGGGGTCAGATTTTTGAGGGTTTTGAATTTCCTGGAGCTTGGAACATTTCCTGATGTAGGGCTGCATTTCATAGAACAATAATGTGATAAAGTTCTCAGTAGGAATCTTAAGGTGGTATCTGCTACCTCCTGACTGTGACCGTGGGCGAGTCACCTAACCTCTCTGGACCTCAATTTCCTTAACCTGAAAATGAAGATGAACATCCTATCCATAACGTTGTAGTAATGATCAAGTGAAAGGAGAATGTGGGAGACACTGTGGGCTGAATAACCCAGCATCTATTCTCAGCCCGCTTCTCCCTTGCCTGCATCTGTAACAGAAGCTTGAAAACCCAAATACCTGCTCAACTTCCTTCGGAGCTCAAGGTGGCCACATGACAGTGACATACTTATGGCTAATGATACATAAACAAAAGACTGCTAAGAGGCTTCTAGCAGAGTTTTTCTTTCCTGAAGAAAAGATACAGGCATTGTGAATTCTGTCTGCTTTTCCCTAGTTCCTGCCTTGAATGCAGACATGATACCTGGGGCTCTAATAGCCATCTTGCAGCTGAATTACTGGCAACAATGAAGGTGAAAAGCCAACACATTAAGGGTGGGTGGCAGTGCAGAGACTGTAAGATGGTCTGGTCTCTTGTTGGCAACAGTGAATGAATGCCAGCAACCACCTACCTCCGGACTTATGTAAGAAAAGTAGCCTTCTATTTGTATGAGTCATTGTTGTTGCAGGTTCTCTTACCTGAAGCCAAAAAGTGTTCTCCACTGATACCCAAAAAATTATTTACAAAAATAAAGAATGATTTCTAGAAAAGGAAAAATATATGACTTGAGTTACGTTTTGATAGCATGCTAAAAAATAAATTGATGAATTGTAGTAGGGAATGTTAGTGAGGTGGTGGTGACAAGAATGAAGACAATAAACAATGAAAGTGCAGTGGCAGTGAGGATGGGGACAAAGGGACAGATGCCAGAGAGAACATGTAGGGGTAACTGATAGGACCAGACAGCTGATTGGACATCAGAAAGGAGACAGAAATGGGAGGGTTTGAAAATGCTTTGAAAGATTTTAGCTCTGGTGACAGAAGGGGTGGTGGAACTCTAAACCTACATTTCTAATAAGGGAGTGAGTATAACTTTAAAGAGAAAGATAATTAGTTCAGTTTTGGACATAGTGACTTTGAATTGCCTGCAACACACCTAAGAGAGGTCCTGTAGGCAGTTGAAAATCTGGGAATTAAAGAATAGATAGAGATATGCATTTGGATGTCTTCAGTGTAAAAGTGGCAGCTAAAGCTATAGATGTGGGTGGTATCACTCATCAGGAGCAGGGATGGTATAGGAGAAAATGGCAAGAGATGGAAACTCATGTGTGTAGGGGATGTCTACGTTTAAATATTAAGTGAAAATGAAGAGTCAGTAGAGAAGAGACCAAAAAGAAACTTTCTATGATTTAAAAATATTTATTGAGTGCCTACTATGTGCTAGACACTGGGCTCAAGACTGAGTAGTCACAAAAGCAGGAAGAGACCCAGAAGTATGTGAAGCTGTGGAGGGTGTGGAGCAGGAACGGCCCTGATCAACAGTGTCAAATGCTGAAGAAAAGTCAAGTGGGATAAGAAATGCGGAACTCCTTTCCTCGGCCACATTCATCTAAATTCCTTTAACGGGAGTTATTGTTAACTGTAATAGCCTGTCTGGAAGACAAATGCTAAATTAATTTGGGAACTGACTTCTAAAACTCTCAAGTGGCCTAAATCATTTAAAACAGGTTCAAATTCTATTATGTGAGATTGAATTGGTTTCTGCAGGTGGTTGTGCAACATTTTCCCCTAGAGATCTGTATGTCAAATATGGGTTCTGTCCAGTTCCTCCTAGGAGCAAGAATAGTGGCGATGTGAGAGCAGAGCAACTCCATCAAGTCGCTCTGATGCCTTATTCCGTGAATGTAAATTGGAGCTCCTTGCTTTGAACTCAAGTAGACCTTAGTGCCTATGCTGTGCAGTATACACTTGATTAATATGATCTTTTTTTTCTTTACTTGTGTCATGGGTGTTAGGCTTGTCTCTCTAAATACACTGAAAGTCCCTTAAGGGTAGAGATTATGTCTTTTGGTTCTCTCCCATTTCCTACAGGGCTGGACAGAATAGGCATTAAATAAATATTTGATTATGTCATAGGAGTGCAGTCAAAGTGGTTTTATAGAATGCCAATGTACATTTTTAAAAATTAATGTTTTATAAAATGTACATTTTTAAAAATTAATGTTATTTTAAATCCTAATATAAAAAATCTAACTATATAATTTTCTTGATACAGGGTATAGTTTGGAAGAGTATAAAGAAAGTGCATGAGTGAACTAGCTGGCATGGATTGCATCTTGAGCTGGACAAGTAAGCAGAAGAGAAACAGATCTGGCTTGAATGAAACCCAGTATCACTTGACAACAATCTCCCAGCTCTCTGGGGGGAAGCCTGGGTTGATACCAACAGGATGAAGGATATTTCAGGAATCCACTGCAATGTTTAAAGATCTGTGCTTGGGATCTTTAAGGACCCAGTCAACAACAACAGGTGCATTAGAACATTTTTCATAACTTAATTCACTAAACGTTTATTGAATGTTGTATCACAAGCAGGTACGTGTATCCAGCCATTAAATATTGCAGCTCCTCCAGTGTTCAATCCTTGGATATTTGTCTTTTCTTACTCTACACTTTCTCCTTAGATGATTTCATTTTCGGCCTCTGCTTCAACTACCACCACCCATAGGCAGATGACTCACATGTTTGTATCTTCAGATTGGAGCTCTTCTCTGAGATCCAGACTTATACATCTAGCTGTCAGCTTGATAGCTCCTGCTGGATGGCTCCCAGAAATTACAAATGAAACAGGTCTTAAAAAGAACTCATGCTCTTCTCTTTCTCTGCACCATCCCCTTCAACCAAACCTGACTTTCTTCCAGTGTTCTCCATCTCAGCCGATGACACTTTCATCTATCTTGTTCCGTGAGCCAGAAATGTGGCACTCATCATTGACACATCCCACTTCTTCACCTTCATATCCAGTCTCTTAGGAAGTCCCTACCATCACTTCCACCTGCAAAATATAGCCATATCTGCACACTTCTCCCTATTGTCACTGCCACAACCCTGGTCTTAGACAAAATCAGTTCTTGCCTGGCTTAGACAATTGCAGCTTTCTTAATTGGCCTCTTTACTCCCATTTTTCTCTCCTTCTAGTTTGATCTCCACCCCATAGGAAGAGTGATTACTTTGATATACACATCAGATCATGGCACCCATTGCATGAAATTCTTTAATGACATACATACCCTTTTTCTTAGACTAAAGAACAAGATAGCTTATAAAGTCTGGAATGATTCCCTAAGTTTCTAACTTGGGCTTTCATTTAAGCCATAGTTTTGCAAGTGAACACAAATAGAATTTTGAAAGCAAACTTACAAATCTTTAGAATCACAGTATATTTGGAAATTAGAGTGTTAATTTTCCCGATAATTTAAACTTGCTCCTTTAACCCCTATATTCCATATTTATGTCTTTACTGCACTGAACAAAAGTTAACTTTTTTATGATTTGGTGATTCTGGCTTCTCTCTTCCTGTTAACTTTACTTGTCAGTGTGTCAGCCTCAAGCATCCTCCTTCTTGTCTCCTTTTAAATGTATTTTTGAATGAAGTGTATATATATGTGAGCCTGCTTGCATAATTGTGGAGGTTGACTGGGAAAGTCTGAAATTTTAGGGTAAGCCATCAGGAGGAGCAGGCTAAACATTCTGGGGCAGAAGTTGCCCCTGTGGTCAATAGACAGAATTTCTTCTTCCTCAGAGAAACCTTAGTTTTGCTATTAGGGCCTCTTCAGCTGATTGGATGTGACCCACCCCCATGATCAAAGATAGTGTGCTTAAAGTCAATTGACTGTAGATGTTAATCACATCTACAACAGACCTTCACAGCAACACCTAGGTTAGTGTTTTATGGAGTATAGGGATGGTATCTTAGCCATGTTGACACATAAAACTGAATATCACAATTGAGAAGTCAATATTTACAGTTGATACACATTCTCATCCACAGGCTGGACAGAAGCTTTAGATGGCTATGGCACTCAATGCTCATAGGCTTTCTCATTTCTTTCTGGGTTATACAACCATGTTCCTGCTGCTGGAAGCCTAAACTCCAGATATCTGAAGTGGTTCTACATGATACTTAGAATTCATATATTAAATTTAATTTTGAAACAAAAATAATTAATGAATTGTTTGACAAATACAATTCTAAATATGTAGATGATATGAAAAGGGCTGCAGGTTCTCAGTTGAGATGGGGCCTAAAATGTACAACAAAGAATGCTTAGTACAAAAGGGACAAGAACAGAATATCCAGGAGAGAGGAGAAAATGCTGGAATTGGACTAAGGAGAACCTTAATACCAGGATGGGGTTACAGTGTTTATAGGAAATCTTATGAGAAGTAATCCATCTTTTGAGTTTTAGGTATCTATACATACCATCATGAAGAAAGCACCCTATATCAATCTATGAATTTAGGCATGATGACATGATATTAAAGAAACATTAATAATAATAATAATCACCAAGTACTGTGCTAAATGCTTTGGATAAGGATGATCTCATTTCTTTCACTGACAAGATTCTGTAAAGGTAAGAGTAAACATCATACCACGATCCCGAGGCCAGAATCCCTTCTTAAGTTATACTGTAGATGGAAAGGAGGCCTCAGTTGAGTAGACAAAAGTAATTAACATATAATTAAATTAAAGATATGTTGATGTTTGTTTGGAAAATACAATATGGTCTAGAAATGTATGAGCTTCTTGCTACCAGGAAAACTGATGACTAAATTGTGTTAGGAAGACATTTTGTTGGGGATAATGGTATGTGTTGGTGGGGAGATAGTAGAGAAGGGAAGAAAATATAGTAAGTTTGAGGCATATATCTCTAAGCATCTCAGAAAAGATGAGACCTTAAAGGTAAACAATGCTCTATTCCGACAGCACAAGGAGCCTAATCCAGAGGCACCTCTGAGTCAGGTTTTGGGTTGCTGGGACTGAGGAATGAATGTGGGGTTCAGATTTAAAGGCTCTTGCTTCCCCAATGCCCAAGGGAACTGGTGTTGGGCTATAATTGGGAGCAAGGATGGACTAGAAAGTGAAACAAGGAGAGGTGATTTAGAGTCAAATCTAAAATTTACATAGCTTACATGTAGTTTGTGCTTCAGGATTTCCTCAGACAGCCCAGCCCCCATTTTCAAACTCCCAAATCATAAAAAATATTCCTTCCAGTTTCTCCTATGATGCTATCACCTGCGAGTCTCCTTTCCTTCCTATGCCATTTGGCATTCCTCTTCCTTATTGGCAATCCATCGGTAGCATAGATGATTGACCTATACACTCATCTCCAGGCCCCATAAACATTGCCTTTTTTTCCTTCCCTCTCTATAGGAAGAACAGCAGCATTGTTCTCCTGATTTTCCCTTCCTCCAAATTTCCCCCTTTGGGGTCAATATCTTCATTTCAGTTCTTTCCCATCCTAAGTTCCAAGGAATGTGGCTCCATCTTTGGGGATGAAGTAGCAGGATGTGGTGGAAATAGCACTCGACTTTGACTGAGACTCTCTTGGATTTGTGTTCTAGCTCAATCTCTCTGAGTTCTGGTTTCCTTATCTGTAAAATGTGAATCGTAATACCTGCCTGACCTACCTCAAAGTGTTTTTGAGAGTAGCAAAATCAAGCCGAGTTAATGGAGAAGAAAAGACTTTGTCAACTCTAAACACGTATATTCCCAGATCCTAAGTGGAGAAAGGAAAGCACAGAGCCCAAAACAAAGACACACTAAGAAACCCAGAAACTAGGAGGAAGAGAGTAAACAAAATGGATTAAGAAATTTTGCTTTGAGGCTTGGGGCAATTTTTTTGTTGTTTCTGAGTGAAAGCAATGTTCTTTTGTGAGCTGAAAACTATCCTGATCAAGGCTAGGTAAGAGCAGTGCCAGTGATGCATCTGTATCCATAAGCTTTGAAGTAAAATTAGACAGTAAAAAAAAAAAAAAAAAAGTGCCCTCGATTTCTAAAGGCCTAGAAAGCGACCTAAAGTCACCTTTAGTGTCTCCCCAGATGTCTATGTCTACCTGCTTATTTTTCTTAATTAAATCTGATTTACCTTAAGTAGCAGTCTTGAAGATAAACAAACACCACTTACACAGGTATATACAGCACGTCGTTTACTAGTATTAGAACACCATAGAGAAGTGGTGCATACGTACTTTTAAGGTATTTAAATATGCCATTTTGAAATACAATTTTTGTTGTATAATATAAAAGTGGCTCCACAGTCACTTTTGTTTTTCAAAACTCATTTTTCAAAACTTGCAAACCTAGGGTATTTTGGGCATATTACGGGTTACATAGGGTTTTGTGGGCTATGTCTTGGATCCTAACCAGGGAGACAGCATGTCAGTAATAGAACATAAAATTAGGAGTGAGAACACAGGTTAAGTCATACCTCTGTCATTTAATTGCTGTGCAACCTTCATTTCTGTGAGGCTCAGTATTTGCTTCTATAAAGTGGAGATTAGACCTATCTTTCTGGGTTGTGGTAATGACTAGAAATCATATATATTTAGTTTCCTATTTCTGCCATAACAAATTACCTTAAACTTGGTGTCTGAAAAGAGCACAAATGTATTTTCTTACAGTTCTGTAGAAGTCCAACCTGGGTCTCACTGGACTAAAAATCAAGATGTTGACACAGTTGTGTTCCGTTTTTGAGGCTTTAAGGGCAAATCTGTTTCTTTGCATTTTTTCAGCTTCTGAAGGCTTCCTGCATTCCTTAGCACTTTTCACTCTCTTCAAAGCTAGCAATGTTGCATCTTTTTGGACATTCGTCATAGTTACATCTCCCTTTGACTTTTTTCTGCCTCCCTCTTCCACTTTTAAGGACCCTCGTGATTACACTGGATCTACCTAGAGTGATCTTCCCCCAGATAGCCCTGTGGCTCACTCCTTCATCTCTTTCAGGCTTTGGATCCGTAACTACGCTGTTTTAAATTGCTCCACACACACCCAGCATTGTCTGTCTCCCTCCCTGTTTTATTTTTCTTTATTTAACTGCTTTATTTTTCTTCATTTCATCTATCACCATGATACGAACTGTATATTCTACTTATTTGTCTTGTTTATTGTCTGTTCCCTTCACAACCCCATTCTTTTCCCCTCAATAAAATGTAACTACTTGAGGGCAGGGATGTTTGTCTGTTTCATTCACTTCTGTATCCTCAGGGCCTACAAGAACAATTGGATCACAGTAGGTGCTTAATAAATATATTTAAGGGAGGAAAGGGGAATAAAGAATGTTTAAAGTACAAAGTACATTTTTTCTACTTTGTCTCTATGGGATATTTTAAGATGAATTAAATTAGTTGCTTGGAATTAGGAATATATTTTGTCATAGAAGTAATAAGATTGCTATTAACAGTAATAACTCTATAAATGCAATGTGGTATCCTGGATTAGATCCTGGAACACAGAAACAACATAGCTGGGACAAATCCCCTAAGACTCCGTGATAGGTTGGAGAAAGAACAAAGAGACCAAGGCTGGTGGAAGAGAGTGAATGAAGTCAGAGAGATAATGAAAGGTGGTGCCCAATTATATAGAGCCTTACAAGTCATTGCAATGACTTTGGTTTTGACTTGATGGAAATGGGAAGTTATTGGAAAGTTTTGAGCAGAAGTGTGACATGATCTTATTTTGCATTTTAAGAAAATCAATTCTGGATGCTGTGTTCAAAATAAACAGTAATGGGGCAAGTGTTTCAGGGAAACCTGTTGGGAGGCTATTGCAATCCATGCAAGAGATGATAGTGGTTTCAACCAAGGTGGTAGTAGGGAAGGCAGTGAGAAGGGGTTGGATTCTAGTTGTATTTTGGAAGAGAGTTAACAGAACGTACTGATAAATTAGCTGTGAAGTATGTGAGAGAGAAAGGCATCAAAAGTTATATCAAGGTTTTGGGCTTGAGTAACCGGAGGGATGGAGATGCCACTTACTGACATGGTGAACTCACAGGAGGAACAGGTTTTAACAGTGGGCATGGGTAGAGGAGCTATACCATAAGATGGGTTTTATACATGTCAATCTTGACATGTCAAATATATATGCCAGTAAAGATGGAAAAATTGACGATATAGAAGAGAGACAAGAGAATTGCTGCAAAACTGTTCTGACGTTGGTAAAATGGGATGGGTTTGAGTGCACAAGCCGAGAATTGTCCTTTGTTAGGGGCACAGACCGCTTATCTATGGTAACAGGAGGGAGGCCAGTGTGTGCACACAGATGGAGGTCAGCTGCTGTTAGGAGTATGGGCAACAACTTCTCAGCTGATTCCTTCTACTTTCCAGATAAATAAACAGGGTGATCTGATAAGAACGAGGATGAGAGAGGTGCTGGAGGATGAGGAAGAAGGTAAGGTATTATTTGTTTAGAAGAGTGAGAGAATAAATGAATTAGTAAATGTAATAAAATTACTGAGTATCATTAAGGGACCACTTGAGGATAATGGTCATGAATTTAAAGTAAGACCAGTAGGCACATAGTATGTTTTCCCCAGGCACATTTAGCTGCACAGGTGCAGGTTCAGAGGAGGCAGAAAATTTGATTAAAATAGAGTGGAGACATTGCCAGAGGGGTATGATGAAACAAGACAAGGGGCAAGGGAGTCATTGGTATACACAAGAGAGAAATTATAACAATGGGTCATGGAAGCGAAGCTGTGTAATGAAGAAAGTAGTAAGGATTGTTTCTTATCCCTTATCTGTGAGGGATAAGAAACAATGAAAAGGTGATAGGCTCAATGAATTATAGGTCCTAATGAGATTGAAGGATTGCTGAAGATAGGGCAGTAGAGGGAGTCAGTGGAAAAATAAGAAGTGGTGGTGGGATAGTGGGAGGCATAAAATTCAGATACAGGAAGGAATGCAGTTACTGGTAATGATCAGGTTTAGGATATGGCCATGGGAGTGAGCAGCTGACGTTGGGGAGTAGGGAACGGACAATGTCACTCAAGGAAAAGAGGTCAAGGAACTGAAAGTCCAGGACACAGGTGGGATTCTCTGTGTGTACTATTGAAATGACCAATAATTAAGGCAGGTGTAGTGTTGGAGAAAGTGAAAGCATGCCAAGAGCAAAAATACTCAGAATGACTGCAAAAAGGAGGGACTAGTAAGTGGTCTGGTCTGATGGCATGAGATCAAAATGAGGGTGTTTTGGTGGAGGAAAGAAGAATGGTCTGGAAATGGCAATGGAAGAAAAAGAAGACCACCTACCCCACTTTCAAATCTAGCAGTATGAGAGTTTAACAGCCACCACTTAAGAAAGCAACAAGGGAAAGGGTATTGTTCCTAGAGGAGAACTGAATTTCAGTTAGAGCAAGAAAGAGAAAGAAATTTTCAGAGAATAGACTAAGATTATAGGAAAAACAGTTTAGGCAACGAGAAGGGGACATTGATATAAAAATATTGGGTTCATTGGGTGGTGGCAGGCAAATATTATCTGTGTGTCCTAGGCTATGTTTCACATCATACAGTTTTCTTAGAGATTTGAAAAAGGAGAGCTGCAGAGTAACACATAGTGTGTCTCTAGCAGTGGCCAAGAGAGGGAGCCCTGATCAGCCAACATAAGTCCTGGGATCTGCGAAGAAGGTCCGTCACCACAGGAGAGAAGCAGGACTCATCAGACTACCATAGCTGGGCAACAATCCTTTGAAGCCATTTAACAACTCTAGTCCTGATTTCTGCACTCTTCAAACAGCCTTTGGACTTTAATTTTGTTTTCCAAGTTATCTTTTCTTCTGGCAGAGAATGTGAGGGCTGGCTGGCAGTTCCATTTCCCAGTGTAAATTAATCAATTGGCTTCCCATTTAATCAGTTGGTCTCCTGTAAATTTGGTTAGCATGAGTCAGTCCCCTGAAGCCTGATCATCTCTGCGTGAATGCCATAAAAATTAACTTCTGAATTTGTTAAGCTGAGGACCAGACACTGGCACTCATGATGACCCCAGTAATGTAGCCCAGCCTGAAGCAACTGTGTCTGCTTTCCCCACAGATTTACCTTAATTCTATTCTACTAAGAATGTGTCAAAAAGAGAGTGAGGCTTAACCCTTTGCAAATGTCCTGTTGTTTAAACAACAAAAAACTGCTGGAATCACATTATTTATTCTTATGCAAATATGATATGAAGCTCAAAGGAACAATGTGCTTTGTCATCTATTTTGGTGAAGTTCACATGCCTTTTCCTCATTTCCTCAAGAACACTGGCTAGGGCAGCAACATATCTTGCTGGCTTAACTTCAGAGAAGTAAAGCCCAGGTAGGTGAGATAATCAGTGCAGTGATGGATTAGACTTCTCAGTTCACAAATGTCTGGACCCATGTTCTGAAAAGAAGTGTTCCTGGTTTGAAACACGACATGAGAACTAGCTAGGTCCCACCAAATGTTATAATCTGCATTAATGAGTATTTTGATCCTTTTGGGCCTAATGTCCAGAGTACTGTGATTATGACATCTTGCCTTCTTTCCTTATGAACAGACTGGCTTTATTCATTGTCTGAAGCATCAAAATTCAAAAAGTTAACAAACTCAGACACTTTAATTTCTCATAGTAATAAGGAAAGATGGTTATCTTTTTCTTTTAACTCTCCCCTCCCCGTGTGTGTGTGTGTGTAGAGCTTACATTGTTGTTGGGTTAAATATGAAATCATGGGGAAAAAGAGAACAAAGTAAAGCAATAATGCTGGGGCCAAAATGAGGCTGAGTGGGAAAGAAATAACAGAAAGGAAACACCTATGATTCTTTCCCAAACATGCATTAGTTAGTGATGAAATTCAGGTCAAGGAAAAAAGAGCTATAAATGCTATTGGGTTTGTTTGACCAAAACAAGCATTAACGGTAATAGCTAGAAAAGAGTTCATCAAATGATGCTCTGTAAGACAAGTCCAGCTCACTCCCTAATTTTGAATGGACAACAAGCTGGAATGATTTTTTACATTTTTAAATGATTGAAACAAATGAAAGGAAGAATAGTATTTTATGGCACTTGAAAATTACATGAAATTCAACTGTTAGTGTCCATAAGTAAAGTTTTATTGGAACACAGTCACATCCATTTATGTACAAATAGTCTATGACTGCCTTCACACTACAACAGAGGCCATAAGGCCCACAAAACCATAAATTTGAATATCTGGCCCTTTGGTTTTTATCAGATGGCAACTGTTTATCAGCTCACATTATTATACCCAAAATTTAAAATGATTTGGAGAGGGATGAATGGATATTTAGGTATCTTTTCTATTAATTTATTCTTCAATAAAAATCTTTACCAGTGAATTTAACCTCAAGTATTTACTCCACAACTTCTATTGCCTCTATCCCCAAAGAAGTCACAGAGGTGGAGTACCAGATAATAATTTGAAAGTTGAAATACAGAATTCAAAATATATCACTTGGTACTCTAGTTTTTGGTTCTGTCCAGTAATGTGACTATTAAATATTTATCTGGAGCAGAGTTGGGTAAGAGAAAGAGTTAAGAACCTGTTACAATATTGAAACCACAATCAGATAATAGGAAAGTGTCTTTGGATATTAAAAATCTAACTACTAAAATTAAAAATTCAGCACAATAGTTGAATGATAGAATGGGTGTGGCTAAAAAAGGAATTAGTTATTGGAAACTTAGGTGGAGGAAATTTCCCAAAATTTTAAACCAAAAGACAAAGAGATGTAAAGTATCAGAGAAAAACTGAGGCATGGAAAATCAGCCCAGCTTCATTAAGTTATCAGCACTCAGGCTCCTTTTATCTTTCTGTCGCAACCAGTTTCAAGACATGACTTCCATCCTCAGTTATCTCACAGCTCAAGGTAGCTCCTGGGGCTCCAGCCATCTTATCCAAGTAGTTCCAAGTAGTCAAATAAAGGAAGTGAGAGGAAGAGTAAAATGGACACCTCTCCCAGTTTTGTCAGTTCTCCTTAAGGAGGCTTCCTAGAACTCCTACATAGTATGTATTTTAACTTAATTGGCTAGAACTTGATCATATGGCCACACTTGCTCAAAGAAAGACTAAAAAGTATTATGTTTATTCAAGGCCATGGTGTACTCTGCTAAAAATTGAGGTTTAGTTCTTTAGGAAAGAGGGAAAACTGGACTTGGAATAGGCAATTAGTAGTCTCTTCCATAAATCCTGTTCTTAGGCAAACTGATATTCAAGGATGAGGGCAAATACATATTAAAAAATTTTAGTATTCATGGGCCTGCTCTAAAATACTCAAGGGCATACTAAAACTAAAAAGTAATATAATAAAGAGAAAGACATGACATACAAGAAACAAGTGGTGTGTTGGTAAATGTTTAACAACCAACTCTGGGGGGAAAAGCTCTGATTTGTACCATGAAAATCACCCCCAACATGACTGACATCAAACTACCAACATGATTTCACTGAACACAGAGTTGAAAAGAGATGTTAACAATTGGCTCTTGTGATAAAAAAAAAAGAAAAACGGGTTTAAAAAAGCATGATAAGGAATAACAAAAGATGTGAGGGATAAGTTCAAATACATCAATAATTCCAATAAATGTGAACAAATTAAATTCCACCATTATTTTCAGATTGTGTTCAAATATTTAACATGTGCTGTTTATAAGTGACACATATGTAAAATAAAATGATAAAGAAAGTTTGATGGCCAAGACTTGGGAAAAATACAAGAGAAATATTATTTGGACTGGAATGAAAATAAAGGAACTATACATTAAAATCTTTGCTGAGTGGCTAAAACAGTACAGAAGAAAATGAAATCTTTATGTGCTTATTAAAAAATCCTGAAAATTAATGGACTATGTATCCAACTCAAGACGTTAGGAGATTAATGGTAAAATACACCCAAGAAATGTAGATGGAAGGAATTCATAATGATATAAGCATTACTAAAACAGAAAATAAGCAAAAGTAGGCCTGACTAATAAAACCTAAAGTTAATTCACTATAAAGACCAACACAGGCCTATAATTCCAGCATTTGGGGAGGCTGAGGTAGGCATATCACTTGAGCCTAGGAGTTCAAGACCAGCCTAGGAAACATGATGAAACCCTGTCTCTACAAAAAAGACAAAAATTAGCCAGGTGTGGTGGTATGTACCTGTAGTCCCAGCTACGGGGGGGAGATACTAAGATGGAAGGATTGCTTGAGACCTGGAGTTCAAGGCTGCAGTGAGCCATGATTGCATCACTGCACTCCAGCCTTGATGACAGAGCAAGACCCTGTCTTAAAAAACAAACAAACAAACAAACAAACATCACAATTAAAAAGAAAAGCTTTGGCAAATCTAATTAAGAAACAAAAAGAGATTCAAATAAGCAAACTTTGAAATAAGGAGGACATAATAGATACGAAAAAATTAAAGCATTTTCAGAGACCAGAATATACCTATATGTATAGTTGTGACTCTTGAAGTCATGTTTGCGTTTTCCATATTCAAAAAGTGAAATCAAATCAGTAAGTCTGAGGAAACCCCTAAAATTGAATACAAGTGGAGACACATTAATTATATGTCAAATTGATAACATAACCAATCCAGAAATAAACAAAAACTAATCAGGTAATTTTTAACCATATACTCTCAATTTAAAGATAAAAAGAAATAAATCTTGAAAGCTTCTTATTAGATTTGTTGTTAGTAGTGGTGTCAATATAGCAATGCTGAAACTATTTTGTGTATGTTTATAGGATTGGGCAAATGAGTGATTATATTATATGAATGTTGTTGCAAGCCAGGGTTCTCACTGTGGGAGAAGGTACATCATTGGCATGGGATGAAGAGGAAGAATCCTATGGTGTTCGATTGGAATTAGAGAAATCCAGTATGAGCTCATCCTTAACTCTGTTCACTGAAAAGGTCTAGAAGTGTTAACATCCCCAAACGAATGAGCACAGCTAGTGCTAAGATTTTGTTTTCTAAATATCATTCTCCAATAAAAGAAACCAGGGCCTTTTGGAGAAATAACTGGTTCTAGGGCTAGGGCAAGGGAAATATGAGATAAACTGGGAAAGTCTTGTGCTAAAAGGAAAGGCAGTGATTCAACACTGATGACACATGCCTAAAGGACATAGGAGCCAGCTTGAAGGGTTTCTACAGCTGGACTGGGGACAATTTTACCATCAAAATGAAATCACGAAGGTAATACATTTACACATCAGATGGTTTTTGTGATATTGAAAACTTTCATTTTTCATAAATCAAATTTATGATTCCAAACTTATACTGAAAACCAAAGTCAGAAAAAAAACACAAATCAATACACTAAAAAAGAAGGAGAAGCAAAAACTCTTTTTTATAATAATACAAGGCTCACTAATAAATGTAGTGGGATGGTAGAGTTTGAAGCCAGTATTTTGCAATTAACATTATAATACTTGATTTGGGCAAGACACCATAACCATTGAGTACAAGAATTGAAAAGAATCAAAGGTATTTCCCCACAGATTACTTACTATAAACCACAAAGGAGAAAATGGTCTATTCATGGTGGAAAAGCCTGGTAGATACTGCCTTAACCAAGTGATTAAAGTGAACATCCACAAAAAACAGGACAACCTGACATCATGTGCCTTCTGCTGTGATGCACTGAGAAGGGCAAAGCATCACTTCTGTTATTCCTGCCCACAATGCAGCACCTGAATATGATCATAAGGAAACATCACACAACGCCAAGCTGATGGTCATTGTACAATGTAACTGATTTGTTCTCTTCAAAAGTGGCAATGTGATGAAAGATAAAGAAAGGCTGAGATAAAGATGAAGAAAAAGATAGGACAACTGAATGCAATGCATGACCCTAACTTGGAGCCCAGATTAGAAAATGAAAATGCTGCAAAGAACATAATCTGAATAACTGGTGAAATTAGAATTTGGGATATGCATTAGGTAATAGGATTTGATTGATGCTAAAGGTCCCAAATTTGATCATTTTCTTGTTACTGTGTAAGAAAAATCTTTATTTTTAGTAGACATATGCTGAGGTGCTTAGCGGTGAAGGGTCATTAACAACTGGTTACATGGTTCAGGAGAAACATAGTATATGTATATATTTATAAAGAAGTGAAGCGAATGTGGAAAACTGTTACAAAATTGTTTTTCCAAGACTACTCTTTACCACTTTGTGCCTATAAATTTTACAATCTAGGGATGAGTTTCTAGAAAAAAAATAGATTTCCAAAGTTTACTCCAGGAATGCTTTAAAGTCTGAATAGATCTATTACCATAGGAGAAATTTAGAAAACACTTAATTCCTTTCTTACATAAACTGTTCCAGAGCATAGGGAATAGAGGAAACATAAATGCAGGTCTCATCCCAGCGTAAGGAACCTACAGCGGTGTCCACTTTATGTGCAATAAACAGACAGCTGAGTGTAATAGACTGGCAGTCAGTGGACCAGGGTGTGGTACTGACTGTGCCTCTCAGTGCAATAGGGATTTGAGCAAGTCATGTAACTTCTCTGAGCTTCCATTTCATCCTGTGAAATGCTAGACCCTATAAAATGGGGCTGGTGCTGTTTGCTTTTCATACCTCACAGATCTGTAGTAGGAATCAAGTAAGCTAACACTGTAGGAAATGAAAAGCCCTGGACACATATAAGAAATACTAGTCAAGAATTCAGGGAAGTCCATGTGCATCTTGGGACTTGACCTGTATTTGTAATTCTTTTTCAACAAATGTCTGCTGTTAAAAATAGTTATATTTTGTCTAGTTTGTAATATTGAAAAAGGCCAGTGGTGGAATGTCCTAAACTTTTGTATGTCTGAGATTCACTCTGCCTTGGAATAGTTTATGTAACCAAGGAATTATCTCTTACTTAATGGGTTGGTGACTCGCATGGATGTGTAAATATATAATTACTTCTCAGCTTTAATGACACTTTCAAAAAGCTCTCTCGACTTTCCTGGACCAGGAGAGGACCTCTTCCCATAGCATTTGGTACTTATTCGTCTCATTAACCACCTCCTCCCTGCTAGATATAAGTTCAACAGCTAGATCCACCTTGTTCATCACTGTCATCTCAGTGCCTACATAGTAAGCACTCAATAAATATTTGTTGAAAGGCAGCTCTTATTCAAGAAAGGTAAATGAATAAATATCCTTGATGAAAGAAGAGTTGTCTTTTTTAGCAAATACTTTTGAGCATGTACAATATGCAGTACCCTTGGCTGAAAAACATGGGGGCTACAGAGGTGATTCTGAGTCTTGCAGTTTCTGACGAGACCACTCAGCTCCCAGACTGTCTGGAAGTGACTGTTTGCAGAGTCACTCTGCCACCTTTTGGCTATACCTAGGAATTGCACCTTTTCTGGCATTCCCCTTATCGGGAGAGGACCTGCAACTCGCTCTACAGACCTAGGGCAGCAGCATCATTCATTCATCCATTCCGCAAACATTCACTGAATGCGCATCTCATGCCAAGTTCTGTGCCAGGAGCTGGAGATATAGTGGTGGAAAAGCACACACAGCTCTTGCCCTCAAGGAGTTTACGGTCTGGTTTGGGGGGAAAGAGGGCAATAAACGTGTAATTACATAAATAACTACAAATGTGTCCAGTGCTGCGGAGGAGAAATACAAGTTGCCATAAGAGTGTCCCATGTCTTTCCACTCCATTATCTTTCTGCAGCAAAAGCTCATGAAATGAGAGTACAACACATTTTGACACTCTAACCGGAAGCGCCGGAAAATAAATGCTCAGGCTAAAAAGGGAGCACAGAACCAAGATCAGATTGGCTGCAGTAATGCGTGTGGCTTGGATTTTTTGCAACACCCAGGCTTGCCTTTGGTCCAAACCCAGACTGCTATCCAACCTATTCCATTTGCCAAAAAAAAAAAGGAATACTCTAGCTTTCCTTAGTAGTAATAATAGTTGACATTTTTTGAGAGCTCACTTTGTGCCAGGCACTGTTAGTCATTTTAAATGCAGCAGCTAGCACAACCTTCATAATAATCCTATGATATAGGTAGTATTAGTGTTCTTGTAATGACAGTAATGGTGGGAAGCACAGGGTCTGGAGTAGGATTACCCACCTTCGAACCTGATGTGCCATCTACCTGATGTGTGACTGGGCAATTTACCTATGTTCTTGGTGCCTCTGTTTTTCCATCTCTAAAATGGAGATTATAAAAGTAATCTACTTTATAGGGTTGATGTGAAGAGTAAATGACAATACATGTAAGTATTTAGAACAGTGCCTGGCATATATATGTGTATATTTATGTGTGTGCATGTGTGTGTGTGTGTGTGTGTGTGTGTGTGTGTATATATATACATATATATACATATATACATATATATACATATATATACGTATATATGTATATATATGTATATATATAAACAGATGAGGGCATCTGAGATTCGGTAACTCATCTAACCTCCCATATCTACTGAGTGGTGCAGATGAGAAGAGAGGCAATCTGATCCCTGAGCCTGGCCTGCACACTCGTCCACTACGCTATTCTGAATACCCTGTTCCTGGATACCTTCTGTTTCTCTGGCAACAGAAGTCTCAATTGACTCTGCACAGTCATATTCTGGAATCATTTTGCTGAGCCTTAGTCTTCGCTGAACATTGGCAAAAGTAGCTTTTCACAGGCACCTGCGATTTCATTCCCCAGGGGAAGATCTTACAGGTACATTGTAGAAATAACCTCTCCTATTGATATTGATGGGAGCTCTGGAACAGGGCAGCTTTTAGCAACGTTATTGTTTGCATGTGATGTCTTTGGAACATGATGTAGTCATTGTGCAGAGAACAAGAGCCTTAAAGCCAACCAAATCTGGATCTAAATCTCAGCTCTACCATGTGACCTTGGACTAGGGTTTCCTTCTCTCTGATCCTTGATTTCCTCATGTTAGAAGTAAAAGAGATAACAACTACCCCATAGAGTTGACAAAAGAGAATAAAAGAGATTATATGTAATATTATATATAGACACACATATATGTATATGTACATATGCATATATACATGTTTATATATAAGTATATAATATATCTCAAAGGGTTAAGCAGAGTACCTGAGTTGAGGCTTACAAATGCCAGCTCTCTCCCATCAGGCGGTTAGTTATTGTGGCTACAAAAGTGTGAAGGGGCTGGGAAAAATCCAAATAGTAGGCAACCACAAAAAGCCAACACATAGGAAGAACAGAGGGAAAGGGGAAGAGAGGCGGAAGGGAGATGTGAGTAATTTCATTCTGGGCTTGAGCCCAAACTTCAGAGTGAGGAATGTCTTCTTAGCAAACCGTCAACCCCGATCTGTGATTTACTGGAGCCCACAGTCCCTACACTAACAGCACCATCTGTGATGAATGCACTGATTAGGAGCTGCAACCCCGGCTGCTGCTCCTGCCCCTGAGAGGAAGGTTAATGGCAGAGTTCAAGGAAAAAGCAGGTGGAATGTGTCTCCTTAGCCCACTCCTCCTCTTACCTTAATGAATGCTAACTCCAAAGTCTCTCTGTTCCTGGAGCTGAGGGCCACTTGCCTTGGAAGCCAAATTGAGGTAAATTGATACTTTTTGGATGCTTTCCTCATCACTTAGTTATATGAAAAATTATCAGGGTGGGGCTGATTCTGGAGAAACCTTGCACTTTTCCCTGAGTCATGTTTTTACTGTTTAAGGCCTGATTAGGCCCCATGGCTGAGAACTCTGAGTGTATTAGGAAGAGACTGGATTTTGATAAACTGGATTGGAGAAAAACTCCTCATTTAGCCTGGAGGTTCAGGACTCAAGTTGCCCAATTTGGAATGGTGCATATGGGAGTTCAAGTACGATGAAAGTTATGGAGAGCTGGTACTATACCAGATGCAGAGCTGGGAGCCAAGACAGCCAGCTTTTAAGATGTCTTAGAGGTGGGGAATCTGCAATGTTTGTTTTCTGCGGTTTGCTATAAATGAACTGGAGGCTTCGGTTGTCACGGTAATGGCAGTGGCTCCATTTTGAAACTTCTAGGGAAAGCTTATCAAGTAAGCACAAGCCACTTCTCCGAGCAGGGAGTCAATGCCATGGTAGGAACATTTCTTGTAGCTCCTCTATGCAAACTGCACAGTCACAGAAACATGGCTTAGTGGTTTTCAAAATTGCCACTTGTATCTATGAGTGGAGCAGGTGAGAAGTTATCTCAAATGAACTCAATGTTGGCAATCTAGCATTTGTTGAATACCTTCTATGTGCTGCACATTTCTATCAGGCATTGTAAGGGATCCAGAAGAAGCTACGACCTGGCTTCTCCACTTCATCATTGAGCCTGTAAATCAAAGAAACTACCTTGCATGAAACAACCTATGAACAGTGAAGTGAAAAGCTAAGGAACCCAATGGCATTCAGAGGATGTGGTGGCTTGAAATAGTCGGTGCTTAGAGCTTGGTAGGGTTGGCTAAATTGCAAGGCACAAGACAATGAGAAGACCACCTGACTGCAGCACAAGATCTGGATCAAGAAGACATGATGGTGGGGTAGGTAGTGTGAGGATGACCAGGTAGACCTCATAATTGGGGCTGTGGATTCTGGACAATAGGCAGCAGGATAGATGGTAAAATGGTTGTGTTAGGAAGAATTGGCCCTTTCCTTCTCTCTGACCTCATCTTGCACCACACTCCTGGTATTGAGGTAAATAATACTAGCTGCTAAAGGGATCTCTCCCAAATTCTCCATTGATGGCTCTACTCCACATACTCAGGGACCAGATGCCTTTTGTCTTGTGGCTTTAAAAACTCAAGGGGGACTGGACATGGTGGCTCATGCCTGTAATCCCAGCAATTTGGGAAGCCAAAGCAGGTGGATCACCTGAGGTCAGGAGTTCAAGGCCAGCCTAGGCAACATGGTGAAACTCTGCCTCTACTAAAAATATAAAAATTAGTGAGGCATAGTGGTGTGCACCTGTAATCCCAGCTAGTCAGGAGGCTGAGGCAGGATAATCACTCGAACCCAGGAGGCAGAGGTTGCAGTGAGCCGAGATCGAGCCACTGCATTCCAGCCTGGGCAACAAGTGTGAGACTCTCTCTCAAAAAGAAAAAAAAGAAATCTCGAGGGGTTTGGAATTATCTATTGATTCTTTTGTAGCCAATAAACAGATGAAAGAAGAGAGAATCCCATGTCGGAGGGTTTTATAGGCCAGTCCTGGGAGTGGTATATTTTGCCGTACCTACATTCCATTGGCCATAAGTCAGTCATATGGCCACGTGTAATGGCAAGGATGTCTGGGAAATGGAATTTGGCTGGATGTCCAGTAAGAGGAGGAGGACACATGTAGTGTTGGACACTCTCAATCTCTGCCACATGCCTCTATTTGCACTATGATTTAGTCTCACTGATTTTCTGAGAGTTCTTTCAACATGCTAAGTTCCTCTTTCCCTCAGGGTTTTTACAATCTCTGTGCCTGTGTTTTTTGTAAAGAGCACCCTATGACTGGCTGATGAAAAGTCACCACCTCAGAAACGCTTTTCCTGATCATTCACAGGAAGAATCTCACTCTATCACATTTTACTCCTGTATCTTCTTCATAGCACTGCCAAAGCAGGTACAATACTTCTTGAAATTACTTTGTTTATTGTCTGTTTCCTCTTGCTTGAATGTAGCTCCAGGAAATCAAGGACATCGTGAATCTTGTTCACTGCTGTATTTTCAGTATCTAGGACAGTTCCTAGCTTGTGATATTTGATAAAAAAAAAAAAAATCAGTTAAAGGAGTAGAAAAAAAAGAAAGAAATTGTCTAGCAGCAGAATGTACTTGAGGAGGGCACAGTAAGGCTGGAGGCAGGTGGATCCCCTGGTATGCTAGTCAGTTGCAGGAATAATAGTTAACACTTTTTTTTTTTTTTTTTTTTTTGAGATGAGTCTCTCTCTGTCACCCAGGCTGGAGTGCAGTGGTGTGATCTTGGCTCACTGTAACCTCCACCTCCTGGGTTCAAGAGATTCTCCTGTATCAGCCTCCTGAGTAGCTGGGATACTCCTGAGTAGCTGGGATTCAGCCTCCGGAGTAGCTGAGTAACAGTTATGCGCCACCAAACCAGGCTATTTTTTATTTTTATTTTTTGTATTTTTAGTAGAGATGGGTTTTTGCCATGTTGGCCAGACTGGTCTTGAACTCCTGGACTCAAGTAATCCACTTGCCTCAGCCTCCCAAAATGCTCTGATTATAGGTGTGAGTCACCATGCCCGGCCCACTTACATAGCATTTACTACAAATCAGATAATGTTTAAGCACTTTATGTTATATACATTATCTCATTAAATTCTCACAACAATCCTATGAAACTGACACAATTATTATTTCCATTTTACAAGTGAAAAAATTAAGGCCCAAAGAAGTTAACTTGTCCAAGGTTACACAGCTACAAGGTGGTACAGGTAAAATTTAAGCCCAGGAATATCTGGCCCAGGATCCATGCTCTTAAGCCATTATACTACACTCCCTTTTACCTTGGGGGGCTGGTAGGAGCCTGGCTCAGGGTAGAGATGGGGGAAATGCAGACAGGATGGGAGAAATGAGCAAGACTTGGGGATCTGACATGTTTATCTGAGACTTGGTTTCCTATTTTGGTTAGGAAGGGAAAGAAGTCCCTGATCATAAATGTATCAGCAGATGCTCTACAGGTCCTTTTCAGCAAGGTATGGAAGGAACTCTGGTGCTCTTCCACTCCCTAATCCCAAAACTAGCTCACTTCTCTCTGTCTCTTCATAAAGATGTTCTTGGACCCAGGGAGGGAAATGAGGACCGAGGCAGGAATGAGTTTTCAATTGGAGTATCATGAAAATGAAGCAGAACATTGTATTTTAGAAGAAGAGAACACCCATCAATCTGAAAGAGTTGATTTAATAAAAGTTGAATCATCTACAGTTGCCTCCCTAAATCAGTAACAAAACAAAATTAATGTAAAAATGGAAATTCTCCTGATTGTCAGTGGAACATCATGAGCAGTGAGGAAATGTGTGATGTGGACATCTCAGACAAAAACCACTGTGAATGTTGAACTCTAGAGGAGAAGTAAAATCACTTCTGCTGGCTCCTCCTCTGCTCAACCTCTAACTGCTGAAGTGTCTTGGGACTTAGTGCTGATCCTTTTTTTTCTCTGTCATCACTCTTGCCTTCTTCCTGGGTTATCCCATCTAGCCCCCTGGCTTCAATTACCATCTGTATGCTGATAACACCATAATTTATATCTCTAGTCCAGACTCCTCGCAGGAGCTCCACACTCCTAGGTGTACCTGCTAATTTGACATGTCAACTTGTCTAAAGAGCATCTCAAACTTAGCAAGATAAAAACAATTTTGACTTTGGTATCCTCCCCTCCAAAGTTGCACCTTCCCTAGTCTTTCCTATCTCAGCAAATGGCATCACAGTGCATATATTTCCTTCAGACCTCCAATCCATGAATTGTCCTTGATCCTTCTATTTCCCTCATTCTCCTACCCCTACTTCATGTCCAAACTACCATCAAAACCTGACAGCTCTATCTTCAAAGTCTGTCTGGAATCAGCTCCGTCTCCTCCTTGTCGTTTGTCACCATCCTAATTCAAACCTATATCATCTCTTGCCTAGATGACAACAGCCTAAACTTGTCTCACTGCCTCCACTCTTGGAACAGTTAGTTATCCCTTTTTTGTTGTTTTATAAAATATTTTTGGAATGATCTTTTAAAAATGTGACTCAGTGAGCCCTGTGGCAGTGTTTTAGTACAAACTCATGTTTAGTTTAATATAGATACAGATGGATAGATATATAAATATTTATAGGTATGTGTATACATATGGGTTAGTTCACACAAATCATGTATTTCCTAGCTATGTTAGCTGAGAGGGCCTAGAGGCAATGACACCTTGCTAGCAATTAGAACACTCAATGCACAAATCTTGGTCTCTAATATCATTCTCTACCAAAAGGAGCCAGGGTCCTTGGAGAAATGGCTGATTCTAGGACTGGGGAAGAAAAAACACAAGGTGAGCATACAGCATCTTGTAGTGGCAGAGAGTAAGATAGTGCTCAAAAGAAAGGATATGGGGTATATCAAAGGAATATAGGAGCCAACCAGAAAGAGCTCCCACCAGCCAAAGCTAGAACAAATTGAACAATAAAATAAATAATGTAGTATTTGGATTATTACACAAAGTATAATATCAATATCTATGAGTTTGTACTAATATAAATAAATGCTTAAATAAAAAAATAAATGAGGAATAATGGGCAAATCTTCCTTACAGGAGAATTCCAAATAATAGATGTGGCTATTCCCCTTTTCAGGAGATGCAGCTTAGTTCCCTTTACCCCATCTCCTTGAAGGTAGGCTAAACTTAGTGCGCTGCTTCTAAAGCATAAAACATGAAGAAGGAAAAATAGTAACTTTATAGTGGAGAAACCAGGCAAGCACTACCTGAACTAAGTGATGAGGGCTAACATCTCCAGTAATGGCATGTGGCTACCTAACAAGAACCCCTGATATGATATGATAAGAAGGGCACATCACCTCTTGGGCAGTCTTTCAAAACACCCCTAATCCGAGTCTAAGCATGAGGGGAAAACATCAGACAAACCCCAGATTGGGAAATTTTTTACAGGGTAACTGTCCTCTTCAAAACTGTCAGGGACATGAAAAACAAAAGAAGACTGAGGGACTATCAGAGACCAGAGAAAACTAGGGTGATTTGATGACTAAATGCAATGTGGTAGCTGGCATTCGATCCTGGAGCAGAAAAAGGAGATTAATGGAAAAACTGGTGAAATTCAAATAAAGCATTGAGTTTAGTTAGTATTCATGTACCATGGTATATTAAGATGCTAACAACGCTGGGAACTTGGTGAAAGTGTACAGAAACCCTCTGTACTATCTTTAAACTTTTCTGTAAATCTAAAATTATACCTAAATAAAAAGTTCATCTTAAAAACTATGATTCAGATCATGTGACTGTCCCATTTAAAACTCTCCAAATGTTTCCCATTGCGTCTATAATAAAACCCAAACTCTTTACTAGGAACTCTGCAAATTCATCATGTACCACTCTCCTCTTGTCACTTCACTCCAGCAACAGCCAGCTTCTGACATTTCCTTAAACATGCCCCCCTTCCTGCATCGGAAGCCATCCTTACCCCTCTATTTATTAAAAGCAAACTTCCCTTCCTCCTGGATCTCCCCTGTAGCCCAATTTTATTTCCTTCATAGCACTTCTAATAATTTGAAACTTCCTTATTTATTTATTTTATTGCAGCTAGACTGTGAGCTCTGTGAGGTCAGGTGCCTTACCTGTTTTGTTCATCACTCTTTCCCAACACAGGGTAGGCACCAACTAAATACTTGGGGGATAAGTTGATCTTTCTAGGCTTCTGAAAGTCCCATCTCCTTTGGGATCACCAGAACAAATGTCCAGAGGCAGGAAAAGGCAGAAAGGCTGAGCAATTAGTCTCACCTGGGTTTGAGAAGAGTGGCAGACATCTTGCACGCTCTCTCTTACAGGCACATGTTGGGGAAAGGTGATCTTTAATTGGAAGAGAGAAGGTCTGATAACCTAAGGGTTTAGGATGTAGATCTTTTTTCCTCCCAATCAATATTTGTTTAATTACTAGATTGTCCATGCTAAAAATAGACTATAATTGATTTTCTGAGAAAAAGTCCTTATAATCTTGCTGTCAAAATTTTATGAGGCCTACAGTATGGCCAGTATATTTGGAGAATGGAAATGATTTTCTTAAAGCCAGAAAATTTCCTTTGTTTAGCTATGCTTAGTGTTTAAAACCAATCACAAATGAACGTGAACAGGAAGGTTCCCACCTCACCAATATCCCTGCTATTCCCTAACATCCATTCATCCATATCCTCCTCCCAGGCCCCATGAAACACCCACCAAATTTCCCTACCCCCTAAAGCAAACAAAACTCTTTTCCTCCCTTTCCATGCAAAACTGTTTATTAATTAAAAGCTATAATGCATGTACAGAGCCTTTGAAAAGCTAGCAATCCTGGTCCTCTCATTTTAACTAAATCAGAATCAGAGTTGACTTCATGCGCATCCTGCCAGGGAGGCAGTTCCTTCTTTCATATTTTCTTGTTACTAGAAACTAAAAAGCCTGGTAGATACCTTATGAGGGTTCAGGTGCCACTTTGGAGGCATTATATTTTGTCCTTTTAGTGTTTTCTCACTGGGTGGTTTGGCCCCATAACTGTAGCCCTTGTATTAGTCCGTTCTCACACTGCTATAAAGATACTATGTGAAACTGGGTAATTTATAAATAAAGGAGGTTTAATTGACTCACAGTTTCACATGGCTGGGAGTCCTCAGGAAACTTACAACCACGGCAGAAGGCAAAGGGGAAGCAAGGTACATCTTATATGGCAGCAGGAGAGAGAGAGAGCAGGGAAATTGTCAGACATTTATCAAACAACTGAATTTCATGAACCCACTCTCATGAGAATAGCATGGGTGAAACCACCCCCATGACCCAATCACCTCCTATCAGGTCCCTCCCTTGACATGTGGGGATTATAATTCAGATTTACAATTTGAGATGAGACATGGGTGGGGACACAGCCAAATAATATCATTCCTTCCCTGGCTCCTCCCAAATCTCATGTCCTTTTCACATTTCAAAACCAATCATGTCTTCTCAACAATTCCCCAAAGTATGAACTCATTCCAGCATTAACTCAAAAGTCCAAGTCCAAAGTCTCATCTGAGGTAAGTCAAGACCCTTAGGCCTAGGAGCCTGTAAAATCAAAAACAAGTTAGTTACTTCCAAGATACAATGAGAGATCGGGCATTGAGTAAATCGTCCCATGCCAAATGGTAAAAATTGGCCAAAACAAAGGGGTCATGGGCCCTATGCAAGTCCAAAATCCAGCGGGGCAGTCATTAAATCTTAAAGCTCCAAAATGATCTCCATTGACTCCATGTCTCACATTCAGGGCACACTGATGCAAGGGGTAGACTCCCAGGGCCTTGAGCAGCTCTGCCCTTGTGGCTTTGTAGGGTACAGCATCCCTCCCAGCTGCTTTCATGGGCTGACGTTGAGTGTTTGCAACTTTTCCAGTATCATGGTGCAAGCTGTCAGTCAGTGTGTCTATCATTCTGGGGTCTGGAGGACGGTGGCCCTCTTCTCACAGCTCCACCAGGAAGTGCCACAATGGCGACTCTATGTGGGGGTGCCCACCCCACATTTCCCTTCCACATTGCCCTAGTAGAGGTTCTCCATGCGTGCCCTGCTCCTGCAACAAGCCTCTCTCTGGATATTCAGGCATTTCCATACATCCTCTGAAATCTAGGCAGAGGTTCCCAAACCTCAATTCTTGACTTCTGTGCACCCAAAGGCTCAACATCACATGGAAGCTGCCAAGGCTTGGGGCTTGCACCCTCTGAACCCATGGTACAAGCTGTACCGTGGCCCTTTTTAGCCATGACTGGGATGCAGAGTACCAAGTCCCAAGACTGCCCAAAGCAGCAAGGCCCTGGGCCTGGCCGAAAAAACCATTTTTTCCTCATAGGTGTCTGGGCCTGTGATGAGACAGGCTGCTGTGAAGACCTCTGAGGTGCCTTGGAGACATTTTCCCCATTGTCTTGGCAATTAACATTCGGCTCCTTGTTGCTTATGCAAATTTCTTAAGCAGGCTTGAATTCTCCCCAGAAAATGGGTTTTTCTTTCTTATTGCATTGTCAGGCTGCAAATTTTCCAAACTTTTATGCTCTTGCTTCCTTTTGAATGCTTTGCTACTTAGAAATTTATTCTGAGAGATACCCTTAATGATCTCTCTCAAGTCCAAAGCTCCACAGATCCCTAGGGCAGGGGCAAAATGTCACCAGTCTCTTTGCTAAAGCATAGCAAGAGTGACCTTTGCTCTAGTTCCCAGTAAGTTCTTCATCTCCATCTGAGACCACCTTGGCCTGGGCTTCCTCGTCCATATCACTATCAGCATTTTGGTCAAAACCATTCAACAAGTTTCTAGGAAGTTCCAAACTTCCCCACATCTTTCTCTTTTCTTCTGAGTCCTCTGAACTGCTGTTACCCAGTTCCAAAGTCACTTCCACATTTTCAGGCTATCTCTATAGCAGTACCCCACTACTGGTACCAATTCTCTGTATTAGTCCATTCTCACACTGCTATAAGGATACTACCTGAGACTGGGTAATATATAAACAAAGAAAGTTTAATGAACTCACAGTTCTGCATGGGAGGCCTCAGGAAACTTACAATCATGGTGGAAGACAAAGGGGAAGCAAGGCACATCTTACATGGCAACAGGAGAAAGAGAGAGCAGGGGAAGTGCCAGATACTTATCAAACAGCCAGATCTCATGAGAACTCACTCACTATCAGGGGAATAGCATGGGGAAAACCACCTCCATGATCCAATCACCTTCCACCAGGTCCCTCCCTTGACATGTGGGTATTACAATTTGGATTACAATTCAAGATGAGATTTGAGCGGGGACACAGCCAAACCATGTCAGCCCTGACCACATCATTCCAGCTGGCCTTTAACAGGACTGTGATGTACCAAAAAAGGCACTAAGGTAGCCCAGAGATTGGTAAGATTTACCCTTACCCCTCAAAGTTTTTTGAACAGATTGACTTGAACAGTGCTGGATTATGGCAATTTGCCTCAACCTCACCATAGTTATTATGAGAAGAAATATTGTTCTTCTAAGATTTTAAATTAGTTGCTTCAGTTATTATTATTTTATTTTAAAATCAAGGAGTACCTGTGCAGTTTTGTTATATGACTATACATTGCATGATCCTGAGGTTTTGGCTTCTATGGATCCTGTCACCCAAATAGTGAACATAGTGCCCAATAGGTAATTTTTCAACTCTTTCCCTTCTCCTCTCCTCTCCCCTTTTGGAGTCCCCACTGTCTATCATTTCCATTTTTATGTCCATGTGTATCCATTGTTTAGCTCCTACTTATAAGTGAGAGTGTATAATTTATAACTTGTATGTTTATCACAGTTCTTCTTTTTTAATGACCTGGATTGAATATCCTCTTTTAAGTTTCACTCCCTTGCTTCTACTATATATGCTCTGCAAGTATCTCTGTACAATTTTCAATTAAGATTATAGAATGTAGATCTTAATCCTAGATGTCTCAGAATCACCTGGAAGGGCTTGTTAGAAATATGGATGCTAGGGCTGGGCGTGGTGGCTTATGCCTATAATCCTAGCACTTTGGGAGGCCAAGGTGAGCAGACTGCTGGAGCCAAGGAGTTTGAGATCAGCCTGGGCAACATCGCAAAACCCCATCTCTAAAACAAAATTTAAAAAATAGAAAAATTATCTTGGTGTAGTGACACACACCTGTGGTCCCAACTGCTTGAGAAGCTGAGGTTGGAGGATTGCTTGAGCCCAGGAGGTCGAGGCTGTAGTGAGCTGTAATCATACCACTACACTTCAGTCTGGGCAACAGAATGAGACTCTGCTTCCAAAAAAAGAAAAAAACTGATGCCCCTGGACCTGTGATTCTGAATTTTCTTGGAGGACACTCCAGCTACCAGGTCTGGGTTTGTACCTGGGGACATGTGTATTTTTAGCAAACTCTCCCAGGGGACTTTGACATATACCCAGGATTGAGAACCACCATTTTAAGGGATGCTGGGGAAAGGAGAGAAAATAAGAAAAACTAATTGGCATGTGAGGAAATGGGCCTTTACGATTCCTAGGGATTTGCCTTGGGAAAAGGAAAAGTAGAGAATATTTTTTAGAGCTCTATGTACAAGGTTGTCCAGATCAGTTCATTAGGGTTGGAAGATAGTCAAAAGTAGGAGGCAGTTGTTCTAAGTCTTGGTTGAACCTCATGGTTGTCTGCAGTGTTGCCAGGGTAAGCAATTTTTGGAAATCAGAGAGTGGACCTACATACAGTATATAGGGCCCAGTGAATACTTAATTTATTTGGATATATGATGCAGTAACATTTTATAGTTATGTTTCTCTTTTTTTATTATATTTTAAGTTCTGGGATACATGTGCAGAACGTGCAGGTTTGTTACATTGGTACACATGTGCCATGGTGGTTTGCTGCACCCATCAACCTGTCATCCACATTAGGTATTTCCCCTAATGCTATCCCTCCCCCTGCCCCCCACCCACCGACAGGCCCCGGTGTATGATGTTCCCCTTCCTGTGCCTGTATGTTCTCATTGTTCAACTCCCACTTATGAGTGAAAACATGTGTTGTTTGCTCTTCTGTTCCTGTGTTAGTTTGCTGAGAATGATGGTTTCCACTTTCATCCATGTCTCTGCAAAGGACATGAACTCATTCTTTTTTATGTCTGCATAGTATTCCATGGTGTATATGTGCCACGTTTTCTTTATCCAGTCTAACATTGATGGGCATTTGGGTTGGTTCCAAGTCTTTGCTATTGTGAATAGTGCGGCAATAAACATACGTGTGCATGTGTCTTCTCAAAGTGGTGTCCTTGGTTGTCCTATTTAAAGACTGTGTGTGTGTGTGTGTGTGTGTGTTTATGTGTGTGTGTGTTGAAGGACTGGTAAAATGTGGCTTCCCAGGTTCCAATTCCAACCTATCAGCGCTGGATAAAATTTAAGAATCAATGTTTTATAATATGAGGCTGAAAACATTTTTTTTTTCTGTTGAAGAGCACCAATGTTCAGAAAAATGTTCACAAAAGTTAGAAAAATAAACTGTTAGGGTAATTATTTGAAATGAATAATGATATCCTATTTTCAAAAGAGAAGGAAATCTAAAACCATTCAGTATATATAACAAATGAAAAATACACTCCAACTCTAAACTATGAACAATTAAGGAAGTTAAAGAGAGAAAGATAAACTCAGTAAACAGATGAGGGGAAAGATAAGTAAAAGGATGAATTGCAATAAACAATGTCCTATCTCAGCTACTATTACGACTTATCATGGACTATAGATGTTTTTAAAAAACAGATAAACTGTGCTAAATTTTACCCTTGAAACTGCTTTAATTGTCCAGTTCTATCCACGTTGTGAATGACAGAATTTTCTTTTTTAAGGCTATAGAGTATGTATGTCTATCTATCCATCTGTCTGTCTATCTATCTATCTATCTATCTATCTATCTATCTATCTATCTATCTATCTATCTGTCTATCTATATCATTCTCTTTAGTCATTCATCCATTGATGGACACTTAGGTTGATTCCATATCTTGGCTACTGTGAATATGCTGCAGTGAATATGGGAGTGCAGGTAGCTCTTTGATGCACCAGTTTTAATTGTTTTCACTATATACCCAAAAGTGGGATTGCTGGATCATCAGGTAATTCTATTTTTAGCTTTTTGAGGACCCTCCATACTATGCTAAGTGAAATAAGCCAGGCACAAAAAGTCAAATACTGCATGATCTCACTTATATATGGAATCTAAAAAAGCTGAACTCATAGAAACAGAACAGAAAGGTGGTTACCAGAGGAAGGGATGTATAGAGACAGGGAAAGGGAAGATGTTGATCAAAGGACACAAAGTTTCAGTTAGACTGGAGGAATAAGTTTTAGTAATCTATTGCACTGCATGGTGACCACAGTTGATAATAACGTGTACTTGTCCCTGAGTGTCCTTGGAGGATTGGTTCTAGGACTCTCCTGAATACCAAAATCCATGAATGCTCAAGTCCTTGATATGAAATGGCATTGTGTTTGCATGTAACCTATGCACATTCTCTTGTATTCTTTAAATCATCTGTAGATTACTTAAAATACCTAATACAATGTAAATGTTATATAAATAGTTATACTGCATTTTTAAAGTTCGTATTATTTTAATTGTTGTAGTGTTATTTTTTCTGAATATTTTTGATTATCAGTTAGTTGAATCTGCGGATGTGGAATTCATAGACACCAAGGGCCAACAGTATTGCATATTTCAAAATTGCTAAAAAAATAGACTTCTTAACATCTTAACCATTAACAAAATAATAAGTTGGTGAGTTAAAGGATATATTGATTAGCTTGATTTAATCTTTCTACAATGTGTACATAGATCAAAACATCACATTGTACCCCATAAAATATACACAATTATTGTCAATTAAAACAAATAAAAAATTTAAAAAAGAGAAAAATCCTAAAATGCTTTAATGCTATCTAAACTTTTTACCTTCTGATATTCTCAAAACTCTCTTTTCCCGGCCTTCCATTGAGAAAATTTCCAACTTTCTGCTCTGAAGAGAGAGAAGTCTTCAATCTCAGTGGAAGAGGACAGGTTCTGTTTTCATGGAGTAACATCCCTATCTGCTGGCCTTCCAAAATATTGCCACCGCAGACAAAGAGTTTCTGAGGCAGAAGCATGATGGCTCTACCTCCACTCCACCAACCCCTACATCCTGAGCCAGCCAGGTCCAGAAGCAGGAGGCGGGCAAAGCCCCATGCTGGTCTCTCTCTCTCTAATCAAGAGCCTACTTCCCTGGGAGCCCTGACAAATTCCACTTCACAAGTCTATTATAGCCTAATCACACATTGCCTTAGACTTATCCTGTGTAGCAGACTGACTTCCCCCTCTGAAGATAGGAATTATTTCTTATTATTATAGGGTCCTAAGTGCCATCACAGTGTCTGGCATATATTAGGCCATCAATAAAACATTGGCTGAACAAAAATTTACCGTAAAGGATAGAGCATCCTAAGTTGCTTAAAAGTGTGCATTAACTACCTGATGAGACTTCAGCTTGTGTCACAGCTGCTTTTGTGAAATAAAGATTGTCTATTTCTTGTTATGATTATTTTAAAGCAGCTTTTATGCAGAGATACAAATGATTTTTTCTCATAGTGACAATGGTCTTGCTTTCACCCTTGAGCAGTAAAACTTTTAAAAATGACTTTGAATGCTTATGTGAAATTGTGATCACCTAATTATCAATGATAAAGAGAAAGCAGTGATGTGGTATACCAAATGCTATTTCAAGAATAATAAGTAATTACATTCAGGGAAGCTCCCTTACTTTTCTGATGGGATCAACCATACATGTGTATTCTAGACATGTGGAAAGAGAATCCATTTGTGTAACAGTTATGGTCTTCAAAGTAGTTTAACATATGTGACTTCATTTTATTCTCACAACTCCCTTTGGGGTTAGGCAGAGGAGCTTTCATTTCCATTTGCCAATTAGGACACTGCCACAGAAAGCTTTAGTAATAGGGCCAAGGTGAGCCTACAAATTAGTGCCAGAGCCAGGACGGAGCCATGTAGCTCCCTCCTCTTGTCCAGGATGCACAGGAGTTGGTGTTCCGTGCTTGGGCTGTATTAACTCTTTGGAGAGCAATATTAAGACAAAAACGTCGTATGCCAACATGTCAGAGCTTTATATGAACAAAAAACCTCCATCCAAATGGGTTCGATTCTTTTTCTTTTTTGAGAAAGGAAATCTTATGCCCATCAGTCACATTCTTCAAGGTTGATTAGTATTGTTTCTATTTCCAATGTTTGGAATTTAGATGGCTCTGAGACTGCTCTTCCTGCCAGAAGTGATTTGTGCAGGGAATGGCAGCCCAAGTTCCGTTGTCACCATTGTTCCACTTGCTGCTTTGCAGTTTGCCCTGCCTTTGTTTAAAATGATTGAAGAATGTTGTGAGGGCTGCTCTGAGGAAGCAGACAAGTGCATGCAACTCTTCTTATAGCAGCCTTTGGAGCTTCCAAAGGAGGAGAAGAACTAATAATCTTTTATTTGTTTAGGCTGTTTGTGTTTATAGAATCCAGTTCTCAGCAACTTTCATTTAGCTTTTATAAATCACACACATACATTCTCAATTTATCAAAATACAGCAGCTTAACTATTTCTCACCTTTGCACTTTTTATCACTGGGCATAAAGTAACCCCAAATGAAAACAAAATAGGTGATAAAAATAGAATATTCTTTCAAAACTTTACTAATATCAGAAAAAAGGTAGAACTTCTAGGCCAACTAAAGATGTACAGTCCTATGAATTTGTTAGGATTATTCTGTACTTTATTGAGTTTTAATCCATCTCACATATTAATTTAGTTCAGTCTCTCTCTTTTAGCTCTGGGGAAACTGGGTCCTCAAGAGAGTAAGCGATTTGTTCAAGGTCACACAAACAGTGGCAAAACCAGGACTGCAATTGTAACTTCCTATGTTCATTCAGCCCAGTGCTCATTTCTTTGATTGCAGCTGAAGTCAGAGTCAGCTGTTTTCATATTTTCTTATAGTTAACACTATTAATACAAATAGCTAACCTCTACTGAGCACATGCTATGTTTCAAGCATTATGCTAAGTGCTTTATATGCATTGTCTCTCATGTTTAAACCTGCTAAACCTGCTTCTTTTTTGAAACAAACTATAAACCAGTAATAATTTATTCTCTCTCTCTCTCTTCTGCTAAGAGGAAAATATGAAAACCTTAAACATCATTTTTTATGGCTCCTCTTGGGGTTTGGCTCTGTGGCGTGCTCTCCTTCAGAACTTGCTCAGTCTTTCTCTTTCACCAAGCGATCTCCATGGTTGGTACTAAGGCTTATCAATAAGAGAACAAAATCCTGACCTTTAAAATGTATCCCAATTGCCCTTTGAGTCGGGATTTTAATCTGTAGGTAAAATGCAGTCAAATTGTCAAATTTACTCATTTATTTATTTCCTTCTCATATAATGTCCCTTCCTTTTATTTTGAGAATATTGTATTTCTTTAATAAATAGTATCTCTCCTAATCCCTGTAATTTCCATCTTTTGCTTTTGAACAGCATGCTAGAGAAGCGCTTTTTTTTTTTTTTCTTACAAACACAATGGCTTTGGTCTTTCTAGGGAAGACAAAGGGCTAAATTAAAGGCACAGCTGGCAGCTTGACACTCACTGGGGGTGGAGAGACCCAGTTAGCATTCATTCATTTACCTCTGTCCAGTTGGCTAGCTTGCGTCTCTCTCCTTTCTCATCCCCTGAAGGCTGAGAGTAAAGAATCACCAGGTTCTTTATTGTACTTCCAACAGCTGGACCTATAGCAATTGCCTGCTGGTATGTCTTCCCTTGGACAAAAGGTGAATAAGCCTGTAACCAGGTTCTCAAGAACAGAGGAAATCCGAAATGTAAACATCACCTTTCAATTACACTTGCACATATTTTTCTCTTACAAATACCACACTTCATTTTTTTACCTTTCTGAATACATGATTTTGTTTCACTGAGAGATAATTCACATTTTGAATACATTGACACAACTCAGTTTAGTTGAAAAGAAGTCCTTCATTTGTTCATTAATCCATTCATAGAACATTTGTTATGTTCTAGGCACTATACTAAATGCTTATGCAATCAAGCATGAATCAAGCAGTCCCTGCCCTTGAGAAGCTACAGTTTCATGGAGGTGTCAAAGGCATTGGAACCAGAGCAACTCCATCTTGAATAGCAGCTGGGTAAAATGAGGCTGAAACCTACTCAGCTGCATTCCCAGATGGTGAAGGCATTCTAAGTTACGGGATGAGACTAAATGTACGCACAAAATACAGGTCGTAAAGACCTTGCTGATAAAACAGTTGCAGTAAAGAAGCCCGCCCAAACCCACTGAAACCAAGATGGTGACGAGAGTGACCTCTGGTCGTCCTCATTGCTACACTCCTACCAGCTCCATGACAGCTTACAAATGCCATGGCAATGTCAGGAAGTTACCCTATATGGTCTAAAAAGGAGGAAGCATGAATAATCCACCTTTTGTTTAGCATATCATCAAGAAACAACCATAAAAATGGGCAACAAGAAGCCCCCGGGGCTGCTCTGTCTATGGAGTAGCCCTTCTTTATTCCTTTACTTTCATAATAAACTTGCTTTTGCTTTGCACTGCGAACTCACCCTGAATTCTTTCTTGTGCAAGATCAAAGAACCCTCTCTTGGAGTCTGGATCGGGATCTCTTTCCTATAACAGAGGTGTGAAAGGAAAAGAAATCTTGGGGCCCCCAAAAACACTAAACTAAAAGCAAAAGTCAAGCTGGAAACTGCTTGGGCCAATCTGCCTCCCATTCTATTCAGTCACCCCTCTGCTCACTGAGATAAATGCATATCCAAGAATGCAACCATTTGTCTCTTACCTACCTATAATCTGGAAGCCCCCTCTCCATTTCCAGTCTGTCTGCCTTTGCTTCGAGTTGTCCCGCCTTTCCAGACAGAACCAATGTTCATCTTACATATGTTGAGTGATGTTTCATGTTTCCTTAAAATGTATAAAACCCAACTGTGCTCTGACCATGCTCGGCACATGTCGTCAGATCCTCCTGAGGTTGTATCACTGGTACTTGTCCTCGAGCTTGGCAAAATAAACTTTCTAAATTAACTGAGACCTATGTCAGATTTTCAGGGTTCACAGAGGCAATAGATATTTAATCAGGTTTTGATACACTATGGTAAGTACAGTGATAAAAAGTGCAAAGGTGAGGAATGGTTGAACTGCTGTATTTTGACAAAGAATGTGTTTGTAAATGAAAGTTGCTGAGAATATTTAGGTAATCTCTTGCCTTCTTTCCCTTCTGTGTCTGCTCCCTTCAGGCTGTTTTGAAACAACCACATTTTATAGGAGGGATAATCTATCCTGAAATAGGCTTACTAATAGATTGGAAAATCAACACATTATTAGAAAAACTTTGTTACCATTTCAGAAAATGTTCAACTGTCTTCTTGGCACTCCAAAATGTTGGAGCCATATTTTCCTGGGTTACTGAGCAATATTTACAGTTTAGAGAAATACAGGATGAGGACTGTTATGAATTCCCAGGTTATTAAAATTTGCACTATTGGCTTCCAGATTTCAGATCCTGTAAAGTGCATGTGATATGGAGTGTTGAATAGGGTAGAGGAGGGGGCTGCTTTGGGAGACTATGGTCTCAGAATGGAGTTACGGGCATAAAGTAACCCCAACTAAAAACAAAATAGGTGATAAAAATAGAAAATACTTTCAAAACTTTACTGTTATCAGAAAAAAGTGGAACTTCTAGGCCACTTAATGGTGGTTAGCCCTATGAAGTTGTTAGCATTATTCTATTCTCTGTTGGGTTTTAATTAATTAAAGAGTAATAGATATTATAATATATGCACAGGGCATGTCAGCCACTTAGTGCCCCTTTTTTGAGGCAACTACCATGATTAATTTCTTATGTGTCTTCCTAGGGTTATTCTATTCATGTGCAAGCACATTTGTGTATATATATATAAGCACATATGATGAAATTACGGTGATTATTCTCCTATGGCTCCCCAGTTATCCAAATATCTTTTACTAAAAAGTGCACAAGTTCCCCACTGATACAAAATAGCTTTATCAAATATGAAATTCTCACGTGTTTACATCTATTTTCAGATTCTACTCCATTTCATCAACGCCACTGTCAATTCATGTGACAGTGCTACACTGTCTTAATTACTGTAGACAGACTTATAATGCATTTTAATATACTTCAAGAGTAATTCCCCTTCATTGTTTCTCTTTTTCAGATATTTCAAGGCTATTCTGGGGGTTCTTTTATAAATTTGTTTTTTATTTTTTGGCATTTCTTTTCTAGATTTGTAGAAACCTACCCAATAACATTACTATACCCTCTTGGTTTCCCTGCCACTGTGTTCACAGGCATCAGGCATTGGTAAATGTGACCAACTTTAGATTTTATGTGAGTTACATATTGAGAGATGAAATGCATCATGATAATCTTTATAGTTCACATTCTTAAAGCAAACTAAATATGTCCTGAGAAGGACTCTGTAATTCTATATTTGAGTCCTTGTGGATAAACAGTATCCTAGCTTAATAGACAAAATTGAAAAGCGAACTTAATAGTATGCACCTGTAACAAAGGCTGAGTGTTGGCTAATCCCAGCAGCCATACTTCAACTACTCATAGACTGCTGAATGTTCAAACCACGTTCAAATAAGGCAGATGACTAGCTGTGACCAATCTCACTATTTCTGTACCTCACTTCTGATTCCTGTACGTCACTACCTTTTTTGTCTATAAATTTGTTCTGACCACGAAGCAACCATGGAGTTTCTGTGAATCTGCTGTTATTCTGGGGGCTGCCCGATTCACTAATCGTTCATTGCTCAGTTAAACTCTGTTAAATTTAATCCGGCTGAAGGTTTTCTTTTATCAGATGGTGTCACAAGTGGGATTCAAAGTAGAGCTTCTAGCCACCCCCAGGAGTGCTGAGTGAATGTGCAAGGTGCCTGCAGGACCCACTTGTGTCCATTGATCTCTCAGAGCCACTGGGGATCGTGGGTATGCTCCCTTTTGGATTTTGGAGCTCCATGGATTTGTGTTTTGAGCTCTCTGAGTTTCTTTGAGCAAATTTCTGACCCAAACTGGGTTTGGAGTCATGACAGAAACTAGACTGGGTTCAGGAATGGATTTGATCTGGGAATTAACTGGCTTGAATCCAGTTAGAGGCCTCTTATATCTGACTGGGTTGGAAAGGAGCTGGAAGTAAGCCGTAATATTGCAGGGGTTATAAAATTTGACTTTTGAAAATTCTCAGGAATTTTTGTGTTATACCACTTTGTTTCACGTTTCTTGCGTGTTTAGTTAGGAAAAATTATTGGCTAAGTTAATCAAGAGAACCTGAGCATAAAGCCAATATAGGTAAAATGAGATCCTTAATTTCTAGAAAAGTGAGTTCCTTCTGGCTTATACTTTAGGCCCAGGAGGCAGCAAAATCTTACAGAAATGGCAAAATCTTACTAAAGATAACTTACAGTGGAACGTTCCGAATGAACAATAATGCATTGAAGTACATTTAAAAATGAAAAAGTCCCTTTTGGCTAAGAATGGGTTTAGTACTACAGCATGTCAACTGCTATTCTCTTTGGAATAATCTGCCTTGCATTCTTTGCTGATGGCTGTGGGTGACAGGATTAGGCACATACAAGATCGTGGGACATGGGGAGCTTTCTCCTCCCTAAAAGGGGAAACTTGAGAGCTGATGGGACTACTGGAAAAGATCCCTTTGGTACCGAGAAACAGTCACCTGAAATTTTTAGTGGTGCTGCAATGGGTGGGTCTTTCTCTGGCCTCCCTGAGCAGCTCACCTTCCCCACCCTGCCACAGGCAATGCTTTTCTCCCTCTACTTTTCCTGTCTTACATTTTCTATTACTCAGGGCGACCATCTTGCCCAGAGACCACATGTTGAAACTCCTGGTTGGAAGTTGGATTAAAGATCATGGGGCCTAAGCAGGGGCAAGTTTGAGCCTTGCCAGTTTGATATTGGGTGCTAATCAGAATGTCTATGTTTTGTCACATGTATTTTACTCTGGCCAGAACAAAAAAGGATAATTTTCCTTTATGACGCAGTTTGGTCCCAACGCAATGGTGCAGAGAGCTGAGTCACTAGGGCCACTCAGGGAAACAACCCAGAAGCCTGGGATGCTGGCAAAACGGTAAGAATTTCTTACCAGTCAGATTTCTTGCTTCTTTCTCTCTGTGCAAATGGTTGAATGAACAGTAAAAATTACTGTTTATCTCCATCTTGTTTTAATGTCCTTGGGAGCTTGGCCTTGTAACCACATGGCAATACTTTCTCCTGGTCTCTGCCTTCCAGAGAGCAGGAATTTTAGGGTTTATGTCATAGTTAGCTCTAAAAATTATCTTGAGTAGTTAAAAGCCTTTGCAAACTCAAAATTAATGACTGTAGATTCCTTCTGGGAAGGGTAATGGAGATTACCCTGTGCTGTAGCTCAGTAGCTAAGGTTTCTTCTTTTCACACTGGCAGTCTGGGTTCAATTCCCTGCTTAGGCAATAAGTCCCCTTTGGTTTAATTCTGCATGACCTTGTTTAGCCTCTTCTCCATGGACTATCTTAAATTTTCTTTTCTCTGAGCACCTGGGAGGTTACCTTTGGTAAAGTTCAAAGGCCAGAAATATTGGCCACTTGGCCTGGCTAAAATCGAGTAATAAAAAATATTAAAAGGACTTTATTAGAGTGCTATGGTTAAAAGTCAGATTAATTAAAAGCAGATATTCAAGCTCTAACAGCCTGGACTCCTTGGGAAAAACAGAAGGCACCAGAAACTCCTTTCCTGGCCCTGTTCTTCCAAGGGCTCCACCCTAAAGCCAGTAACCAATTAAGAAACTTAAAAACTGGCAAACAAAAAATCTTACAACTACTGTAGTGATCTTCTGTCTGTCTGTGTAATTATATATGTGTTGTGTGTAATGTTTATATAAAAGAGCTCTAATTAATTGGCTTAAACAAAAACAAATGCTTAAATCAAATATTTTAAAAGCAAAATAAAAACAGCTTTAAAGATTATTGATAAAATAAAGACATTTTGTCTAAATTATGCAGGTCAGATATGAGGTTTGAAAATACTTTAAAGTCATAAACTGCTTTGACTTTTGAAAATTGTTCAATTTATTTTGGAGACTTTAAATTCTAAATAGGCCTGGGGATATACGGAATTAACCATGCTCACTAGCTATGCAAAGAAGATTATAAAGAAAATAGATTTTATATAAGAAAGGATGTTGTATGGTAAATTCTTATCCTAAAGTAAAATGACTGGGTGTTTAAAAAGAGGGGCGTTTAGGGCAAATCAGAATATCTAAATGTGTTATACATGGTCTGTGTGAGTCGTGAAAGAATTTATGAAAAGATATTTTTTGCCAGAAATTTTCTACAATTTAAAATTAGGCCTCATAAATGCTTCCTAAAGTGCCACTATGACTTTTAACTGTATAGTTTGCCTGTTTTACAGCCAGGTAAGGCCTGGTACATGTAGAGTTAGATGCCAGAAAGAATCAGACCTTATCTGCATTTCTGTCTAGGTCCTAGGCTCCACACCTAGTACATAATTAAAATCCCTTACTTACCAAGGTTTTTGCCAAAAATAAAAGTTGCTAAGAGTTAATATGTCAATATGTAATTGAGACTACTGAAAAAATAAGTTTACATACAAGGTGTGTAAGGGGATAAAGTGTGTTTTCATAAAAGGTTATAAAAGGTATGTAATGTAAATTTCTGTCTAGGTTAGAGGGTTAAAGGATTGTTTTAAATTAAATAAAGCTAAAAGTTTGAATGAGTTGTGGAAGGTTTATGAAAAAATTAATTGTAAAAAATTCTATGTGTGGACATACTGGCTAAAGTTAAAATGGCATTATTCAATTTTTTCCATAAATTGGACATTGGAATAAAAGCACAACAGAGTTTTCTTAAAACATTGCTCTGCTTTGAGAAAAAAAAAAATTTAAAGGGTTATAAAAGGTTTATAAAAATCTTACCCTGTGGTCAAACTAATTAAAACTGAATAGGTTTATAAAATGTTATTTAAAAACTAGCTTTAACATCAAAAATACACTAATGGAAACATAAAATTTGGTTTTCTCTTTTAAAAAGCATTTTTATGTAATATCAAAAGATGAAGGTTTTTGTTTATCTTTTAAGTAACTACAAAGGACAAAGTGGGGAAGAGAAAGAAGGGAGACAGAGTCAGTTGTCCTCATGCTATCTTCATTGGGTCTTGTTTGGAAAGCTGAGTCTCTTCTCTATCAGAATAAGGTTTTTTCCCTTTAAAAATTTTTGAGTTATCATTTTGCTAAATAAATGACTAATGGTACCCTAAGATTTTATTTTGTAATATCCAATGTTTTAAATCTTTGGTATTTAACAAACCTTTCAAAATCAAGCTCTAGATTATCATGCTAAATCAGCCAATACTAAAATCGTTTAAATATACAATTTGAATGAACTCCAAGGTCTAAGTCAAATTACCTCTGCTAACCCATTACCTATCAGTGCTATGCACCTAAATTGGAGAAACAATTGAAATGCAAAAGGACATAAGTCCAATGTTAAGCATGGATTCATGAATAATCAGGATGGCCACCTTTCCTGAGTCCTTAAAGCTTTTGTTATTAAAGGTTCTGCATTACATGAATCGTCATAAAAAAAAAATCCAAATTGAATATATTGATGTGGTGACTTATAAATTGCAGAAATAGTTTAAAACCAGTGTTTGGTTCCATATTTCTGGGAAGACAATCAAAACTTTAGGTACATTTGGCTACCTGATGGGCCATTTAAACATTTATAAAGGGATTTCATTCAATTGTCATTTTCAATTCATGTTTTCTGGTTGTATAAAAGCTTTCCCATGCAAGAGGGCTGATGTTATAACAGTAAATTATTATGCTACAGTGTGTTTTCACCAGGTAAATAAAGCTTTTTAATGGTTTGCTGAGGACAATCCCTTCACAATCTAGAGCCCGAAGATTGGATCTTCTGAGAACATCAGAGAAAGACTGTACTTGCCATCCACATTACAGCAAAACTTTGGAGACTTGAACCTTGGGTTCATAATCTCATAACTGAGATGGCTCCCTCCACACTGCTGGAACTGTACACCCATTGGAACCCTTAAGGTAAAACTAACCAGGAAAGTTTCTCCCCAGAAGAAAATAACATCCTTGATGTGAACAGCTTTCACCAAGATCACCAATCAAGACTTCTACTATGACGAGACTCTTACATTTGAATATTTTTTCCCTGTTTATGCCTGTATGAACAATAGAAATGAAAAGGGGGCCTATTATGTGCACTTATAGGGTATACTTTTATTTGTTATGGATTTTGCAGCCAGCCTTCTACATGAATAACCATATACTTTAATAGAGAAAAGATGAAGGCCCAATGTAGGTGAGAAACTTTGGTGGTACATGTGTTGCCTCATAATCAGTCAAAACTCCTCTTAACCCACATCATGGATTAAAGAGAGCATTGCCAGGAGGCTTTCACTCTTCTAGAAGGACATCAGTTGTTAGGTCCTTTGTCCATGGTTTAGAATAAAAGAGGCAATAATTAGAAATGTCACCCACACAATAGGCTTTACAGAAAATTCTACTTTAAAGGCTATCTTTACACAACAGACTTTAAATTCTCTTATGAAAATTATGCTAAATAATAGAATTAGCTAAACAGAAAAGTACCTGTGCAGCTGCTGACACTCGTGGCCTATGGAAAAATACATCAAATGTAGATTATAAAAATTCAGTTGTAGAGGATTAATGAAAAGGCCACTTAGTCAAGCAAGTAGACTTTTCATCTAGCTCATTCTTTACTTATTTAATTTTACGTGGTTTGCTTTATGGGGACCCTGGGTAAGGAGCATACTCAAAACTCTTGGTATTATCCTCTGAATAGTCATAATAATAGTCTCCCTGGTGTCCTGTATTATCTCAAGGGATTTAAATGTTTTCATGCATCCATCTCTAGAACGTCAAATGGTCTCTCTTCAACTAGAATGACAAAAGCTGAAAGAAATGTGTGACCATGATGACACTATAACCTATGAATGACGTGCTGAGACCAGAAACTCAAAATGATGGTAACTGAGAGTGGCACTAAGGCCCTAAGTTTTGGTCACACTCTCACCTATGTGAGAACCTGGCCAAAAAGAGGAAATTTTTTTAAACAAAATTATAGGAGGCCATTATTTTGGACTGAGCTTATACACTAGGCCCTAACAAACCAAACCGAACTAAAATGGAGTCACTTGTGCTAAATATGACATAATCAAGCTAAGGCTTTAAGAAAACACATAGATCCTAAAACAGACAAGGCTTTTTCTCCTGTAAACAGCATGTTCTAGTATAAGGAGGTATCCTCTACTCAGTCCTTATTACCTCTTTGCAAAACCCACTGTTCTACTTTTCCAGTGGGTTTTAAAACTATATAAGTACATATACTATAGTAATAGTAACATCAGTGACAAAGAGTTTGGTCAATCTCTCAAAATTGAGAAAATGACCAAAACGGGGGAATTGTTAAAGCAAACTAAATATGGCCTGAGAAGGACTCCATACTTCTATATTTGAGTCCCTGTGGATGAATTTTAACCTAGCTTAATAGACAAAATTGAAAACTGAACTTCATAGTATTCCCCTGTAACAATGGCTGAGTGTTGGCCAATCCCAGCAGTCTTAGTTCAACTACTCATAGACTGCTGAATGTTCAAACTGCGTTCAAATAAGGCAAACGTTGACCTGTAAGCAATCTCACTGTTTCTGTACCTCACTTCCAATTCTTGTATGTCACTTTACCTTTTTTGCCTATAAATTTGTTCTGACCACAAGGCACCCCTGGAATCTCTGTGAATCTGCTGTGATTCTGGGGGCTGCCCAATATGCAAATCATTCATTGCTCAGTTAAACTCTTTTATATTTAATTCGGCTGAAGTTTTTATTTTATCAACATAAATGTTTATAAATCAAACATTAGTAGGCTTTTGTTGTACTTTGAGCCATGCCAGTTATTACGTGTGAGATCTTGGTTAAGTTACTTCACCCTCTCTAGGTTTTGGCTTTATTATTTGTAGAAAAAGTAATTGTAAAAAATCTTATAATGTAACAACCAAGTGAGACAGCCAGGTGGGAGGGGTCCCTGGAGAAATACCAATCAGCCTGCCCACTGAGGCAGAGCCTCGGGAAGTTCACGATGTTTGCAGCAGGGAGGAGTCTGGCCCTTCCTCTTCTTGTGTGGAACCTGGGATTCGAACTGCTGGGCTGGAAGCGCTCTAGCAGAGGCTCTGGCTTTGCAGAGGATCCCTGTTTCCTCTTTTTTCCTTTTCACCCAATAAAACCCTGCTTCACTCACCCTTCAAACCATCTGCAAGTCTAAATTTTTGTGACCCTGGGACAGACAAGAATCCCGTTTTTAGATGTACTAAGGAAAAGTCCTGTGACACAAGTAATTAGTAAAAGGAAATAACAAAAAGTTCCCAGGGAAAAAGATTATTCAAAATGTTGAGATTACAATTCATTAATTCCAATAATTTAGTGTTTCAATTATCTTTCAATCTTTCTGATAAGAGGTAGGTTTCAATTAGGTGCTCCCATGTGGTTAACATCTCTCTGTCTTTCTAACACTTGCTAATCTTCCTTTTTAGCAAGCGAGAGCAAGCTTCAGCTCAGTGCCTCCAGCAGAAAATGGTCTTCGGCTAAAACTTAATGCTATTTTGTGGTCATATTTACTTTTATCATTACGTTCTATTTATAGGAAGAGATACTGCCTTTCCACTTACTATAGTGACCAAGTTTCCTTTTAAAAAATTATCCAAATATAAAAAGTGAGTCAACTTCTAGAAAATACTAATTAAATAATACAGCTGATTATTACATATCACAAATATCACAAAGGTGATTCTAGAATGATTAAAGTTTGGGAAACAATGGATTATGTGATTGAGGCAGAGACTGGTTAGGTGTTCATCAAATTCATTTTCTTTTATTGGACACATAGGAAGATTACATTTTCCAGCCTCCATTGCAGTAAGGTTGAGGCTAGGTGACTAAGTTTTGTTCTGTGGAATGTAGGTGGAAGTGTTGTGTATCACTTCCAGTTCTGGTTCACAAAACATCCCATGAGTTCCTTTGCAAAATAGCTAGTATGGTGGCTCTAGAGGATGGTGAAACCAACTGAAGCATGGAGTCTAAATTCCTGAGTCCCCATTTGGAGGAGAGCTGCCAGGAACATCTGAATTGGACTTTGCTCAAAAGAGAAATTTTTACTGTATTAAGTCACTGAGACTTGGGGATTATTTGTTAGAGCTATAGCAGTTAACCAACACTGATTAACACAGCAATCCATGAGGACTTCAGTACTTAGCACAGTGACCTGTGTGTAGTAAGTGCTTAGTAAACAATTGTTGAATAAGTTAATTTTGCTCTCATTTTAATCTGTCTTTACTCAAAATTGTCTGTTGATAATGTTATTAGGTATAGGATTTAGGTTTCAGCACAAGTCTCAACCTTTGTTTTATGACACATTAGACAGCTCCAGTAATCTTAAGTGACCTTAGCATTTTCAAAATAAAATGAGTTTGAATTACTGTTTTAGAAAACATGCCTAAAAGACTTTTAGGACTGGGGTAAGCGGGGTTGAAAATAGGGTACCCTGTCACCCAAAAGATTTGAAATCTGTGCCTTAGAATATGATTATGAATTCAGTGTTCTGGCAAAATTTTAAAGACATCAAATGATTTAGAGTACACTCTAGACTAGATTATTCCTCTGTCTCCAGAGGAAACTGTTTTATACACTTGCAGATATTATGGTTGTTTGTACTTTATAAAATAACAACAATAGCAAGCAAGGTGGGGTTTTCCTTAGGTATTGTATTCTAAGGTCTTAGAACTTTCACATTCAGGATACTCTTCCTCTTCTTTGGGGAGGATCAAATAAAATAGTATATGTTAAAGTCCTTTGCAAAACATTAAAGTACTATACAACTACAACATTATTGTTAGCCATTGTTCTACCATTAAAGCCCATTTCCTTCTCTTTTGCTCTCTTAATCAGGTAATGTAATTTTCTTTACTGATCAGCCACTTAAAAGAACACCACTTGAAAGGCAAATTAGAAATATAGAACATAAAGTATAACAATAAAAAAAGAGAAATATCTAAAAAACAAAAAAGAAGTATCTACAGTATAGATGTACGTATCTAACCACTTGAATTAGATGAATGTTATGTTCCTGGAATAAGTAATATAAATTAAAATGGGAAAATCAAGGCTAATTTTTCTATAGAAAATACGTCATTGGAAGTAGTATGATGGAGTCATTTTCTAATCTGAAGCTTCATTTTCCTCATTTGGAATGTGGGGGAAATAATAGTACCTGTCGGGTAGTGTTCTTGTCATGGTTGAATGAGATAGTGTATGTGGTATACATTACACATGTGTGGTACATAACCTGTGCTCAATAAACAGCAGCTCTGACATTATCATGATGATCATCTGCACAGACTCTGGAGCCAGACTGCTTAAGTTCAAGTCCTGGCTCTGCCATGTACTAGCTGGGTAATCCTAGAAAAGCTATTTCATATCTCTGTGCTTTACTCCTCTCATCTGTAAAATGGGGGAGATAATACCAGGGCCTACCTTAAAAGGTTGTTGTGAGGATGAAGTGAGACAACATATGTAAAGTGCTTAGAAAAGGGTGTCTGGCACATCAGGAGAGCTCAATAAATAGTAGCTATTATTCTTGTCTATGAGAAACCATTCTGGAAGGTGAGAAAAGTGTTGCTTTAGTCTGCTGCCTGATGCTCACAACCTTCTCCACTTCATTCAGCAGAGGCTTTGGTATCAGGATTAGAGAGTTCTTTTTCATCCTAAATCCTGCCATTCCCCTAGGGGGTGTCATAATTGACATGGACAGGCAGAACACCACTCTGACCTCTCAGTTCTTTGACCTCTTAAACTTCAGAGGTCTTTACTTCCATACCACTTCAGCTACCTACTCCCATGGGAAGGAATATTCTTAACTCTGAAGATGGAGGGTCGCAGAGAAGAATCTGAATCAATAAGCCTTGCTAAGTATCCCCCAGTTTATTACCATTAGATTATACCCACTTTGTTCAGTTCTGTTTCTCTATGATTATCCACTCCTTCATCAAATCTAGCATAAAAATCCACACGTTTCTAAAAAATACACAGGTTTAATGGTTCCTTCAGGTCTTCATTTCCTTAGGAAAGCTCCTGTGTCACATAAAATGTATATTAAAAACACATGTATGCTTTTCTGTGGTCAATCTGTCTTCTGTTATGGGGCCATTAACCTATGATAGGGAAGAAAAAGATATTTTTCCTTCCCTACACTAGGGGCTGAATATTTTGTGCCCCTAAAGTTTATATTTTGAAGCCCCTATCCCCAATGTGATGGTATTTAGAGGTGGGGCCTTTAGGAATTACTTAGATTTAGATGATGTCATAAGGGTGGAGCCCCCATGATGAGAATAGTCCCTTTATAAGAAGAGGAAGAGACATGAGATCTTTCTTTATCTCCACATGTGCACACCAAGGACTGGCCATATGAGGACATAATGAGAAGATGGCCATTTGCCAACCAGAAAGTGAGCCCTCACCAGACATCAAATCTGTCAGCCTTGATTCTGGGCTTTCCAGCCTCCAGATCTTTGAGAAATAAATGTTTTGACTAAGCCACCTGTGTTTCCCCCATCATTTATTCCTTTCCTCCTGTGATAGTAGAGCAGCATCTCTCCTCCCTTCTAAAGTTAATTTCCTCATCTGTCTGATCCCCATTTTCTTCATCTTCTATTCATTCACCTATGACAAGTGCTTTCTGTCTGTTTCTACTAGCTTCATATCAGCAGCATCAAAATGTGTTTAAGTCATTCAAGCCTTTAAAAATAAACAAATCAACAAGAAAATTTTATTGACCCAAGGCCCCCTTCTGTCTACTGCCTTAGTTCTTTCTCCCTTTTCACAACCAAACCTCTTGAGAGTTGTCACTACCTTGATCTCCTCTTCCTCACCTTTGAGCACTCCTCTGGAGATGCTCTTATCGAGGTCACAGGCAGCCTCATTGCTGGTAAACCCTGTGGACATTTTTAATCTATATCTTACCATACCTCTCTGCAGCCTCTGACCACTTGCTTTTGGAAAATCTATTTTGCTTGGCTTCTGTGATAACCACCCTATCTGGGTTTCTTTCTTCATCTCTTCTTTCTTCTCTTTGCATAGCCCTCTTCCTCTGGCTGCCCCCTAAATGTTTGTGCTTCTTGGGAATCTGTTTAGGTCTCTTCTCATTCTACACACTCTCTTAAGGTAATCTCTCCTGCTCCTATGACTAATAATTCTCCTTCAGATCTGTTTCTTCATCAGATATATTGAGTTCAGACCCATATATA
>NW_012116077.1:2970810-3000482 GCF_000951035.1 Colobus angolensis palliatus
GCATCACCCAACTCCCCCAACAATTCCTCAAACTTCTGTGTTCATAATTGCCCACAGCAGAAACCTTGGTTCAGAATTGTACCTTTTCCCTTCCCCAAACCTGTCATTTACACATTTTCACTGAAAATCTGATAGACATCCAACTCAACATGTACAAAATTAAATGCATCACCCAACTCCCCCAACAATTCCTCAAACTTCTGTGTTCATAATTGCCCACAGCAGAAACCTTGGTTCAGAATTGTACCTTTTCCCTTCCCTCATCCTCTCTTCAACATTTTTCCCTGAAGAGGAGGTAGAATATAGTGGTTAAGATCAAGCACCTGCTGTTGAGGGATCTTGGATAAGTTACTTAATCCCTCTGAGGCTCAATTTTCTCTGCAGTGACCATGTTATGGGGTTGTATGGATCAGGTGAGATAAAGCATGTGAAGTGCATGCTATAGAGTCTGACAAAAAATAAACACTAGCTATTGTTATTCATTACATCCTTATATTCTCTGCTGTGGTCTGGTTTGTGTTACCCAGAATTTATATTTTGAATCCTAATCACCAAAGGGCTGGTATTAGGAGATGGAGCCTTTGGGAAGCGATTAAGTCATGAGGACTCTGCCTTCATCAAAATGGGATTAGTGCCCTTATCAAGGATGCCTGAGATAAATCCCTTGCCCTTTCCATCATGGGGGGACATGACAAGAAGGTGGCATCTATGAACCAGAAAACAGGCCCTCACCAGACACTGAATCTGCTGGCACCTTGATCTTGGACTTCCCAGCCTTCAGAATTGGGGGAATAAATTTCTGTTATCTCTAAGCTGCTCAGCTTATGGTATTTTATTAGAGCAGCCTGAATGGATTAAGATAATCTCTCCAATCTAGACTTCTCTGTATCCTCCACTGCCACTTTTCTAGTTTAGGCCACCTTCATTGCTTACCTGCACTATAGTAATAGTCCTTTGGCTGATCACTTTGCCTCTCTTCTGGTCCTCTATCAATCTACCTTCCAAGGTGTAGCCAGAATATATTTCTGAAATACAAGTTAGATAATATCTCTTCCCTGCTGAAAGTCATTCAATGACTCCCCACTGTTCTCAGAACAAAAATTCCAAATGCCCGAACTTCTCCAGTTTTATGTGTACATACAACATCCCTCTTTCTTATCAGGGTCTTTTCACATCCTTTGAGTAAACAACCTTTCTCCACTCTTACTCCCCCTCCATTTGCCTGATGACTGTTAATAATCTTTTAAATCTCAGTTTCGATATCCCTTCTTCCCTTCCTGACCACTGGAGACATATTAGGTACCTTTCTGTGCTCCCATAATGCCCCCGGGTCTTTCACTCCTTTGTCCACCTGTTGTGCTGAATTAGTATGGCCTATTTATATGCCTATTTCTCTAAAACTCGAAGTCCCTGAGGGCAGGGAGTATGCTTTCTTCACCACTACATTTTCAGTGCTTAGCACAATTCCTTGCTCATTGTAAATGTTCAATAAATACTTGCTGGATGAATAAAATATTATCTAAAGGGCAACAGCTCAATTTAATCTATAAATAATATCATGTACCAGAATTTCTCATTCAACTATAGGTCACACACCTGTTCACCTTAAAGCTTTTTAAAGCATATGTAAATCAAGGTAAGAAGCCAATGTTAAAAAGATGTTCCTTCCTCTCCTAAAGGAGTTTTCTCATTGGCCACCAATTGTCACTTTTGCACCACCACCCCCCCACCACAACACAAATATTGTTTTCTGGTTGTAAATATCAGATCCTAAATGACAGAAATTCAGTACCTAGCACAGTACTCAGGGAGAACTATCATTTCGACTCTGGAGCCAGAGAGAGTCTATTGTTCCAGAGTACATTTAAAGCAAACTATCATAATGACATAATTTATACACTGCTTGCTATTAAAATGCTGTAAGAAATGTCATGGGTGTAGTTGGTTGAACCCTGGAAGAGAAATCAGAGTAAAGTGAACTGCTGCAAAGTGAAGATTGGCTAGCCCATTCCCCCCATAAAAAAGAAAACGTTGATTGCTTCCATCTCCTTGCTTTGGTCATCACAATGTGATTGGTGGGATATATATTTGTCTGACTTTTTTTCTGTCTCTCCACTGTCTTTTGAAAAACATTTTCCTACCACCTCAGCAGTAGGAAGAATACTGAAAGCCAAGGTTTTACAGGCCGTACTGTGAAATTGGACATGTTTGTGATGTTTCATGCTTAGAGTATTTCCATTAAAGCTTGGTGAACTCATAACATATTTTTATCTGTTGTGACATTATTTTGTATTTCAAAACTCTTAAGAAATAATACATGAGACACAGACTGTAGCTAAGAACTGGAAGAATCTTGGCCACATTTCAGAAAAGGGCCACCCAGTCAGAAGTATTCTAGGACTTGGGATCTGAACTGGACAGCTGGGATATATGAATTCCCAGCTCCCAGGCCAGTTGGCCAGTTGGCACTTAAAGGCTGAGCTGTAACTATAGATAGCTGAGAAGGATGTGTGTGTGTGTGTATCTGTGTGTGTGAAGAAAAATATATGCTGATAAAAAGAACTCTCAGACAGCTATTGCCTCAAATTGTCAAGCCCTCATTTCTTTCAATAAACATTGTGTGCTTTCTTTATACTGTGATAGACACTGAATTTCCTTCATTTTATTTTGTTTATTTATTTATTTTTTGAGATGAAGAATCGCTCTGTTGCCCAGGCTGGAGTGCAGTGGCACAATCTCAGCTCACTGCAACCTCCACCTCCTGGTTCAAGAGATTCTCTTGCCTCAGCCTCCCGAGTAGCTGGGACTACAGGTGCGTGCCACCATGCCTAGCTGATTTTTGTACTTTTAACAGAGACGGGGTTTTACTATGTTGGCCAGGCTGGTCTCGAACTCCCGACTTCAGGGGATCCACCCACCTCGGCCTCCCGAAGTGCTGGGATTACAGGAGTGAGCCACTGCGCCCCGCCTGAATTTCTTTCATTAATCTGATATCTATAGCTGGAAAAATAATAATTGTGAATCTGTGTGTGTGTGTCTATGTGTGTGTGTGTGTGTGTGTTCTGCAAAGCGGCAACTGGTGGTAAATAGAAAAACTCCTGGAACAGTTTGCCTCAGAATATATCCAAATGAATGTCAGATGGTGCGTCCCTGATTCCTCCTACTTTTGAAGGGTGATAAAATCAGGGCAGAAAGAATGCCTGTCTTCCTTTCAATCTCATATCTCAGTTGTAATTCATGTCATGAACTACTCAAGTTCCTTTCTGGAAAGAGTGTTGCTTGCTTCAAAACAGAAGTTTAGAGATCCCAGAAGCTCAACAGCTGTGGAATTGCATCTCTTACTCCTATCTATCCCAGGATCACAGACAGGGCAAAGCAGTGCCGAGTACATCACAGGAAATAACCCTGTTCTTGGGAAGGGAGTCCAGTCCATGGGCTGGTGGAAAATGTGCTCTATCCTGGTGATACATTTTTTAGTCTTAGAGAAAGACATCCTATTTCATGCCAAAAGAAATTTAAGAGCTTAACATTATTGGAAGTCAAGGATACATATGGCTTTTGAAATCCAAATCACAAGGAACTATTAGAACATTCAAGAAAATGTGGAATCATTATAGACTATATTTTCTGAACATTATTGCAGACTGGTTTTATTAATATTATTTTTTTAGAGACAGGTTCCTGCTCTATTGCCCATGTTGGAGTGCATTGTCACAATCACGGCTCACTGCAGTCTTGATCTCCTGGGCTCAAGCAGTCCTCCTACTTCAGCCTCTCAAGTAACTGGGACTACAGGTGTGCACCACCATGCCTAATTAAATTTTTTTTTTTTTTTTGTAGAGATAGGGTCTCATTATGTTGTCCAGGCTAGTCTTGAACTCCTGGCCTAAAGTGATTCTCTTGCCACAACTGCCTAAAGTGCTGGGATTACAGGCATGAGCCACTGCGCCTAGCTATTGCAGATTCAAATTCTGATGAAGGTCATTTGTGGCTTGACCTGACCTCTGTTTAGCTGACTTTAAAAAGGTCTTCAGTGCATGAGACATCTGTGTAACCTAGATCGGTGTTTATTGGCAGAGTTTCCTGACCAGGGATGAAACCAGGTTGTGTGGTGCCTAAAGTATTTATAATTTTGGGAGAAGGAGGGGCTTTCTAAGTAAAATAATACAAAAATACTTACTTTTACAAATTTTACAATGACACATGCCCATGTGAACACATTGCTAGGGCCCTTCCCAGTGATGGGTCCTGAAACTCAAGCTACATTAATTAGCTTCATGGTAGGTGAATCTGCCTATGTTTCCAGCATTCTGAAAGATGCTCACATGTTGACTAGGAAGGTTGTAGGGAAAGGGGAAAGAGAAATATTGGTGATGATGGAGGTCGCTGTATTAGAAACAAACAAACCTCAAGTTGTTTAAAGAAATTCGAAATCTTTGTAGTAAATGAAGAAGCACTAAATTTCTGGAAATGTTGAAAGCAAGTTGGGCTCTACCCACAGACAGTTCTGATTAGATCTGTTGTATGCTTTTGTTCTTCTAGTCTTCGAAATGCCTTTCTGTTTCTTTGTGATGCTCTATGGATAAAACTAGTATCCTGGATCACTGATGCAATCCGAAATAGCCATTTAAGAAAATCTACCTCAGTGAGATGGAATATATCCACACTAGTGTTCATCTCTGTGAATGCTGCTGCCCTCGTAACCCCATGGATTCTACTTTTGACTGTTATTTGATCACCTAAAGGAGGGAAAATTGCTCATTCCTTAAAGTTTATTATTAACTGGCATTTTTAAAGGGTTAGAGAATTTAATAGTGTTACATGAATTCTGATTCATGAAGCTACTAAAATGGTGCCCTTTTAAAGTTTAGATGTAACCCATGAAGTGGCTATATATACTTTTTAAAGGTCAATATTCCACAAATGATAACACAGTAAGCAGCTAATTATTTTGGAAAACTAGGGGAAATTTTCAAATACATTTACTGAATGTGTAATCTGTGCACTGCTGGTACCATCATTTTCCAGGAACGGGAGTTATGTTGGGTTATTTAATCATGTAGCTTTTGTGGGAAGGAGCAATTTCTGGGGACAATTTCTTCTCTGAAAGACTTCTAAAATAAAAGTGGCTGTTTCTTAAAAGAAACCTGACGTATGAAAACCCGAACTTTATAAAATGGGCAACTTAGGGGGTGATCAATGACAAAATAAGTTATTCTTTTCTTAAAATGAGTAGTCCTGGGATTTCTCTACTGTAGTTCAAATTTGGTAGGAAGAGGCTTCTTCCAGCTGTGGCCACCAGCTGGCTTTTGCCCTAGGAAAGCTTCTTCTTTACCTCCCTTAGCCACCATTGTCTCTGGCACAATAAGGACTACTACCTCTTAGATTAGTTGTTTTGAGGATTTAATGAGATAATGTGTGGAAAAGTGACCAACAGAGTGCCTGACATGTGACAGTTACTCCATGAATGCTTTTTGAATGTGCTGATTTGAAATATTTCTTTTAAAAACTTTTTTAAAAGGCAGGGTCTTGCTCTGTTGCCCAGGATGGTCTTGAACTCTTGGGCTCAAGCAATCCTCTTACCTCAGCCTCCTGAGTAGGTGAGGACTAGACGTGCATGCCACCATGTCTGGCTATGTTTTTCTTATAGAGACAGGGTCTTGCTATGTTGACTAGGCTGGTCTTGAACTCCTGGCCTCAAGTGATCCTCCTGCCTTGGCATCCCAAAATGCTGGGATTGCAGGTGTGAGGCACTGTGCATATCCTTATTTTCTTTATCCATTTAATCACTTGAATTTATCCACTTTTTCCTATCTCCACTGTCACCCTAGCTCAAGTCATCACTATCTCTCACCTGTACTTAAAATTTTTTTTCTGTTTAGGACAAATCTCATGTTTAATGTTTTCTTATGAAAACTTTAAAGCACACAGAAAGATAAAATAGTGTAATAAACACCCATGTATCTATCACTAGATTTAACCACTCTTAAGTTTTTGACTGTTTACTTCATTTTTTTAAAGTAAATTACCAACATAAATGCCTCAATATGACTTTCTAAGAATTAGTTATTTTCCTACATAACCACAATGGCATTGCCATATCAAAAAATGACTAATAATTTCTTAATAATATCTAATGCTCAGTTCATATTCAGGCTTCACTAACTGTCCTCAAAACATCGTTGAAAGGTGATCAAACCAGGAAGAGCCCATCAAGGACCATGTACTGTAATTTCTTTTACTCTTAGAACTTTAGCCTGCAAATTACCCTCTCTTGTTTTTAACATTAAGTTTTTGAAAAGAGCTAGTCAGTTTTCCTGAAGAATGTCTCACTTTTCTGCACTTTCTGATTGCTGCCTTGTGGTGGTGTTAAACTTGTTCCTCTAGCATCAGCATTTTCTGCAAACTGGAAGTTAGATCTAAAAGGATCACCTGGATTAAGGTTGAACCTTTTAACCTTAAAATAAAACTTCTGCCTTAAAATTTTAGGTAAGAATCCTTGTTATGGGCTGAACTGTATTTCCCCAAAATTCATATGGTGAAGTCCTAACCCTAGTAACTTGGAATGTGACTGTATTTGGAGATAGGGCCTTTAAAGAGGTGATTAAGTTAAAATGAGGCCTTCAGGATGGACGCTAATCTGACTGGTATCCTTATAAGAAGACAATATTAGGACATAGAGAGACAACAGGGATGCACACACAGAGAGAAAAGGCCATGTGAGGACATAGTGAGAAGGTAGCTGTCCACGAGCCAAGGAGAGACACCTGAGAAGACATCAACCCTACCAACACCTTGATCTTGGACTTTCAGCCTCCAGAACTTTGAGAAAATCAATTCTGGTTGTAAAAAAAACAAAAAACAAAAAACTCAGTCTGTAGCATTTTGTTATGGCAACCCTAGCAGACTCTTACAATCCTCATAGGTAAAGTTGTATGCTCATATTACATCCCATCAGAAGGTACATCATGTGTGATTGTCCCACCATTAGAGATCCAATGTTGATGGATCACTGAGGTCATGTGGGAACATCCTGATCTCTCCGATGGAAAGTTACACTTCTGCCTTGCAAGCAGGAGTTTGTTGGGCAATGTTTTGGCATCTTGCAAATATCAGATCTCCATGAATGTTTCAACCTCATGCTTTTAGCATAGCTTCCACTAATAATCTAGCCCAAAGCAATTGTTTATTATCACCTGGACTACTTCAACAGCCTTCTCATTCATCTACTTCCTTTTAGTCTTACTCCCGGAGTTATTACTAGCCTACATTGTGCCTTTGTATTAGTTAGAGAAAGAAACCCCCTTTGATTACACAAAACCCAAATCCTGGGCTAATGGCTGGATAAGAAGAGCTCAGGCTAGACTACAGCTTCTACTTACCTCTTAGTAAAGCCCCCTTGTGCATGAGCAGCCTGCACAACTGCACATGGCAGCCCTGCTTGCTCTGTTCCATTCCATTCTCCAAACAGCAGAGTGAACACCAGGAATATAATCACATCACTCACCTGCTTCAAGCCATTCCAAATTCCCATATTGAACCTAAAATGAAAAATCTGTAAATAACCTAAAATTAGGCCCTGCATGATGAACCACCATCCTGCTTATCTTCTAGCACTCTTGGCCTACCTCACTAAACTCCTGCCCCACCGTTCTCCTTGCAGTTTCTCAAATATGCCACAATTCTTTTCACTCAAACTTGTCTTTCCTTCTTCTGAAGAGCTCTTGCCGCTCCTCCCCTTTTACCTCCTTTCTTCATCCTACACCCAGATTAGAGGTCTGGGTCTACTTGGCTCTCACAGTGCTCTGCTTTTTCTCTGTAGCACTTAGCATAACTGTAACTAAATAATTATGCATGTTATCATTTGTTTAATATCTGCTTCCCTAACTAGATTATAAATTTCAGGAGATGGAGACTGTGTCTATATTGTTATCATTTTATCCTTAACAACTTACACTACCTAGAACATAGTAGATGCTAACTCAGTGTTTGTTGAATGAACTAATGACAGAAAGCAGCATGGCATGGTGTACTGCAAAATGGGCATACTGATGTGGACTTCAGTGTGTTATCCAGAGGATTAGATCAAAGAGTACCTACATGCCTAACACACAGTAGGTGCTGAGCACTTAAACTATTTATAGATTTGTTGAGGTATTTTTGTTGAATGTATTAGAGGGGTGAAGTATGAGAAAGTACTGTATTAGACATGGAAAAGTTATTTGGTATTGTCAACTGTGGCATGCCAACATTTGTTCTGTCATGTGCATAAAAGCCATTTCTTCTGACACTAGAAGCTTCCACTTAAACATAAACTCTTCTAGTCAATTTCCAGGTTCTGTGAGGGTACTTTATTTAAGGATCTCAGGAGTAGGCATCATGTCTGTTGGCTGTTTCATGGTTGAAATATATTTTGGAAGAACAAGATTCTAGTATGGGAGTTGATAGAATTTTTAAAAATCAGGATATTTAATAGTAGTTGAGTAAGAATCTAATTCCTATTTTAAGGTGTAGTAAGAATCTTTGAGATATAGGTAAAAAACTTATAAAAATGGATGTTCTATGTAACCCACTAATCATTAGAGCCTAATGGGATCTGTAAAAAAATCTCGGAGAGCAGGCTTGGGGGAGTCACAGCGGAATATGACTGATCTGCATGCCTTTATGAGGAGCCCTTCATCAAAGTTTGCAGTTGCCTGAGCTTTGAATCCCTCCCTCCAGCCATCCAGTGATGCCACGCTGGTGGCGTTGACCTCAGGGTCATTCTTTTTTAAACAATTATGTTTAATTTGTGAATGCGATTTCCAAATGCAAAAGCTCCCCTGCCTTCCCCTGATTTCCCTCTGTGGAAGAATGTGTGAATTCACATGCATCCTGTCCTAACTGTGCCGGGGAAAATTCCAATCAGGGGACATTGTCTCACATCCTAGATATCTGAGAGAATAATGAACTGATAGCATAAAAGTAGATTTTTTAGCAACAGAGCTTCTCTTCTGAGTGTGAAAATTGCCAAAGTGTCTTAGGTTATCATCTACTTTACTTCTGGGTTTTGTTTCTCTGACCAGATTGGGCTAAAAGTAAAACAGGAGGTGAAAGCCCTTACTTCTGTTTGTTAATCTTTCTTCTTCTATCTTTTTTAAAAGCAGTCCTCTTTTTTCTCCCTCTCTTTGCTTCAATAGAAAGAAAAAAAGTTTTGTCAGCACTCCTGTTTCTTTTGTTGTTTTCTTTTTCTCAGAAGTCTTTTTCAGCTTTTATCCTAATCCCAGTCATGCATGAGAGAACAGTTGTGTTCTGTTGTTTGGCTGTTCTGCTAGTTTTGAATCAGTGGGACTCCCTCTTTGTTCTCTTTATTTTCTGAACACAGAAAGGTAAAAGAGTAGAAATAGGGATTGGAACTCTTAAGAAGAGAAACCTATATTTATTTAGATTTAATTCAGTTTTTGGACCATGTCAGTAATAATTAAGGAGTTGTAGTGAATAGAACAGGGATCTCAGTTTCCTTACCTAGAACATTTTGTTTAACTGGTATCTCTGGAAATAATCTATTTTAACCACATGTTTCTAATTTTGATGATTGTTGGAATCTGCTTAATCATTTAATGTATGACTGTTTATTTCCCACTTGGGCTTGATACATTGTAGCAGTTGCTTTATGATTCAAACACCACCTACCTGAAGTGACAGCCACATGGGGTTTAGTATGGACTTCATGATAAGACCATTTTAAAATCACACAAGAAGATCTGGCTACATCTACCTTTTTCCAGAGCACCAAAGAAGCTCGTGCAGTTTTCAGTATTTGCATTTTAATTTTTGTGATTTTTTAAAAGGCGGAGAAGTGAGACTTGAACTTAGGATGAATATGTGAGGGTTTCATCCTTACAAAACAGCCCCTTTCTGATGTGGTTATCCAACATGGGCTTGCTACGGGTTGTCATGGTGATAGTGTAGGCCTGAAAATTTTCACAGGCTCAAACTATGAAGTTTTTGAAAACTGTTTTGATTAATTTTTCCTCCACTCCAACTTCTCTCTCACTTCAACTGTTTTCTCTTTTGTTTCACACTTGATTTATGGCAGGTTGCTGTCATTTAAATAGATGCGCATTTTGAAATTCCTCCTTTCTTTGCTAATGCAAAGAAAAAAATAACCCATGCAAGTCATGCTCAAAGAGTTGGTTATTGTTGCTTGCTGGATTTCGACTCTCTGTGGTTGTCGGGCCTAATTCAAAGTAATTCAGGCTCCACAGTGGGGGCAGTGCATAGCTCCACAGGAAATTATGATAGCAAAAGTCTTCCTGTCGAGCTCTGCACTTGGCACTACAAAGTGCCTCAGGCTGCAGCTACCTGAATAGGGTTGAATTAGACCAGACAACCGCATCATCCCACTTCTTAATCTATTAGAGCGATATACAAGTGGCAATTGTTGATTGCAAAAATGGGATTAAGAGGCTCTTCAAGTGAATTGATTTTCTTGTGAGAACAAAAAGAGGAAAGAGAAGCCTTCGTTTGAATCACACAGCCAGAAAGTTTCATGAATGGGTTCCACTCCAAATGTTAGAATTAAAGCAATCAGTGAGTCCCCATGGGGTGTGCAGGTGAGAGAAATAAACTACTCTAAAATAGCAAATTGCGCGCAAAACCCAAGTTTAAGGCATCTATCTGCATTGAAAGACTGCGCAGAATAAAGTAGCCACTGGAAAGCTGCCTAATAAAGTGACACAGACAATGATTCACAGTGGTTCCTCTGTAGATTTGCACACTAGTGTCAGCTTCAGCTGGAGTCAGGTGAGACTTGGACATTCTTCATGATTTAGTCTCTGCTTTGCCCCGATGACACTTCTTTCACTCCCAGGTCAGTAGGTCCATGCTGTCTGTTGAAAAGTTTCCCTGTGGGCCAGGTCTCTTTTGAAGAGTCACTTAATGCCTAGGTTATTTTTTTCCTTTGAAATGTCCTTAAACTTTTGACTTTGATTACTTTGGAAAATGTAAATAGATTCTTCCTAGTCAGATTAAAATTATTTTACCTTTTCCAAAGTGTCATTTAGCTAGGAAGGACGTTTATCACAGTAGTGTGTCTTCTGATGGCCAAATGGTACAGGCAGGCCTCTGCCACAGGGTGATTGTACAGGGTAGGATTTGAAAATATCAACTGTTGATTTAAACTCCTATTTTGCTCAAAGCTGCATAAATAACCATAAAAAACCTCAAGTTGATGGAAAGACCATCAGGATCCTAAAAGAAAAGATATAAAAGATACACACATGAGCTCTCATTTTCTAATTTCTAAAATGATAACTTAGGGTCACTCTAATGTTGGTTGCTTTCTATGGCATATCATGCATCACAAATGTATCTAGAGTGATCATTTATCTGGCAGCTTTAGCTGTCAGAAACACCAAGAGTGTGGAGAATAGAAATGACACCCTGATGCCAGCTGGGGAAAAGAAACTGACCAGAGCAGATGGGGTAAGCCTCCTATTACTTCTGCCTTTAGGACCATGCCCCATTCTAACTAGCAGCAAATAATTTGGAAAGCTCCAGCCCTTTGACAACACAATTGGCGACAAGCAGTTGAAATGTGTTAGAAGAGGCTCCTGTTTGGGAAGAGAAACATAACTCCAAGTGACAATGAACTCTCCACAGATCTGAGACTGCTCAGAAGAAAATCCTTGTTGATGAATGTAGGAAATGAAAGTGTCCGCCTTTCTCTCACCTATCAGCCTCAGGGATTAGGGAGGATGTGGCGATCTCTCTCTCGTCTTAAAAGGTTGCTTCAAAGATCCTTTGGAGAAATATGGCACAATTTAGACATTTGACATTCCTTATGCATACTGATGCTGTGACTTCAAAAGCTCTATTGACCAAGACGGTTAGGGAGGTGTTATTTATTTACTTTTACCAGGAAATGTTGTTGCTGTTGCTGTTTTTTCTCCTGCTTGTTTTGTTTTCTTAACCTGTAGAGGCAATAGCCAAAAGACACATGAGAAACGGCATGATGGAGTTGTTACTGTGTTGTGAGTCTGGAAAGACGGCTGAATCTCAGGTCCTGACCCGCAAAGGAGCACTATTTTTGGCAGTAATTTCCGAGGCAAGTTTGAGGGAAAGGGCAGAAATAAAAGGGAACCACAGCCAGAGGATCCCATACAGCCAGCAGCATATTGGCTGACGGTATAGGTTTGTTCTGCCGTATTTGAGCAGCTCTCTGTTCAGTCTGTACCTTGGCAGGTGGAGTTTTTTTGTAAAGGGAAACCTTGTTTAGACAACGTTTGCACAGAAGCTTTGAATTCCCAAATTGTGAAACTCTACAAAGAAGAAAGAACATGTGCATTTACATGAAAATATAATTGATAGATTTCATGTCCTCCTTTCCGTGCATATTCAAATAATTCTTTTTCTGGGTGGATTTCACTTGCCACAGCCTTTATTTAAAACTTAATTCAGAGGAATCACAGTTTGTTAGGTCTTTTCTTTCCCTCTGGATTTTTCTCTAAACCTCGAAAGCAGAAGCATTGGCCTGCATATAACATAGCAAGTATGGGATACAGTAAGTAATAATTGGATATTTATCATAATGTTACTTTCCCGGAACACTATTCATTAACTGCCCCATATTTAATTATGCTGAAATTAGCACAGGGGAGTCTTTGGCTAGTGTATTTGCACATGCTATCAATTATGTCCTAATAAATTAATTTGCTTTTCAGGATTCACCAGAGGCACCGGTTGGGCCTCTGCGCTCCTGCTTGACTGTTCTGACTTTGAACAGGGTTATTCAGCTGCTGTCTGCTAAGCCCTACAGAAAAGCACAATGGCTGCTGATCGGCCTTTTATGGTTTATTGGAAACTGGTGGTCCGCACTGCAGCTCTGGTCAGTGATTAACCCGCGAGAAAACAAACTACACAAGGCTAAGTTGATGTTGGAGGAGGAATGAGCTCACTTCATTAAGGCTTGAAGAGGAAACCTTTTCTCCTTCAGTGCTTGTTCAAAACTTTTCAGGTCTCTATTTAATCACGTAATTCTCTCTAAGTAGCAAGAGAAGTCTGCTGCACAGCAAGTGGTCTTTTGCCACATGACAACTTAGAAAGATAAATTATATATAAATATCTTCATGGTTTTGTGTGGTGAGGAAACCAATTTTAGTATTATTCTGTGAAACTAATTTACTTGTTTCTTATTAAAAGAAATAGCTGGGTTCACTCTGTGCTGTTTCATGTGCACAGTGGCCTTCATATTTCTTCTGGGCTTCTCTTTCTTTGATACGGTTATTGAAAAATCAGGTGAAAAGTACCTCCCTTTCTGCCTACCCCCTTCCCCATGATTCTAAACAACGATTTGAAAGGGGCTGCCGAGGAAGAGAGTGAGGGAAAAACCTCAAATAATACAGATTATTGCAAAATTGAAAAAAAAAAATCAATCTCTTTCCAGCTATAAGGTAGAATAGGATCTGCACAGCCTGGTTCTCTTTCAGGAAGTATTATGTTTTCTGGCATCATCTAATTTCTCTCTCTCTCTCAACCAGCAACTTCAGCCTTGTAGTTGACGAGTAAAAATCATAGCAAATATAGGTGCTTCAGTTCTGGTTTTGGCAATTTTTCACTCTGGGAAAAAAGAAGATAATAAAAAATTCGACAAAGACATGCAATAGGTGAATGTCAAGGTATTTCGATGCTGCCTTCCAGTTCTGAATTTAAGGATGTAACTATCCCTGTGGTAATTTTGGGAATGTCTTACCCTATTCACTGGTCCAATTTTCCTATTAGATCTAGGGATAGGTACTTGATTGTCTACCCTTCTCCCCCATTCACATACACACAGGCACTCTTAAGACATTGTTATGGGAAGAGGTTTAATTCATCAAGAAAATCCATAATGAATTTGTAGATTAAATATCAAGGAGAAGAGTTTTGCAGAATCTTCATTATCATCAGATATATGTATATCTTCAGAAAACTCACAATCACTGGAGAATAAATCAAGGAGAGGGAAAAGATTCTCCCATGCCAGAAGCCAGAGCCTCTGAGCTGTGCACTGCTGACTGCTTTTAACTGGGACCTTATTCATAAACCTTCCATAATCACTGATTTGCATCCCATTTACAATGAGTCTGCCAGCAGGACCAAGGTTCCAATTTTTTTACATCTTTCATCCTCTGTTATATTATCTGTACTTCATTCTCATCTCTCCACGCTTTCCCCTTCCCTTTTGTTGCAGTGAGAAGAGTTTTGCAAATCTCTCTGGCTTTTTGGCAGAACAAAACTTTTGGTTCAGGTGCTTTCTCAGTAATCTTTCTTTACCACTCTCCTGGCTTCACTTTATGCAGTGACTCCACTCCATCATTATCTCTTCCGCACCCTCTCTAGTAACAACCAAAATGTGATTAACATCACCCACTTGCTGATTTATTGGGCAATTCATATTTAACTGTTTGCTTTTCTCTTATAATGTTACATTAGTGCTTCTCAAACTCTAATGTACATCATGAATCACCTGAGGAATTGTGTTAAAATACAGGTTCTGATTCAATAGGTCTAGGATGGGGCCTGATATTCTGCATTTTTAACGAACTCCCTGGCGATGCTGATGTTGCTGGTCCCAGATCACAGTTTTAAACTGGATCTTCCCATCCCCACTTTGAAAAGCGAAGTGTATTCGTAGTAATGCTGGATTGTTAGAGAATCACACACTTTAATCAAGGCACAAAAATTTGAACAATGTTCTTAAGGATAGTTAAAAAGTGCCCTAGCATCAGGGCATATGTTAAAGTCTCGATGTTAACTAGATTCCTTTGCCAGTGAACACACATGCTTTTCTATTTTTTTTTTTTAAATTAAACTCCGTGATAACCACAGGCAAAGAAAATGTACAGTTTCTGCTGAAGTCTACAATTGGGGGAACAAAACAGAGTTCAACAGATGACCTATCATTAAAGGATTTTGAAATGTTAAAGAAATTTACTACTAAATCATATCTTGGTAGTAGTGTTACTGTAAGGAAAGTGTTCTCAGCTGGGTGAATATTTTAGCTCTATAATGGCATTTTAAAAAGTCTTTTAATATCACTATAGTATTTATTCCAATTCATTTCAGCTTCTACAATTTTCTGAGTATTGAGGTCTGTTAGAATGGATGCTGGACCAGTAGTATATCTTAATCTAAACTGCTGTTTTCTCCTTTTTAATTCCTACAACCTTTAGGGAAAGATTTTCTACAACCTCTCATAGCATTGTTTTTTGTAAAAATCAAAATCCTGATATTACTTATTTTTATTTTTAATTGACACATAATAATTTTATAGCTAAGCGATTTTTATGAAACTTGGTCATTGTTACTGTAGGATGTTGTTACTAAGTCTAACCATAGTAGTTTATGCTGCAATTTAGACCATTATTATTTTGTTTAGTCAACCACAAAATATTTATAAGTTATCTACTATAGATCTGACATAGTTCTAGGTGCCATGGAAGAGAGGAAGAATTTTAAGACATGGAGGACAATGGAGTACAAACAGTTGTATGAAATAATGAGGCATAGTCTATGAACTGATACAGTGTCATTTCCAGGATATATCATTAAGTGGTAAGAGAAAAGTGTGGCATATTAGCATATTACTTTTTGTATAACAACTAAGAACACACACATATCTATGACATATAGATAGACAGATGTAAATTGGTATGTTTACTTTTTCCTACAAAAACAAGTGGAGAAAGACTAAGACAGAATCTGTTGAGAGTTAGTAGAAACTGAGTAGATAGGATAGGAATAGAAGAATGATTACTCTGATGATAACATTTTAAATAGTTTTGACTGTTTTCCGTTTTTTCCTTTTGAAGTAAAAAGAGGTAGAAAAAAAACCAAGGGAGTTTTGACTTTTTAAACATGTAAATGTTTTACATATGTTTAAAGCTTAAAGAAATGAAAAATCAAATATTAAAACTTAATACAAACAGAAACAAATGAACCTAAGTATCACATTTGTAACAAATGACAGAGAAAAGCAAATTCAAATTTCTTTCAATATTTTGGACATATCTCTGACTATATACATCATTGCTGGAATATGAGGGGACTTCAAAAACTTTGTGGAAAATGGAATTAAAATATAACAATAAAATTGTAAACTTTATCTCTCAACATATGCTCCATCAAGGCCAAGATATTTTGGTAAATGATGATAACAGCCATTTATTCAACCCCTAAAGAACTGAGGGTCCTTGGAATTTAATCATGTCAACGTAGTCTTTTACATTGTTAACTGTAGAAAAACGGGTGATTTTTACAGATTTTTAAAGATTAGGAAACAAACATAAAAAGATAAGTCAGAAGGAGCCAAATCAGGACTGTAAAGATGGATCCCAAATGATTTGCCATCAAAACCATCATAAAATTGCTCTTGCTTGATGAGAGGAATGATCAAGAGATTGTCGTAGTGAAGAAGGACTCTGGTGAAACTTTCTCAGGCATTTTCTGTTAAAACTTTGGCTAACTTTCTCAAAACACTCTCATAATAAGCAGATGTCGTTGTTCTTTGGCCCACAAGAAAGTTAACAAGCAAAATGCCTTGAGCATTCCAGAAAACCATTGCTATGACCTTTGCTTTTGATCAGATCACTTTTGCTTTGACTGGACCACTTCCATCCCTTGGTAGCCATTACTTTGATTGTGCTTTGTCTTCAGGATCATATTGGTAAAGCCATATTTCATCTCCTGTTACAAGTCTTCAAGGAAATGTTTCAAGATCTCAATCTTAACATATTTAAAATTTCCATCAAAAGCTCTAGTCTCATCTGCAGCTAATCTGAGTGCAATGGTTTTGGCACCTTTCGAGTGGAAATTTCATCCAACTTTAATTCTTCAGTCATAATTTTGTAAGCTAGGCCATTTGAGATGCCTATGGTGTTGGCCATTGTTTATGCTGTTAATCATCAATTCTCTTCAATTAGGTCACAAACAGGATTAATTTCTTCCTCACAAGTTGATGTGGATGGTTACCTATTCTGCTGATTTCCTTGAGACATTGTCCCTACAAGTTTTCTTGTAAAGCATCAACAATTTCACCATTCTTCTACCCAAGCTTCACCATAAATTTGATGTTTGTCCTAACATCAATTTTAGCAGAATTCATGTTGCTCTGAGATGAGTCTTTTCAAATTGATGCCTTATCCTTCTTAGTGTCTCACACTAGATCCTGTTCAGCTATGTTATAATAAGTTAGGACAAATCGATTTTGGTGCAAAAAAATTTGAAATCCATGTATAGTTTTTCATAATATGCATTTTCGTGAACTTTTTGAAGACCTCTTGTGTGTTCTAAGGACAAAAAGAGCTATAAAGTCATAACAAACTTTAGTAATTGTATTGTGAATAGTGCATTATATTTGTGTGTTTATGTATACTGTATGATAAAGCAAATAAGGAAATGTATTAATTTTTTTTGGAACCAAGACTTCCACAGTACAAGAGATGTAAGTATAAAGTAAAAGAAAGTAAGGGGAAATTCTGTAATGTTAAATTTGCATCAGAAATATCAGTATGAATTTATTTTATACATGTATATACATTTTTTCTTAGCCTATTCACTCACTGGACTTAGAAATAATGACATCCCAGTAGCAACGAACATACCTAGAGCTCAAATGTTGGTTTCTAAATGCAATTCTCCACTAAATAGAACAAAGAGCCCTTGGAGAAATGGCTGATTTCATGGCTGGGGCAGGGAAGGTACAAGGTGATCCTGGAACATCTTGTTGTGCCAGAAAGAAAGGAAGTGTTCAGATGCTAATGGGATTAGGTCAGAGAACACAAGAGTTGTCTTGAGGGGTTCCTATTGGTTAAAATCAAGACAGTTTTAACATTACAATAATCTTGGTAATGAATTTTAATACATTTAATTAAAACAATCCATGAATTTGAAGTGATAGGGCCAAAAGAGATGAGCAAGTGTGTGAGGAAAGTTCTTTTTTTCAGATTAATAGTAATTATAAAATATAGGAAGAAAGAGAGAACTATAAGCTCACAATTTTCCAATCTCCAATGTAATAATCTAGCAAGGATCATCAGTGGGTGCTAAAACTGTTGAGTGAAAGGTAGTTTGGGCAACCAGGTATTCCAAATGTTCAAGGTATGATGTCAAGGTATCACCCATAAAGTACTTCCTAATTACAAAGAGAACAATGTAGTGTTACAGTGTGGAGCTATGATAGTCATCACTTTAAAAATGATCAGTCTTAGTGTCACCAACATGACATTAAGTGCCTCCTGATGTGATACAATAACAAGTACACAACAACACATATATAGTACATTTGCCTAGAGTGTTTTATCTAAATCTAATCACAGGCTATAATTAGAGACATCTAGAATATGGAATGTTTTATTCTACAAGACAACTAGCCTAAACTCTTGAAAAAAAAAGTGTCTAATGAAGAAAAACAAAAAGGGGGAAGAGATTGTTGTTAAATGCCATCAAGACAACAAATCTTGATCAGAACCTAAGCTGGGTGAAAGAAGACATAGAAGTCATTTTGGGAACAATTGGGGAAGCTTGCATATATACTGTAATTTGATGATTTTACAGACTGATTACTACATTTCTGGGGTTTGATAATGGTATTGTGGTTATGTAGGAGATTGTCCTTGTTCTTAGGAGATATGTACTCAAGTTTTTTTCTTTCTTTCTTTCTCTTTCTTTCTTTCTTTCTTTCTTTCTTTCTTTCTTTCTTTCTTTCTTTCTTTCTTTCTTTCTTTCTTTCTTTCCTTCCTTCCTTCCTTCTCTTTCTCTTTCTTTCTTTTGAGACAGAGCCTCACTCTTGTTGCCCAGGCTGCAGTGCAATGGCACTATCTCTGCTCACTGCAACCTCTGCCTCCCAGGTTCAAGCGATTCTCCTGCCTCAGGCTCCCGAGTAGTTGGGATTACAGGCTCCCACCACCACACCTGGCTAATTTTTGCATTTTTAGTAGAGATGGGGTTTCACCGTGTTAGCCAGGCTGGTCTTGAACTCCTGACCTCAAGTGATCTGCCCGCCTTGGCCTCCCAAAGTGCTGGGATTACAGGCGTGAGCCACTGCGCTCAGCCTGTGCTCAAGTGTTTAGGGCTAAAATATCACGACATCTTCAATTGTTTTCAAATATATAACGTATAATATATGTGATATGTAATATACCTATATATGTATATATATATGTAGATGTATATGTATATATATGAAAGAGAGAAAGCAAATGTAGCAAGATATTAAGAAATTGGTAAATCCAAGCGAAAAGTACAGGATTTGAATTTACTATATATATGTATATATAGATATATGTGTGTATATATATATATGTGAGAGAGAGAAAGCAAATGTAGAAAGATATGAATAAATTGGTAAATCCAAGTGAAAACTACAGGATTTGAATTTATTAATCTTACACATTTCCAGAAGATTTTACATTTTTCATTATAAAAATCTATGGGCAGGGGGAGTACATCATGTGCAGAATTGATGGAAAGGCAGAAGAACTAGATTCAGAAAATAGGAACAAGGGTGACTCTGCATCCAGAGCCACAGCCATAAACTTGCTACAAACCCTATACAGTGAGCACACACCTGCACAGATGCTATTGAGCCCTCAACTCCAGATTGCTGGCTCTAGTTGCTGGACAATGCTGTTGACTCCAGGATGGTTTTACCCCATCTCAGCTTCTGCCTGTCACTAGGTTCCATGCCTTTGATTAGCCATGCCTTCAGTTATGGGCCCACACCCTAGCTACAGGAAGTATTGGGAAAAGCATTTTTAACTTCCATAGTGAGAGTCAAACTCTGCCTTACTCAGACTCATTTGGTGACAGATTCTTCAAACATAAAATCCATTTGAACATTAGAAGTGAGTTCAGAAGCTGTCTTCCTGACAGCCCTTAGTCTAGGGTAGAAATCATAATGAGCTAGACAGTGTAAATCACTGTAAAGTCACCTGTATCGTGTCACTCTCTTCATCATTACCTCTGATGGCCCATCGGTTCTAGATCAAACCCTTAGCTGGGCTTTCGGGCCCTAATAATTACGTTAATACTAACCCAGGTAGACCAGAACTGAGCCTTTGAAATTACAGAAAAGTTGAAACCTAAATAATAAACAGAGATGCAGGCCCCTTGTGATATTAACTTGGATCCACTCATCATGAAGTAGAGTAAGTTATTTGGAGTAAATTATGTAGCCCAGGCTGTCTAATCTTTTGGCCTTCCTGGGCCACACTGAAAGATAAAGAATTGTCTAGGGCCACACATAAAATACACTTACACTAACCATAGCTGATGAGCTAAATAAAACAATTGCAAAAAAAAAAAAACAACTCATAATATTTTAAGTTTACAAATTTGTGTTGGGCCACATTCAAAGCCATCCTGGGTTGCATGTGGCCCACGGGCTGTGGGTTGGGCAAGCATGATGTTGCCCAAAGGGTGATTTGCATGGGAATAATGTGCCCCTAAATTTCATCAAGAAGCAAACAGTCTTAAATGAACTAAAGGTTTAGAAGTCAGAGCATGTTATAAAGTTGGATGCCATGTGCTCAAATAGTGAAATGGGAGCACCAACATGGAGAAAAAAAGTACTGTGGCTTTAGCATAACGCTGGGGGAGAGTGCCTTGTCAGGCTAATGCGAGTACTTCTATTTCCTTGACAAGTCTCTCTACAGTGTTAAGGATGACTCACCAGGCTGCCATAGCTTGATGACATTATTCCTCAATTCAATTTTTTGTAATCATCATCAACAACAGCCAGTTATTGAACGCTTCTTATGTGCTCATTACTGCAAATATGAAGATGAATCAGGCCCTTGAGGAGCTTATAATCCACTTGGAAAGAAAGAAGATATACACTAAAGATAAATAACATTAAAAGGTAGCACACAAAGACTAAATGAGGAGTATAGACAAGTGCCGAAGAAGGTCAGAGGAGGGACAGAATACTGTTGTGTGGGATGGTAATAGCAGGCTTCCTTGAGAAAATGAACATTAGAGGAAGAGATCGATTCACATAAAAGCAGGGAGGTGGTTTGGGGTTATCATTACAGGTAGGCCTAAGAACGTGGGCCACAGTGTTTTAGGGCTCTGTGGATGGTGAGTGGTAAGGAAGCCAGTTTTCCTGGGACAAAAACATGCAGAGATTGTACACTGATTGCATAATGAGGTAAGCTTGGGGCTTTGAAGGACTTTGTTGCCAGAGCAAAAATTTGGAAGTTAGCTACTAGATTCGTTGAGCTCCTCAAAGCTCACCTCTCCATTTGTACTCTTGAGTCCATCTTCTATCTGCTTGGAAACCTTGCTTTTTACTTTATCTTCTCTTTCTCCAAAATCTTATCTTCATGGACTCCTCCCCTTGTCTTCAAACATGCAGAGATTGCTCCTTTCCCCTCCCATTTTATTGTCCCCCCACCACCCTTTGGTTATTTTGTGTTGTTTTGTATGTATTTTCCAATGTGAATCTTAACCAGAAGATCTTTTTTTGACTCAGATGCTTCTTTTACTTACTTATTTCTCTCCTTCGCCGTTATACTTCTAATTGCTCACCTACAAGTTACTTGTTAATCCCCTTGCACTATGATATGGTGGTCCCTTACTACTGAAACAGTAATTTCTAAGGTTTCCAGTGGCTTCTTTGCCATCAGATCAAGCAGTTTTCTCAATACTTATTTCCCTTGACACCTCTGTTTTGATGTTTGGTGCTACTTTGATAATGTTACTTTCCTGTTCAACAAACTTCATGGTTTTATTGATGTTTTCAGAGGAAATTTCAGTTCCTTAGACAAGGATCCAAGATGCTTCAAAGTCTGTCCTCAACTCCCTTTCCAGTTTTATAATAGCTACCATTTACTGAATGCTTCTTATGTGCCAGGCAAATATTTTCATGTGTAGTCTCATTTAATGCAAAAATCTGTGAGGCAGGTCCTATTAACCTCTATATTATATGCATTTAGAAACTGAAGCACAGCTTATAACTCCAGTTTCAGCCTCTCACATGAAGTTAATTCTTGTATATCAAAGTGCTACTTGACAGTTCCATTTATTTATTTATTTATTTATTTATTTATTTATTTATTTATGAGGCAAAGTCTTGCTCTGTTGCCCAGGCTGGAGAGCTGTGGCACGATCTCAGCTCACTGCAACCTCTGTCTCCTGGATTCAAGCGATTCAACCTCTGTCTCCTGGATTCAAGCTACTCAGCCTCCCGAGTAGCTGGGATTACAAGCGCGTGCCACCACACCCTGCTAATTTTTGTGTTTCAATAGAGGCAGGATTTCACCATGTTGCCCAGGCTGGTCTCAAACTCCTGACCTCAAATGATCCACCCTCCTCTGCCTCCTAAAGTTCTGGGATTACAGGCATGAGCCACCGCGTCCAACCAACATTTCCATTAGATGTATGTTGCTTATTTCAAGCTCAAGATATTCAAAACTGAACTATTGATCTTCCACATCCCTAAACCTGCTCCTCCTACAGTCTTTCCCCATTTTAGGGGATGATAATTCTGCTTTTCAAAGTTTTCAGGTCTAAAAGCTTAGCAATACTTCTGATTCCTTTCATCTTTTAAAACCACACATCCAATCCATCAGCAGAAGTCTGTTGGCTCCATCATCAAAATATATTCAGAATGTGACCATTTATCATCACCTCCATTACTATACCCCTGTTCTAATTCACCCATCTCCTCTCACCTAGATTATTGGCATAGTTTCCTACCTGATCTTTCCCTTACACTATTGCCTCTACTGTAGTTTCTCAATACAGCAACCCCAGAAGGATGCTACTAAATATGCCATGTTGTATCATTCCTCTGCTCAGAAACTTTCTAATGGCTCCCATCTCATTCAGTATAAAATCTAAAGCTCAATCATGACCTATACAAAAAGGATGCTACATCATGACCAAGTGAGGTTTGTCTGAAGAATGCAAGACTGGTTTACCATTTGAAAATCAATCAGTGTAATTCATCATATTCATCGTATTAAAAGTATAAAATAATGAAAACATAAGACCATCTCAATAAATGCAGAAAAAGCATTTGAGAAAATTCAAAATTCACTCAACATAAAAACTCTCAGCAAGCTAGGAATGGAAATTTTCCTCAACCTGATAATGGGCATCTATGAAAAACATTTAAATAACATCATACTTATTGGTGAGAGACTGAATGCTTTCCCTGAAGACAAAATATGAGGCAAGAACGTCTGCTCTTATTACTTCTATTCACCATTATACTGGAGCTGCCAACCAGTAAAATCAGGCAAGTGAAAAAAGAAAATGCATACTGTTTAGAATAGAAGAAATAAAACCATCTCTATTAATGATGACATGAATGTATACAGAGAAAATTCTAAACAGTCTACCAGAAAACTACTAGAACTGATAAGTGAATTTGGCAAGTTCAAATGATACAACATCAATGTATAAATTTCTATATACTTGCTATAAACAATTGGAAAATAAAATGTAAAAGAAGACCATTTTTAATAGCATCAAAAAAACATAGAATACTTAGAGATAATTTAAACACATCTGCAAGACTTTTACAGTGAGAAGTGTAAAATATTGTTGAGGGAAATTAAAGAAGACCTAGTAAATGGATTGGAAGACTCAGGGGTGTTATTGTTAGAACATCAGTTCTTCCCAAAATGACCTGTAGATTCAGAACACATCCAATTAAATGTCAGCATAAGTTTTTGAAGAGATTGACAATCTGACAAGGTACATAAAAATGCACAAAACCTAGGATAGTCAAAGCAATCTTGAAAAAGAAGAACAAAATTAAGCAACTTATATTATCGGATTTCAATACTTTTTATGAAGCAATAGTAATCAAAGTGTGTGGTAATGCAATAGCAAAGACATGAAATGAAATCCAATGCCCATCAAGATAGATTGGATAAAAAAAAAGTGGTACATATACACTATGGAACATTATGCACCTAAAAAGAATGAGATCATGTCCTTTGCAGGGACATGGATGGAGCTGGAGGCCATTATCCTTAGCAAACTAACGAAGCAACAGAAAATCAAATACTGCATGATGTCACTTATAAGTGGGAGCTAAATGATGAGAACACATGGACACATAGAGAGGAACAGCATACACTGGGACCTATCAGAGGGTGGAGGGTTGGAGGAGGGAGAGAATTAGGAAAATAATTAGGAAAAATAACTAATTGAAACTAGGCTTAATACCTGGGTGATGAAATAATATGTACAGCAATCCCCCATGACACACATTTACCTACACACCTGCAAATCCTGCACACGCACCCCTGAACTTAAAAGTTAAAAAAAAGTGTGGTGCTGGAACAAAGATAGACATATAGAAAATGATAGAGTTCACAGGTAGCCCCACAAATATATGGTCAATCACCTTTTGCAAAGGTACCAAGACACTTCAATTGGGGCAAGGACAGTATTTTCCACAAATGGTGCTGGAAAGCCAGATATCCATATTTTTCAAAAACCCCAATCTTTACCTCATGTCACACACAAAAATGAACTCAAATGCATTACATACCAAAAGGTAAAAGTTAAAACTGTAAAACCTATAAGAAGGCATAGGAGAAAATCTTCACTATTTTGAGGTAAGCAAAGCTTTCTTAGATGGAACACAAAAAGCATAAATCATAAAGAAAAAGCTTAATAAATTTGACTCCAAGATTTAAAACTTCTGATTTCTGAAATACATATTAAGAAAATGAAATGGTAAGTGACAGAATCAGAGAAAAATCTGCAATACATAAATCTGACAAAGGACTTGTGTCCAGAATATATAGTGAACTCATAATTCATTAATAAGACAATAAACCCAATTAAATGAACAGGTGAAGGAGTTAAAAAGAAACATCACAAAAATGATCTAAAAATTGCCAGTAGAAACACACAGAGATGTTTATCATCATTAGTCATCAGGGAACTACAAATTAAAATGGCAATCATGTACCACTACACATCTAGTAGAATGGCTAAAATTAAAAAGATGGATAATACCAGGTGTTGGCAAGGATGTGAAGCAATTAATACCCTCATGCATTGCTGGTGGAAACATCAAATGGTACGACAACTTTGGAAAACAGTTGACAGGTTTCTTATAAACTTAAATGTATATTTACTGTGTATTCTAGCTATCCCACTCTTAGGTAAATAAAGAGAAATAAAAACATAGGCCTACACATGGATGTTCATAGCAGTTTTATGCATAACAGCTCCAGATTGGAAACAACCTGAATGTACAATAACAGATGAATGGACAAACAAAATGTGTGATATCCATATACTGATATACTACCCTGCAGTAAAAATGAACAGTTACTAATATATCCTAAAACATGGATGAATCTCAGAAACAGTGTATGTTAAGTGAAAGAAGCCAGACACAAAGAGTTTATATTGTGTGATTCCATTTACATGAAATCCTAAAAATATCAAAACTACTCAATAATGATAGAAAGCATGTCAGTGGTTGCCTAGGGCTTGGTGTAACAGATCTGTCTGGAAAGGAGCATAAAAGAACTGTTTAGGGGTTTGAAAATTATCTGTATGATGACCATGATAATTATTATATTGGTATAAGTGTTGGTTATAGCTCATAGGACTATACACTTAAAATGGGTGCATTTGAATTATGCTAATTATACCTCAAGAAGTTTAATATTAAAGAGGCATGGAAGGTAGAATAAGAAAGTCCAACATCAAATAGAAACTCTAAAAGGAGCACATATAGAAAATCAAAGAGAATCAACATTTAAACAGATAATGGCTGACAATTTTTCAGATGTGATGAAAAATATGAATTTTCAGATTCAGAAAGCAAATCTTGCTCAGGAAAAATAAAATAAATTCACATTTGGATACAAATTCATAAAATCTCAAATGACAAAAACTATGTGATGTTAAAATAGATCTAAGAAGAAAGGCAAATTACTTTCCAAGGAACAGCAATTAGATGGATAGCAGACTTAACAACAACTGAAACCAGAAGACAATGGAAAAATATAGAATACAGAAATTTCTAAGCCTTAAAATGCTGCAAGAAATTCCTGAAAAAGGTCAGAGGCATTTTTGACTAGTTAATAGATTTTCTATAACTTTTAGTTATAAAGAGCTATGATAAATACAGTGATATTACTGAGGCTGCTTCATCACAAAATATGAATTCAGACATTTGCGCTAGAAATAATATTAACAACAATAATAGGAATAGCAAATTTTTATTGAGGACTTTGTGTAGACCTTGCAGATTCTAAAATGTATATTAGGACTAGCGCAGTGGCTCATGCCTGTAATCTTAGCACTTTGGGAGGCCAAGGTGGGCAGATCACGAGGTCAGGAGTTCGAGACCAGCCTGACCAACACGGTGAAACTCCATCTCTACTAAAAATACAAAAATTAACCAGGTGTGCCGGGTGTGGTGGCGTGCGCCTGTAATCCCAGCTACTCAAGAGGCTGAAGCAGGAGAATTACTTGAACCCAGGAGGCAGAGGTTGCAGTAAGCCAAGATCACGCCACTGCACTCCAACCTGGGCGACAGAGTGAGACTCTGTCTCAAAAAATAAAAAATAAAATAAAATGTATATTAAACAGTGATAGCTTGATTGAGAAATCTGTTGGGAAGGATGTTTCTTAATGAGAAGTCTACCTTCACAGTGTTAAAAGAAAAAAATTTAAAAGACAAAGGCTTATGAGGTGCTTATTATACAAGGCCTCATTTATTCCCATCTCAGGGGTAAGGTCTGTATTCCAGATTTACAGAATACAGAAATTTCTAAGCCTTAAAATGTTGCAAGAAATTCCTGAAAAAGGTCAGAGGCATTTTGGCCAGTTAATAGATTTTCTTGTAACTTTTAGTTATAAAGAGTTACGATAAATACAGTGATATTACTGAGGCTGCTTCATCACAAAATATGAATTTACCAAAGAGGTACTTTAGAAGGAAGAATTTATCTAAAAATGAAGGAGGGAGATTTAGCAATTGAGAGCAAAAATGGTAAGCAGGTGGGTAAAACAAGGATTGACTCTATCAACAGCAATAATAATAATATCACATTTAATTGATTACATGATACACTTAAATCTTTTTAACATTTCTGAAATTGGGATGCATCTTATGTGTTGATGTGTCATGTAATTGGCAGCATTTTTTTCTTTGGAGTAGGTAAAATCATGGTACATGATACAATCAATGATACCTTTGATTCAGCAAAATGTAATCATAATTACTAATTTGGGAAACATAACAAAATGGAAACAAAATTATTTACAATGGGAAATTGACTGGGGTTAAAATGTTCTAAGATCCTCTTTAAGAAAGAGAGAAGAGATATTGAACAGATTTAGATTCTATTAAGTCAATTGTGACTATCAAAATTTAAGAGAATCCTAACTATATATCATAATCACATAGGGAAAATAATTTATTTCAAGTGACTTAATTAATTTTTAATTTTGTGAGCACATAGTAGGTATATATATTTATGAATTGCATGAGTTATTTTGATACAGGCATGCAACATGCAATAATCACACCAGGGTAAATGGGGTATCTGTCACCTCAAGCAGCATTTATTGTTAATGTTACAAACAATTGAATTATATTTCTTTATTTTAATATGTACACTTAAAATTATCTTTGACTATAGTCAACCTGTTGTGCTAGTAAATATAAGGTCTTATTCACTCTTTCTAACTAATTTTTGTACCCATCAACCATCCCTACTTCCCCCCAATACCCTCAATCCCTCGTTACTCTTCTCAGCCTCTGGTAACCATCCTTCTATTCTCTGTCTCCATGAGTTCAACTGTTTTAATCCAAGTGACATTAAAACACACTGTTTAGACTGTACATTCCTAGTGGAATATATCTGATAAACAAAAAGAGCCATGAGAAATATTAGGTTGCATTAAGTAGTGTAGTTAGTAATAATAGTATTGTTATTTTAAAATTATCAAATATGTAATGGGTTAATGTCATAAAGATCCAAGATTTTTAAGAGAGATAAAGTATACAATTGAATTAATTAAAAGCCCCCAATCTTATATATAAATTAAGAATATAATAAGACTTTATGATTTATTTTTTCTTAATGAAAATATACGTATTTCCTAGCTCTTTTCACTTATAAGCCCTAGAAATAATGATATCCCAGTGACAATGAGCACCCTTAGCACCCATATTATCATCTCTAATTTTCCTGCTAGAAGGCATCAAGAGCTCCTTGGAGGAATAACTCATTTTATGTTTGGAGTCAAAAATTAGCCTCATAGATCCTGTTGTGTCATAAAGCAAGTAAGCTATCAAAGATTAAAAGGGTCATGCCAAAAGGACGCAGGGCACAACTTGAAAATACTGGATTCTTGCTCACCATATAAGGGATTATTTACAAGAATAGTGACTGCAATGGATTGAAACTCATAAAATTTATTAAAACCCATGTGTTCATAATAGTAATTAAAAAAATATTGATCACCAGGGGCTGGAGAGAGATGAATGTGGAGTGACTGGTTAATTGTAAGGAATTTCCTTTTGAAGTGATGGAAATGTTTAGGAACTAAATAGAGGTGATGGTTACATAACATTGTGCATTTACTAAATGCCACTGAATTGTACAGTTTAAAATAGTTAAATATATGAATTTTATCTCAGCAATAATATTGGATGATGGGTACATGGCAGTTTATTACCTGCTTTCTCTACTTTTGTGAATGTTTGAAAACTCTCATGAATCAAAGATAAAACAGTAATAGAAAATTAAGCTAAATCATAATGAAAATATTATCTATCAAAACTTATGGGATGCAGCTAAATAAGTACTTAAAAGGGGAATTTATAACCCTAAATGCTTACATAAGAAAAGGAGAAAGACAAAATTTGTGGACTAAGAATTCGATTTAAGAAATTGGAGTGTGAACAAATGAATAAGTTGTAGCAAGAGTAAGAGTTAATAAAATACATAAATTAATTAAATGGAAATTAAAGATATACTCATTAAATACAAACGGTGTTTCTTTGACTAATAAAATAGACAAACTTCTGGCAACATAAATATTGAGAAAATATAGAAAGCACAAATAAACAAGACTAGAAGTGGAAATAACTACAGTTACTTCAGAAATTAAACAGTAAGAGGTTATTGGAAGCAACTTTATGCTAATCCATTTGAAAACACATAAAACTGATAAATTCCTAGGAAAATATAGCTTACCAAAACAACGAATAGAGAGCCTTAATTGTCTTCTAAATAATAAAAATCATTGTTCAAAAATTTTCTCTACAAAGATAACATCAGAACCAGATAGTTATATAGAGGATTTCTGCAAACAATTACTGGAAAGATAATGTTTACCTTGTAGGCTCACTTTCCTGGGAAATTGGTACCAAAACAGATACACAGACCAATAGAACAGAACAGAGGCCTCAGAAATAAAATCACACATCTACAACCATCTGGTCTTTGACAAACCTGACAAAAACAAGAAATGGGGAAAGGATTCCCTATTTAATAAACGGTGTTGGGAAAACTGGTTAGCCATATGTAGAAAACTGAAACTGGTTTTTGCACATTAATTTTGTATCCTGAGACTTTGCTGAAGTTGCTTATCAGCTTAAGGAGATTTTGGGCTGAGACGATTGGGTTTTCTAAATATACAATCATGTCATCTGC
>NW_012116077.1:3003570-3006782 GCF_000951035.1 Colobus angolensis palliatus
GAACAGGCAACCTACAGAATGGGAGAAAATTTTTGTAATCTATCTATCTGACAAAGGGCTAATATGCAGAATCTACAAGGAACTTAAACAAATTTACAAGAAAAAATAAACAACCCCATCAAAAAGTGGGTGAAGAATACAAATAGACACTTCTGAAAAGAAGATATTTATGTGGCCAACAAACATATGAAAAAAATCTCATCATCACTGGTCATTAGAGAAATGCAAATCAAAACCACAATGAGATACCATCTCACGCTAGTTAGAATGGCAATCATTAAAAAGTCAGGAAACAACAGACGCTGGAGAGGATGTGGAGAAATACAAACACTTTTACACTGTTGGTGGGAGTGTAAATTAGTTCAACCATTGTGGAAGACAGTGTGGCAATCCCTCAAAGACCTAGAGGCAGAAATACCATTTGACCCAGCAATCCCATTACTGGTTATATACCCAAAGGAATATAAATCATTCTGTTATAAAGATACATGCATGTGTATGTTCATTGCAGCACTATTCATAATAGCAAAGACATGGAATCAACCCAAATGCCCATCAGTGATAGATTGGACAAAGAAAATGTACATACACAAGACGGAATACTGTGCAGCCATGAAAAGGAAAGAGATCATGTCCTATGTGGGGATATGGATGGAGCTGGAAGCCATTTTCCTCAGCAAACTAATGCAGGAACAGAAAACCAAACACCACATATATCACTTACAAGTGGGTGCTGAACAATGAGAACACATGGACATATTGGGGGGAACTCAAACTGGGGTCTGTTGAGGGGGAGGGAGAGCATCAGGAAGAATAGCTAATGGATGCTGGGCTTAATAACCTAGGTGATGGGTTGATCTGTGCAGCAAACCACCATGGCACACTTTACTTATGTAACAAAATTACACATCTTGCACATGTAACCCAGAACTTAAAATAAAAGTTGAAGAAAAATAAATAAGTAAATAAATAAATAAATAATAAACAGTATGAGAAAGGAAGTTATAGGCTGATCTCATTTGCAAACATTGGCATACAAATACAAAATGAGCTATTAGCAAACTGAATCCAGCTGGTATAAGAAGAAAAATATATCATGACCCATTTCTTTAAGCCATAAAAAAGGAAAAAGTTTAACACTAAAAAATGTATTAATTTGATTCATTATATTAACAGCCTAAAGGAAAAAAACTCATCCTAATAGACGCAGAAAAAAATTTCACAAAATTCAACCCTTTTCCATGATTAGAAAAAACCAGCGCTTTGGCAAATGAGAATAGAAAGGAACTTCTTTAACTTGATATGGAGTATCTACCCCCAAATACAGCAAACATCAATTTTATTGGTCCAACATTAGAAATATTCCCTTTAAATTCAAGAAGAAGACAAGAGTCTCTGAGTTCAATAATGTTTATTGAATAAATTAGTAGCTGCCTTGACAATTCATTGACTTTATAGCTTACAAATCTGTCTCTGTTGAATTCACAAATCCATTGTTAGATGTTTCCAGAGTTTATGGACCTGCCAAGCTATGATGAAGTGGCACCAGCCAGCCTTAAGGCCCAACCTGTTGCCAACTTTCATCTTTTTCAGCAGGCAGAGTGGACATTTAAGTAAATACTTGCTGACTATTAAAATTCAGTCCCAGCAGAACCACTGGTTTAAGAAACTTTGTATTGGATGTAATAAAGATAAATAAATTAATGACACATCCAAACCTGCTCTTCACATAGCTACTGTATTTGCAGGGGCATCCCCAACTGGTTTCTTCCTGCTTTGGCATAATTGCCCCTGTAGTCTGTTTTGTTGACTATTCACTATTCTAGTCACAGATCGTTGAACTAGGCAACATAATTAACTGCCAGTCAGCCAACAGCGCTGGATCCAGGGATTTTTGCTGCCTCTACAGTGGTTTGCTTGAACTCTGTCCTGTACAGGTGCTCTATGCCCAGTGTCATCAATCTAACATAATCACTGATTTTGTGAGAATAAAGCTGAGAGGCACAGGTCTAAGTAATATTTAGTGATGGTCTTAGTTGCCTATGAAACTGGGGACACCTCCCAAAGCTGAGAGAATCAGGGCTTGGGGTGAGGATGCAGCTGGTGGGGTCTTTTCCCCTTCTGTATTATATTTCTGTATAGTCTTAAACATATATGGTTGCCATTATTCAGTAATCAACTCTTTCTTGTGACTCTATAAAGAATCTGAGCAGCTGAATCTGCAAACATCCAGAGCTTTGGTATTCTTTCCCCCTTAAATGTCATCTACCCACCTCATCCCTACCCTATCTTTCTCTTAGCTTTGTCCTTGCTTCATTGTTATCTATTTCCACTGAAAGATATTATCTTACAAGACAGGAAGACTAGAGTTAGGGTAGTTGATTTGGCAATTTCAGTGATGCCATGAAAACCTTGGGATTTTTCCATCACTGTTGCTCTGCCATTCTCAGAATAGGCTTTATTCTAAGGTTTGCAGCAAGATGGCTGCAACAGATATAGATATAATAACATCCAGAAGATGTACATGGACCATATATTTATATGCCTCGTTTTTAAGAATGTGCAAAGTTTTCCCAGTAGCCACATAGCAGTTCTCACTTCAAATATAATTGGCCAGAATCAGGTCACAGGGCCATTCTTAACCCAATCACTAGCAAAGAATTATGGACCCCTTAGGTCAATGGTTCTCATGCTTTAGCATGCATTAGTATCACTTGAAGAACTTGTTTTAAAATACAAAGTGCTAGTCTGCACCCACAGAGTTTTGTGTTCAGCAAGTTCACGGTGGCCCAGGAATGTACATTCCTAGCATGTTATCAGGTGATGCTGATGCTGCTGATCTGGGGACGATCAGACATACCTCTTATTTTCAAATTTTTTAAAATTATACTTTATGTTCTAGGGTACATGTGCACAACGTGCAGGTTTGTTACATATGTATACATGTGCCATGTTTGTATGTTGCACCCATTAACTCGTCATTTACATTAGGTATATCTCCTAATGCTATCCCTCTTCCCTCCCCCCACCCCATAACAGGCCCCGGTGTGTGATGTTCCCCTTCCTGTGTCCAAGTGATCTCATTGTTCAGTTGCCACCTATGAGCGAGAACATGCAGTGTTTGGTTTTCTGTTCTTGCGATAGTTTGCTGAGAATGATGGTTTCCAGCTGCATCCATGTCCCTACAAAGCACATGAACTCATCCTTTTTTT
>NW_012116077.1:3007607-3025391 GCF_000951035.1 Colobus angolensis palliatus
AAAGGATCCAGTTTCAGCTTTCTACTTATTGCTAGCCAATTTTCCCAGCACCATTTATTAAATAGGGAATCGTTTCCCCATTTCTTGTTTTTCTCAGGTTTGTCAAAGATCAGATGGCTGTAGATGTGTGGTATTGTTTCTGAGGGCTCTGTTCTGTTCCATTGATCTGTATCTCTGGAAAACCCTAAATTTAACACAGTGGGTATATATAGCTGAGATCATTCCTTCACCTATAAAATGATGACAAAAATCTGCTTTGCAAGGCTGTTGGAAGGGTTAGAAAGAATATATGTGAAGTGTCCTGCACATTGTAGACACTCAACAAGTGGCGACTACTATTAATTAGTATTGTGCCTTTTTTTCCAATTTGTAAATCCCACTATTCGTTTTTGTGGTTCTAGGAAGCAACATCTTAGGGACCCTCAGCAGCATTTCAGGTCGAGCTTTTGGGAAAATTTGAAAGTGAACATTCAAACCTGATGAACATCTCTGGCTTTTGAAATAGTTTTGATTGCTGATAAGCCACATATTCCTGGTACGTATAGGTCTGAATGGTGTTTTATTGATTCTTCCTCATGGTAAGAATATTAGAAAAATCCGTATGTTGAATGTTTTAATGATACTCAGGGTTTGTGGCATTTTAAACCTAGAATAATAAAAATGAAAAGCCTTTAAATTTTAACAAACATTAAAAACATTAATACATGTTTTGAAATTGTGTGGGTATTTATGAAGGTCTACACCCTACAATTTTTCTGAAAAAGTGGCAGGTTGCCTTTTGGTAATAATCATTAGAGAGAGTATAACAAGGAGGTAACTTAGACTCACGTGTGATAGCGAAAGATGTCGTCTAGGATGTATTTTAAAATACTTTGATGAGTACCTGTTTTAAATATTTCAAATGGACTCTTAAAACTGTAGGGATGAGGAGAAAGCTTGCCCTTTGCCTTCTGAAGTTTCACTGAAAAATTAACTGACAAAAGGCAGATTAATTAGAGAAAAGGCATGTAAACTTATTAATGTGTACACAGGGGAAAATCACAGAGTGATTGCCCCATATCTCAATGGGGCTTAAATACTTATATAGCCTTATTTCATAGGGGAAGAAGGAGACGAGGGATATAATTTTTTAGGGGCAATAATGATTACCAGAGAAAATAAATAGATCAAATACCAGAGATTAACATAAAAGCTCTCTTTAAAAGTTAAATGACTCTGAGAGACAGACACTATGTTATAAATAAGTCTGTTCTGGTGTGGTTATGTTCTTAGCCTTTATTTTTCTATAAGAGACAATGAGATAACAGAAAAAAGCAGTTGTTCTTCTTGGTGGCTGTATCTAGTCTTTATATAAATAAAAAATATTTCTTCTAACATCTGTTAATCTCTAAGGGCCTTTACTTAAAAATACTCACTATACCAGAAAGCCTTATTTTGAGGTAAAGTTTTTCCCGTGCTCCTTCAAAGCTCTAGGATTTTTTAAAACTATGTTTGCTTTTGAAAAGTGTCTATTGTGGCAGTTAGCTGTCTTCAGTTGCAAGCAACAGAAACTAATTTTGGCTAACAACCACAAAAAGAGGGATTTACTGCAAGAGTGCCGAGTGTCTCACAGAATTGGAGAAGCTTAATACCCAGGTCTCAAGAAAGACCATAACATGAGCACCCCTAGGGAATATGAGTAACATTGTGCCTGTGGATTGTTCCTCCATTGCAAGAGTTGGCAAACTATAGTCTATATGCCAAATCCAATCTACTGCCTGCTTTTGTAAATAAAGTTTTATTGGAACACAATCATGCTCACTTGCTTACTCTCTGCCTGCTTTCATCACACAATGACAGAATTTTCATAGTTGCAACAGACACTGTATGGCCCACAAAGCTTAAAATGTTTACTCTCTGACCTTTTACGGAAAAAGTTGCAGACTCTTGCTTTAGGGCATTGCTGTCAGAATGATATAGTGCCAACTGACTTCCATCTTCATAGTGCTACTTAACATTCAAAATTTTGGGAGAGGGGCTGTGATTCATCCAAACTGGATCATATGCTCACTCCTAAAAAGAAGAAAAAAAAAAAAAGTCTACTACCTGTATACAATTATATCATACAAATTCAGAGATCCCTATATGATCACATAGTGTGCTGGATAGACTGAACAATGGCTTACGTGTTCCGTACTTTGCTTGTTAGAGTAGTTAATTCTTTTTCATTTTGACTTATAGTTGCTATTTATGTGCTATATATTTTAGTCATTTGTCATGTAGATGGCAAATATTTTCCTATTTAAAAAATCTCCCTTCAAAGTTTGTTCATTCATGGTATTTTTTCTGATACAAAAGTTCCTCATTTTAATGTAAAAGACAGTAGATTCACACAAATATTACAGGCTTTGGAGTCCAACAGACCTGGATCCAAATTCTTACTAGGTTTGTAATTTAGTTAGGTTGTTTACTCTCACTGAGCTTCAATTTTTCCATCTGTAAAGTGGGGAAAATACCTGGCTTAATGACTTGTTGTAAGGAATTAATAAGATATGAAATGTGCCCAGCAAGAGTAGGAACTGAAAGTCAATTTTTCAAGTCCACCAGTCTTAAAAGTTCACCCTCCCCTTTAAAACCAGCAACTGTAATTGGAGCTTGCATATTTCACGATTGTAGACAGTCTAGTCATTTACTGGGTTCTCTTCCTCAAGTGTTTGTAGAATCCCCAGGGAAGAGTGACAAATACGTCCCAGTTGTTACTAGTCACCTCAGACTTCCATGCTCATAGGTCACACTGGCCACCCTCCCATACTCCATACTTGTAGGATTGAATCAATACCACAGGCCCTTCTCTTTACGGAAGGTTTGGAAAAACAAGGTGGAATTATAAGACTTTTGAAACATTATTTTAGATAATGAGGCTTCTAGAGTTCCAGTCCCCTTCCTCGTTCCACCCAAGAGGACTCCTACTAGCTTTATCTCTTAGCCCCTACTAGCTCCACCATCAGGTAGAGCCAGCCTACTTGTCTTCACTGGGAATGCCTTTGACCATATACTACAGTGAAGGCCCCAATATCCTCCACCTATACACCAGAGAAAAGGAGAACCTCTTTCCCCCCTCACTCTCATGTGAATATTATTGGAATTCTTAAAGAGATACAAACTTGTAATGAAGATAACTAACTTTTTACATTACTATGCAAAACTGTTTAACCCCCCACATTGTCCCAAATGTCTCCCCTCCAAAATAAGATTCTGGCTTTATATTTGCAGAGAGAAATTAATCATTTGTATTACCTATCTATTTCTGCAAAAGAAATTACCCCTCAAATTTAGCAGCTTACAACAAACAACGCTTACAATCTCACAGATTTGGTGCATCAGGGATCCAGGCATGGCTTAGGTAGGTCCCTCTGGTTTATGGTCTCTCATGAGGTTGCAGTCAAGCTTTCAGTTGGGGCTGCAGTCTCATTTGAAGTCTTGACTGGAGGAATATCCGCTTTTAAACCTACACATGTGGTTAATAGTTCTGCACTGGCAAATTCTTTGCTATATGCTGTCTGGGTCTTCTCTTGACACGACAACTGGCTTCCCCAAGAGTGAACAATCCAAGAGATATCAAGAGAAAGAGAGAACACCAAACAAAAGCCACTGTATTTTGTGTCCATATTTTGGAAGTGACACACCATCACTTCTGCCATATTTTATAAATCACAACAACCAACCTTCGTACAGTGTAGGAGGAAACTACCCAAGGGTATGAATACCAGGAGGCAAGGATCATTGGGGTCATCTTGGAAGTCTGCTACCATAAAATCCAACTGTTTTCTCCAGACAAGAAATGTGCATCCACTCATAGAGAAACAAGAGGAAAACTGCTTCCAACTTTAGCCAGTTTGTCTCTTCTTTTGGTCATCATGATTTTAAAAATTATTAAGGTCCAGTCTCAGCAGTCTCAGAGAATTTCAACATATTTTATGATTTCTAATTCTAATCTTTCTTTGGTAAGAAAGAGCTAGAAAACTAAAAGGGAAGTTTGCCTTGAATGAGTTATATTATTGTTTGAATATATGCTGTACTCATGTGGAAATTTAGCTAAAGTACAGAAAAGTACATTGTAAGTACACTAGCAGCTACAGATTGCCCCATATCGAATTAAATTTTAGTTATAATCATTTGCATTTAATTTGTACTCTTTTCATCAATCATATTCACTTGAGGTTGTAACTACTTGTCATATTATTTTCTGGCTATTGTTTTTTCCTTGTGCCAGGGTTCTGTAGAGAAAAATGCGACATCCATTCTCTTCTCACTGGAATCTATCCAGATCTACACTGTCATAACTAAATACTTTTTAGAAGTTAAACTCCCCTTTTGTCATATATAATTTAATCCTCACAGCACCCTTGCCAAAAAAAAGTGTCATTTCATTTTATCCATGAGGAAACCGAAACTGGAGAGGTTAAATAAGTTTCCTAAGATCACACAACTAAGAGAGTATGTGGGAATGCTAAGATGTGAACCCAGATCCTCTGATCTTCAACAGAACTTTTTTGAACTTTTTATTGAAGCACAATACCCACACATAAAAGTGCACAAGTCATAAGTGTATAACCCAATGGATGATGACAGAATGAACACACTTGTGTAAGCAGAACCCGGGACAAGTAATGGAATCCTGCACCTGTGAAGTTTCCTTCTGCCTCTTGCAAGTCACTGTTTCTTCAAGGGTAGTCACTATCTTGATTTCTAATGGTATAAATAAGTTTAGCCTTGTGAAATCATCTACTAATACTATGAATTATGTTGTGTAGGGCTTCTTTCTTTGTCAGATTTATCCAGGCTGTTGGTTAGAGTTGTAGTTTATTGATTCTTATTGCTGTTACAGTATTTAACTATGAATATACTACGATGTATTTATCTGCTCTATTCTAAGGGAATTCTATTCTGATCCAAGAGAAACCTTCAACAGATGAATGAGGAAAACAAACTGTGTGATGGCTAGTTTTATGTGTCAACTTGGCTAGCCTCCAGTAGCCAGATATTTAGTTGAATACTAATCTAAGTGTTTCTGTGAAGGTCTTTCATAGATGTGATTAATATCTATAATAAGTTGACTTTAAGTAAAGAATATTAACCTCTATAATCTGGGTGGGCCTCATTCAATCAGTTGAAAGGTTTTAACAGCAAAATTGGTTTCCCTGAGAAAGAAGAAATTCCACCTGCGGTCTGCATGTCAACTCCTGTCTAAGAGTTTCCAGCCTGCTGACTTGCTCTATGAATTTTGGACTTGCCCAGCCAGACCCTACAATTGCCAATTCCTTGAAATACATACAGCCATCCCTTGGTATCTTACCTGTGGGTGATTAGTTCCAGGACCTCGTGCAGATACCTCAATCTGCAGATGCTGAAGTTCACTATATAAAATGACTTAGTATTTTTGCATGTAATCTATGAACATCTTTCTGCATGTTTCAGATCATCTCTAGATTACTTATACTACCTAATACAATCCAAGTGCTATGTAAGTAGTTGTTATACTGTATCTTTTAAAATTTTCGAGTTTTTGCATTTTTCATTGTTTTCTTAGAAATATTTTTGATCTGTGGTTGGTTGAATTCATGGATAGAGAACTCATGGGTATGGAGGTCCGACTGTCTGTGTGTGTGTGTGTGTGTGTGTGTATACACACGCATATATATACACATATACACACATAAAGATTCTACCAAAAACCAGAACCAGCAAGATATATATATTTTTATTTTTTTATTTTTTAATGTTTTATAAATACCATATATTTATAAAATATATAAACTATAAATGTACATTTATGGTATGTATACATATATATTTATAAAACATAGTGTATATACCATAAATATATATTATTGTATATATATTTATAAAATATAAAAGAATATATGAACAAAATATGTAGCATATATATTTATAAAATGTATTTAAAAATAATACCAAAAATACACCATATGTATTTATAAAATATATTAAATATATATATACAAAATATACATAAAGATGTATACATACATACATATATACACCATATATACACACACACACATATACACACACACACATTATGCAACAATGTAGATGAGCCTTAAATGCATTTTGCTGAGTGAAAGAAGCCAGACTCAGAAAGCTGTATATTGTGACATTCCATTTATACGATATTATGGAAATGGTAAAACTGTAGGAATGGAAAGAAATTGGTGGTTGTCAGGGGACAAGGATTGACTATTAAGGGGCCCCGTGGGGACTTTTTAGATTAATGGAAATGTTTCCTATGGTAGTAGAGTGGTAGATAAATAACACTGTTTTTGTCAAAATCCATGGAGTTGCACATCACAAAGAGAGAATTTTAGTGTGGGCACATTTTTAAAAAATTAACCATTGAATAACCAAAATCCAAAACACTGGCAATACCACATACTGGTGAGAATGTGGAACAACAGTGACTATTACTTATCGTTGGTAGGAATGCAAAATGCTATAGCCACTTTCTAAGATAGTTTGGCAGTTTCTTACAAAACCAATCATATTCTTATACAATCCAGCAACCCTGCCCCTAGGTACTTACCCAAATGAGTTGAATGCTAAAGTCCACACAAAACTTTCCACCACAGATGTTTATAGCAGCTTTATTCATACTTGTCAAAACTTGGAAGCAACCAAGATGGTTTTCAGTAAGTGAATGGATAAATAAACTGTGGTACATCCAGACAATAGAATATTATTCAGCATTAAAAAGAAATGAGCTATCAAGTCACGAAAAAGACATTGAGGAGATTTGAATACAAGTCACTAAGTGAAAGAAGCCAATCTGAAAAGGCTACATTTTGTATAATTCCAACTACACAGCAATCTGGAAAAGGCAAAACAACAGGAATAATAAAAGGATCAGTGGTTATTCAGAGTTAAAGGAGAGGGAAGGATGAATAGGGAGAACACAGAGGATTTTTAGGGCAGTGAAACTATTCTGTATGAAATGACAGTGGTTGGTGCATATTATGATACACATATCCAAACCCATGAATCTTCAAGACCAATAGCAGAACCCTAATGTAAATTATATACTTTGGGTGATAATGATGTTTCAATGTAGGTTTTCAATTGTAAAAGATGTATCACTCTGGTGAGGCTGTTGATAATGGGAGAGGCTGTGCATGTGTAGGGGCAGGGAGTGTATGAGAACTGTGTACTTTCCACTCAATTTTTCTGTGTACCCAAAACTGCTCTAAAATAATAAAATTTATTAATTAAAGAAAGTCAAACAGTATTTCAGAGGATCCCAGGGTGTAGACTGAGCAAATGATGACAAACAAACCTATCTGTGCTACAAATATAAGAGACAATCTCATAGAAAGAGATAAGAAAAAAGGAGCTCACATACATATCTTTGGGAAACAGTACTTTCCCTGCATATTGTAAGGCTAAAGACAAAAGGAGTTGTACATATTGTACATAAACACTATGCTGTTGTTGTTAAATTTGTTTCTCATAGAGATACAACTTAATAATTCTGAAGTGATGTAACATGTATTGTAGGTTTAAACAGAAAAGTAAATAAGTTAAACAGATATTGAGGGTCAGATTTCTCACTGTCAGGGGAAAAAAGTTACAAATAAACAAAGGAAGGATGTCAAAATCAATACTGTGATGCTAGATTAGAGTTTGAAATATTATGAACCGATATTTATATACACACATATGTATTATTTACTTATACAGAAAGAGAAATACAGAAATATAGACATGTGTGATATTTTGTTATATATACATATATTTTCTTGCTCTGTCCACTGAAAGGGCCTAAAAATTGACAGCCTCATAGCACCTAGCACCACTGATGTCCAAATATTGGTTTCTAAATATCATTCTCCACTAAAAGGAGCCTTTGGGAAAAAAGCTCATTCTAGAACTCAGGAAAAAAATAAAAGATTAGCCTTGAGCATCATATAGTGCCAGAAAATGCTAAAAATAAAGACAGAAAGACAAGAAGGAGGGAAGACAGGGAGGGAAGGGATGAGGGAAGGAGGGAAGGAGAAAGGATAATTCTTGGACCCTCTTTATGGAATGGTTCCTGGGGCTGTCATAACCAGGCTAATTTGCCTAAGACAGATGGGGCTGGAAAAGATGATCTTAGCATTCTTGAAATAGAGGTCTCATGGGGTAGCAGAGCCCAAATGGTCAAAAGCAGCTGACTTAGGAGAAGTATGAGAACAAAACACAGTGTGCGATCTTGGATTGAAAGGAAGCTTCTATAGATATCATTGATAAAATTTGAATATGGTCCGTATATTAGATAATAATATTGTATAAGTGTGAATTCTCCCAGATTTGATCATTTAATGAGATTTATCTAAGATAATGTATTTGTTTCTAGTAGATTCACAGAAAAATATCTAAGCACAAAAGTTCAGAATATCTGGAACTTACTCCCAAACCGTCCAGCAAAAATAACAATAATAATGATAACAATACATGTGCACATGTGTGTATGTATATGCATATTGCATGTGTGTAGAAAGAGAGAGAAAGTGAGGTGCTGGTGTGTCAGATGTGGCAAAATGTCATGAATAAATCTACGTGAAGGATAAGAGTTCACTTTATGCTTGCAAGAACTGCAAGAAAAAAGCTGGCTTAGAAAGCCAGAAAACCTAGGTTTATGAAGGAAAGAGAAAGAGTCAAATGAAAACATGGAGGGGGTCTGGGGTCACTGCTCAGAGTAGGTGTTCTCCACTTGTCTTGAAGTATCAGGAGGTGAGATCAGTGTGAGTGAGAAAAGACTTAAGGCAATTCAGAATTAAATTGCTTGTGAGGGTGTAATTAGGTAGGTTGTCTCCTAGTCTGCCAGTGAGAGTAAAAATTGATCTGTCTTTCCAAATTCCTTTCCAGAAAGGTAGTATCAGGAAGGTTAGCTTGTCTATGCCTTTTAAAAATGCAATTCCATTTGTCAATGTTGATATGTTTTGTCTATCTACATATATACAGCTCAAGACACATGCACAAACTCTCCCCAGGTATACAAGTTTGTATTTCTCTCTCTGTAGGTGATCATTAAAGCCTAGAGTAGAAAGCGAAAAGATTAATATACAGTCCATATTCAAATTTTACCAATGGTAGTAGCACCCTAAAACATCCAATAGCAAAGAAGTAGCCAACAAAGGAGGCTGAAAAGGAATCCTAAAGGGGTATGGAGAGAGAGTTGGCAACATAAAAGTCGAAGAAAAGAAAATGCTTCAAGAAGGGAGTGGCATACAGCTTAGAGATGCCTTGGCTGATATGGTAGACACTAGCTATATGTGGCTATTGAAATTTAAATTCAACAAAGTTTAAAAATTCAGTCCTCAGTCACACTGGCCACATTTCAAGTGCTCAATAACCACATAAGCCTAGTGGCTACCATATTGGATAGCACAGATACACGCCATTTCCATCATTGCAGAAACTTCTGTTGGCAACATTGGACTGAAAGTCAAGCAGGGTAGGAACCATAAAGTGTCCAGTGGAACTTAGCAACATGGAAGTCAGGGTAATCTTGATGAAAGTCGTTTCAACGGAGCTGTGGGAGCAAACGCCAGAGTGGGAAGTTAGCAAAGACGAGGAAATGAAAGTAACAAGTTAGCTTCTTTGAAAATGTTGACTGTGAAGTGAAAACTAGGTCTGGTGTCATTGCTGACAAGGGAATCTGAATGGGAAGATCTTTAAGATGGAAGTTTTGAAACCCTATGGAAATTATATATTTAAGTGAGAGGGTAAATAATCATTAAAGTGAAGTTCCTGAGAAGCTAGAGAGGCTGGGACTCAGGGATTGGGTTGCAGGACTAGCCATACAAAGGAGGTATCCTCTTCCATTTTGATAGAAGGATGGGCAGAATTACAGGTCAGTCTGTAGATTTGGTAGTAGAAAGGTTAGGGAATCTGAAGTTTTCCATTTTTTAATATGAATTTGAAAGTGAGTTCATTTGCTTAGAGTGAAAGTTGGGGTGGCTGAAAGATAATGGAGTATGAATAGAATAAACATGTGAACTAACTTCTTTGGAAAGTAGATGAGAGCATTGGCTGGAGGTGTGGTTCTCAGACTTAAGCATGCATTAGAATCCCCTGGAGGGTTTGCTAAAATAGAGTGCTGGGCCCCACCCACAGGGGCTCTGATTCTGTAGGTCTAGGATGAGCTGAGAATTTGCATTTCTGACAAGCTCGTGGCTGATGCTGATGCTGCTGGTCCAGAGAACACACTTCAACAAGCACTGGACTTGCCAAGTAGCACTGACATTGGAAATTATAAATATCGATAGTGATGGTAGGGCAAGGTATGAAGATGATCAAGAAAGTTTACAATTGTGGAGAATGTGAGAGAATTGACTAGAGGAACAATATAAGTAGTGTTAGTGTAACAAAAGTTAAAGTATTGACTGAGGCATCAAGATACCATAGATATTGAAGCAAAAGTGAGACAGGCCACCCTGTGTGAATTTCAAAGTAGCAAACCAATAACTGATTTCAAAACTCTTAAGCCCTTCACTCAGTATGGGTTTAAAAAGCTCTTGTTGTTGGAGATTAGGGGCACCTGTAAGGAATATTTATATTAAGAGGGCTGTTCTGTGAGCCCTCCTCCCCAAGATGGAAGGGTACAGAGTGCTTCTCTCTCTTCATCAAATCAGGAGAGAGGAATTTCAAGGGACTACTTAGCTTGATATGTGACTTCTGCAGTTGGACAGATATGGTGACATGGTGTCTGACTGTCACCCGGAAAATGTAAAAGACTGGCCAGTGCTCCAAGGGTGGGAGCAAAAATGTTGGTGCTGTGTTGAGATATGCCTGCTCTCCCAGAATCTGTCAGAGCAAGGGACACGTATGTGTACCCCAGGGATCAGAAAAAAGCCACAAATGCATGAGAGATCTTCAGGTTAATGGCTTTCTGCAATGTGGAGGTTTCAAAAGAAATCACAAAAGCATTCACGAAAGACATGAGAAGCTAACTTACAACAGTATCAGTCAAGAAATAACTTTTCTATCTCCCTTACCTCTTTTTCTTCCCCTTGCTTTGCCGCTGAACTAGGGTGGCCAGATACAACAACAACAATGACAAAAATACAGGATTCTCAGTTAAATTGGAATTTGAAATAAACAGTGGAGACCTTTTTAGCATTATCTACCATGCAATATGTGAGACCAATCACGCTCAAAAATTATTCATTGCCTACTCCAAATTTCAATTTAATTGGGCATCCTGTATATTTTATCTGTTACTCTAAACAGGGTCAGTAATTGTAGTTAGTAAGATGGGGAGAATGGCTCAAAGTCTAAAGTAGGGAAAGAGAACAAGCGTGGTCCATTTGCCAGCTGCAGGCCCTTCACCTGTAGCAGGTTGCAGCTCAGGTAGGAAGAATAGCTCTAACTCGAGTTTTAGTTGAAAGCTTTATTCCATGGGATGGGAATTGTAAGTAACCATTTAACACAGTGTTTTGTTACTAAAGAGACAGGTAAAGTGGAAGACACCATTGAAGGTGGTTTATGATTTCATTCCATGACTTCTGTCAGTTCAACTTATTGATTACATTTGGATATGTAAAATAAATAAGTCTGGAAACATGTATAACAAACTGCAAACAGTGCTTATTTCTGATACCACAGTGGACTTTTAATTACAGTTCTCTTCAATTTTGTTTAGTTTGAGTTACTATAAATATGGATTACTGTGATCCTTGAAATTAATAAAGATTTTTTAAACTTGTTATTTTTCCACTTAACATTTTCTGGTCATCTCTTCGTGTTAGTATTCTTTTAGAAGGTGGTTTCTACAGCTGCTTGATATCCCATTGTATGACTGCAGCATAATGTATTCAAGCCCCTGATTCAGGTTGTCTTATCCTTTATTAATACACATAATTTTGCAATGAAATCCTTGTAGTTTAATCATTATGCACATCTTTAATTACTACCTTAGGATACATTACTAGAAATGCAATGTCTGAGCCCAAGAGTTAAATGTGTGTTTTTAAGCTTTCAAAATTTCCTACTGAAAGGCTGACCAACTCCACTACACGTAATTATCAATATGTATCTTATTGTTTTGATGGTCATTTCTTGATGAATATTTTTACAAGTGTTTCTTGGCCATTTGTATTTTCATATTAACTTGATAGTCAGATGGATGCTTAACAGATGGATATTAAATTGATGGATGTTAGCAGGTTTTGTTGACTTTTGTCTATGCTGGTACACCATCATGCATGCACACACACACACACCCATTCTATGTGTTACACAAATAAATGCTGGTTGAATGAGTAAGTACATGTAATACTTAAGTATTTAAAGAATCTGGTCAAAGGAAACTTCTTTTACTTATTTTGCTATTGACAGTTTCATGATTTATTTATCCACTCAACAAACAATGTGGAGTGCCTAATGTGTACATAGCTCAATGCTAGGCCATTTAAAAATAATAAGCACTGGGAATAATTTCAGTCAATACAATAAAAGTAAAAATCACACACATTCTAGGAATATCTCAGCTACATAGCACCTTCAGTGGAATGACCCTCTCTAGATTGGCGAATGCTCTGAGTACTTTGAGATTTACACGCTTACTTTAAATTTTTAAATGGTTGTTGGAAAAAATATTTCCACAAGATACCATATGCTTCTGTATTTTTATAAATATGATACTTCATAGATGTAACTATACATGGATGGAATGAAGGAGAGCATGAATGAGTTTGTCACTCTGCTCTATATGTAGTAAATGTCCCCTCTTTTCCAGATTGGGAAACATAATTGATTGAGGTGCCCTGAGAGAGTTTTGAGCATCGTTTCTACTCCCCTCTGTGGCTGCTGTTGCTGTCCCTGCCATCATGACTGTGGACCGTCCATGCCTCCTTCTAAATTCTGCTATTTCTGCCGCCAATGACTCTCTATCCATTTATTGTTTCTTCTCGCTTCTGTTGCTTCACCAGTGCCTCTTGATTTTCCAGTGTAAAAAATACCTACATATATATATGTATATGTGTATGTATATATGTATATGTGTGTATGTGTATATATATATGTGTGTGTATGTATATATATATAGCCAGTTATTAATAGTATCATTTTCCTTTTGGGTGACAACCCAAGTAGTCACCTTATCCTTGAAGTAATTCTGCAGGCTGCCTGTCTTTGCCTTGTTGTTTGATGCTGGATACCAATGGGCTGCTCTTTCACTATAAAAAAATGTTTTTGAGCTGTTCTATGTCCATAAACCTGAGGATTCTAGAAGTCCAGATGCCAGATAACATCTGTATTGTAGAATTGCTGGCATCATATGAATATGAAGTTTTATACACGGAGACACCAACTATAGGGCTGGATCCACCAATAGCTCTTACAGGCTGGTTTGCTAGATTTCCAATCCAGTTCTATTATGCTGTTGAGAGGACTTTCTAAAGAAAGCTACTTCTGACATCCCCTAATTCATGTTCTTTAGGAATTTTCTCATCAATATCTGAACCCATCAGCCCCACCAAGGGGTGAGAGCGTCTCCTTGGTCCCTGTCCTACTCTGGTAGTTATATGACTCCAAGGAAATAAATTCCTAGGCTTCTCCACCACAAGTTTGGAGTGTGTTTTCTTAAGGCAGATGAGGAGGCTGCATTTTCTTATCGGTAAAGGGATCTTGAACCTGGAGATGAAGTTGTAACTAGGGAAAAGAAAAGAACTAAAAGAATGTTATAGGTTGGTTCAGACACAGCTGACCTGAGTGGGGAGTAAAACTGCATTGTTAGAAGAAAATCCTCAAGTTTTAGGGTCTTTCTGCTTTTCACTAGGAATTCTGATAAAGAAAATTCAAGCATACTAAATTCCTAATGAAGTGCTTGATTTGTGCCAACTTTAACATCCCTCTGGTGTTGTGAAAACACCTCTTTCTTCTGACAGTGTACTCAGTTGAGATGCAGGAGTGGGGGTGGGGGAACAATTCAGGGAATGCTGTGGAGGCTGCTGTGGGAAAATCCCAAGGGCTGAGATGAGTGGGGAAGGCCCAGGGATAAGAGGGAGGGGAGGGGCCTGCCTGGCCTGAGTGCTGCAGGGATAGGGCAGTGGTTGCAGAGATAAGAAGGGAGAAGCTTTCTGTCAACAACCACAACCACCATCAACACAACAAAGAGCAGTCTTTCCTAAGAGATGATTCCACCTGCCTTTTATACTAGGCACCACATATTGGGCTCTCTGGTATTTCATTGAAATGGCTGCCTGTGTGGAGTTCAGAGGGGAAAATAATGGAGTAGGTTTTGCCTCTTCCCTTTTACAGTAGTCCCCCAAAGAGTGTACATTTGATAAGGGCCAAAGTCTGTTTGTGAAAAGAAACCTCTGAGGGGAGGTACAGCACCTAAGACCAAAGACCTTAATTTTGCCTCAAATTTTGGCTATACTGTTTCTATAGAGACCAAAGGGAAGCTTTGGCTCCCCCACTCAGCTATTAAAGTTTAGTGCATTGAAAACTGTCTTCATGCTGTGATACCCTTTCAGGGAGGAGAATAGGGTCTGAACTAATCCATGAAAGTTGTCATGCTATGAACTAGTAGTCAAGCTTTTTCCTTTCAATTGAATCCAAAACTATACTGTACTTCACACTTGATTGGTCCTTCAGATGGAAGGATTCAATATCCCTGCTGGAAATCATCTCGTCTTCTTCACACAGTGCTGTTGAACGTGGAAAGAACTTATTTCTGAGGCATAATTACCAGCTCTAACATATGAAAAGTCGTAAGGATATTTAATGTTTTTCCTTTTCTTAAATTTCAGTCAAACTCTCTAAAATGTTAACTTTTATTTCCCCCTGTGACAAAGCTTGTTTACTAGACTGTGTCTCCATGCTTGGACTTGCTGTTTGTCAATAGATGTTGGGATCTATACATGCTCACCAGCCTTTCTTTCCTCAGGATGATAGACAGACATACAGCATAAATGTATCGAGGACAAAAAAATATCTTCTGAATGCAGCCGTCAGCGAGCCATTGAATGTCCTGTAGCAAAGGTAACGGGTCACTTATTTACCATGAAGACTGGGACGAGAACTCAAGGAATCTGAGTAGTGCTATGCCAATTGTCTAAGGGAAAGGACGCTTTTCCTTTCCCACTCAAAGAGTTAGCTTTGTTTGTTTGCACATGTTTTAGATCAATAACTGGTAATAGTAAAGGCAGAACAAAAGCTCTAATAACCATGAGCCATCTGTAGTGTGAATTGACATTTTCCAAGTTAAACACTCTGTCTTGTGAATGAATACATACAGTGTGTATGATTTTTTTAATTGGAAAAAAAAAAAAAAAAAGAAGACTTGATCTAGCTACACCAAAAGGGGGCACCAGGGTATTAAGGAAGTCATGATGGTTTCGGAGGCTAAAAATTAAATTAAGTGAAGTTTAAAGAGGTTTTTAGTATAATTATTATGTGCATGATTTTAAAAACGTGTTGTTTTGAAAGTCAGTTGGATGATTTCAAGTATTTTGATAAGACTGTTTTGATATCAGAATGGAATTTCCTACTAGCATGGGGCAATATTTCTGGAGTTGGTGGTATAAATGCTAAAAAATACATGACAAAAAATTATATAAGAAAAAATCACATATGCCTCCTCAGAGTGCTATTAATACTCATAGTATTTCTCATCAAAATTTTGGTGTATTCTACCTTTTAAAATAGAAATTTGTCTCTTCTTTGTTGTATAAGGCACTCAGTAAATGTAAGAATATTTGCCTATGTGTACTTGTGTCTAGATGAAAAAAATCAGCGTTCTGTATTCGCTTTTCTGAGAGAGGACGCAGAAAGTGAGGACCTGTGGGTTATGGCAAATAGTACCTAATACTGTAGCTTCCAGAGTTCAAAGGAATAAATAAAGAGAACAGACGACATTTCCTGGAAAGATTTTCAAATTGTACGTTTTGATTAATACTATCTAATTTCTGTGATTCTAGTAAAGGGAATTTAGTGAAAGAAAACAGAGACAAAATACTTTTTAATGGGGCTGAAAATATATGCAATGCAAGTAGATGACTTTTCTTATTTAATATCACCTGTGAAGAGTAAAAACCAGTTCAATTTCTAATTTCATTAGTGATTGGCTAAGAGCTATTTGTGTTGTTTTTCTCATCATTCTGATACCCTGCCCCTTTCCCTCTCTTATGTGAAATAGAGACCTTTTATATGTAATCAAATCTTAAATGGTTGGCTAGCTAATAATTCCTCTAAAAAATGGAAATCAGTGGCTGCATGATCCTGTTTTCTCTGTATATCTGTACCGTTTCCAAAGATGGCTGCAATCTAAACAAAATGGGTTGTCTTTTCATGGAGAATATTTTCTCCTTTCACTTTTTGATGTCTGGTCATAGCTTCTTAAAAAATGATAAAATGATGAATTTAGTTGAAATTGTGTTTTATAGTTTAATTTTTATCCAGCCTTAGGTCTTGCCCGTTGTTTTATGTTTTGTGATGATTTATGGAATCATATATTATTCAATGCAAGGCAATTTACAAGCTGCTATTACATCCCTGTAACTTTTATGAAATATGTGACTAATTAGTATATTGTTTAACAGGGAGAATTAGATTAAAAAAACAAATGTCTTTCAGGTTTATTTGAAACATATGGACTTTATTCAACCAAAGTAATTATTCAGGTACAATAAATTGTTATGTGTAGTGCTGGAAGATAGCTGTAATTTTATTTTAAAATATGGCAATATCGAGAAGTTTTTATGCCTCTGTTGTTTATTTGAAATAAAAACAGAATAGGATTATTGAATTTCATATCTTCTTTTTACTATCAACAGTGTAGTGATTTGTGGTGATTAACATGTACTGCAATGTCTATTAAAGGCAGGGAAGGAAAGTTACTGTTGCTTTTTGTTTTTTGTGGTTCTCCTTAACATATATTATAAAAGATGTTTGATGAGATTGTGAAATATTTAAAATGTGGTCAACGAAGTCTGTTTCATATAACTGGATATTTTCAAAATTATATTTTCTATTTTTTTAAAAAATTAGTAGTTGTTTAGTTAATAATAATAATTGCACTGTATTGCTTCTACTTTGAGGAATTGACGTTCCTTAGTGCCACTGAAAAAGAAAAATTCTTTTTTTTCAGGATAATGCTTTATAAATAATACATATAAAATATTGTATAGATATATAGATATTCATATAGATGTTTTATTTCTCTGTATACTCTTCAGGTTCTGCCATTTTCACTAAGGGTCGATCTGACCGATAAAATCAGGTGTTGTACATTTTTGGAATAACAGAAAACCAGAATAGCCAAGATCTGAACATGCAATTAATCATGATGCTGATGATTAGTGTATTGTTTCAGCCACAATCTATGCTTTGGGAGGGCTTGCCTTGGATCTAAGACATTGTTCCATTTTAAGAAAATGTTCATATGGTGATATCTGAGGTCAGAACAGACAAAATAATAAGTAGATCAGATTTTGATTAAAGCTTTTTAGTTCTTTAGCCTGGCATTTCTTACGAAAAGATTTCACATCAATAGGTCACAAAGACTTTCTGGCTTTAATTTTTTTTTCAAAAAGTCAATTTACTCATGCTTAGAAGTCCACCATCCACATGCTCAATGGCTTACTTTTGTGGTGTTTTCAAGTCACCTCTCCATGGAAGCAAATTAGTGGCCAAGTAGAGCTTATGAAAGAACCTGAAACACAGAAGGGTCTCCAAAGGGGCTATTCTCCTTTAGGGAAGCTAGCTCCGGATTTAAAAAAAAAAAAAAAAAAAAAAAAAAAA